>NC_045634.1:8203750-8516562 GCF_009829155.1 Mustela erminea
TACCAATTTAATTCCTCATGTTTTAGAGAAACCTAGGTTTCAATCACCACATTATTAACAATTAATGGTCAGATTTAGGATGGGATACTCTAATTTTAATAAAAGGCTTCACAGGAAAGGTCAGTGAACTCTACACAATCAATCATTTATAAGCAGTCTTTGGTTTTCACTGAAATATTTATGAATGATAGAATTATTTTGACAAGGCAAAGTTTGATAAGGAGGCCATTTCTGACAGCATGACATGATTTAATAAAAAATCCTGGGTACAATTAAAATAAGGCAAAAAGTTCAGCCAAAGGAAGTGGATAATTCCATTTGAAATTCTTCCAGAAACAAGAGACATCTACTGTGAAAATCCACATGATTCTATATGAAACATGTTCTCAGGATCAGACCAAAAGAGGCAGCCAGAATCAAGCTTGCAATAAAAAGAAAAGAAAAGACAACTGTTCTCCAATGTCTTAGCAAGCAGATGTTGAAAGTTTCAGTCAAAAAACTGGTTATAAGCATGAAGAATCAAATCAACATTATTTTTTAATGTAAAATTGCCTGCCTCTTCTAAGACAAAATTGCTATCACAGAAACCAACTGCATCATGTTATTTAATTCAAATGTAGCAGAGATTCCCAGCAGTTAAATTAAGAACGTCCACATGACGGGCACAGTGAATTAGGACCACCACCTTGCATATCACTGGAAGAAAGGGCTGCCTTTCAAATCCCTTTCTGTAACATATGTGTAAAATTAGTCCCTATAGCCTGGCAACATCATCAAATGAAAGGGCGACTGATGTTCCTTGAGCCTAATTTCACACGCATGGAAACAGGAAGCTGGTAGGAAGTCATTCATAAATGGGTAAGCTCACAGTGTTTGGCTGCGGATCCCTAGACACCCCACACATCCACAGGCCCGCTGGTAGAGCAAATCAACAAGGCCTTAGTGTTCACTGGGAAGTACATCGTCTTTGGGTAGCAGAATTAGGAATGGTGAAATGAAGGAGAACGACCTTGAAGTTCCATAGCTTGGTTTACTTTCTTTCCATATCCTCCATAACATAAAACATAGCTAGGTGAATTGGAGTCAGTTACAACTGTCTGGAACTAATCTGAACTTGTTTAAACTTGCTTAATTTTGTTTGAACATGGGACTCTGGGAGCCCAAGGAATGTAAGAAAAAATAAAAAATATCTTACGAATCTAATATATGAATTTGCAGTGTCAGTAAACCCACATTAATTTAGAATAATTAGGCAGAAGTGAAATATCCAGAATATATAAACGTTAACATTACTTGAAGCACATATATATCACATATGATATAATTAAACTACTTCCAGTGGGAGGCCATGAAACACTCCAGTTGCAATATTAATGAAACTTTTTCTATTTTTTTAACATTAATCATATGCTGGTAACTGTTGTTCAAGTGGTTCCAAATCCAGGAAAACAATTAATTTCCTTGAGGTTTCGAGGACAATGCTGGCCTGCCTTTATTAGTAATCTGCCCAAGGAGAGTAATTGTTTTCTACAGATAGTGGAGAATTTCCAACGAATAGACCTTATTCAAGAGAGTACAGATTCCAGATTAGTAAAACTGTGGTTTATTACAGTATTTATTCCATCTCTAAGATTATGTGCTTCTGGAGGGATAGAATTCAGATTCCATCATGACAATTACTACTGTAAGATTTAATTCTCTAAACTCGTGAAAATGAGTTTGAAAATGTGGGCAAAACCAGTGGCCTTTCTGCCAACCTGGTGGGAGCTCCACCATTTCCCAGGGCTGATTTCTCTCCCCCAGCCGGCTCATCCCCAGCACATTTAAGATTTCTCCTTCAGAGTCCCTTCAAAAGCATCCAATCCTTTTCACATAATATTCCACGAATGTAGTCTCTTGTGCCTGTCGGGAAACCCCTCCACACGTCATCCAAAGCATTCTGGATTATTTCCCAAAACACAATTCTGATCTTGATATTTCTCTATTTAGAAATCTTCAGTGGCTCCCATTCTCTGAAGTTCATGAACAGTAAATGAACATGGGTTGAACGACGCAGCTTACATGGCTGCATTAGTAAAGCAAAACAAAACAAAACAAAAACATAAAGCCACCACCAACAACAACAAAAAAGCAACAAAAAAAAATCTGTATTTGCACTTGTTTCTGTGATTTTTGCCATGTGTTAATACTCTCATCTGTTGAAGTGGGTTACCTACATCACCCGCATTTCAAAATAATTGGGAATATTAATTAAAAATATGAAAGCAAAGTTGCTCTGGAAAATGTAAAACTCTTAACACATGCAGGTTGTCATTATCATTGTAAGCCTATTGGCCTGTTGGCTTTTTCGCTCGGGAAAAATCTGGTTACCAGCTGGAACATCAAGGGACACACTTCCTTCACTGGTCCTTAATTTCTGTTCTGCCACAGAGGAAAATAAGCTCAAACCAGACACGCTTAGCCCCTTGCTGTGAAAACTATTATTATTCTTTTGCATAATTATCATGCTTAAAGATTTTGTAATTCTTTCCTTGCGTTTGACATTTTACTTGGTGCCCTGTATCCAATTTTTGTGTAAATCAATTCAATTTAATCTCACCATCAGCCTCTCAAAGAAATGGTTTCAGGACACCAGGCTTCAAAGTCTCACTGCCTCCCTGCCTCCTCTGACTCTTCACTTGGTATTTCCAACATTCAGATGGTCTCTTTGGAGATCACCACATAAAAGAAAGGATGCAAAAGGCCATCAGGAAACATTCCAAGATGCTTGTAAACCTCATTTTCTGGGTCCTTCCTAAGAGTCACATTTATAAAATGTGCACTAACAAAAGCTCAGTAACCTATTACAGTGCATTAAACTTAATCCTCTGTGGACTTTTCCATTAGACTGGACTCCAATTTGATTAGGCGTAGGAGATCCCAGGACGTTAAAGCTGTCTCAAATAGACTGGGCGCACACATACATGCACACAAAATCTAGCTGTTTGAAAACCGGTGCAGGGCGAGTTCCGGCAGAGGTTTCACAGGACTTGAACTTGGCAGTTTTCACCTTCTGCATTTCTGTGGAAATCCGCTGGCAAGTAATTTTGTTGTCTTTTATTCCTCACCTCCCCTGGCCCCCACCACACACACCTAGGTGAGAAAGATGGGAGAAAGAAAGGGAAGGAAGGAAAAGAGGGACAGAGGAAAGGGGATAAGACAAAAAGATAGAAAAGGAAAGAACATGGCCAATGTGTAAATGATAAAAAAACAAAAAAATTAATGCCAAAGAGATGAGTTTAAGTAAGGGAACATCTCTTGGAAGGGCCAATTCAATGTGGCGCCTGCCTCCACCTCCCACTGCAAGGACAACTAATTCACTTCTTGAATTCACTCCGGTGCCGATTTTCAGGGCTATTCATGTGAAAGAGCTTCTTCTCTCTGCAGCTGAGAAATACAATCAAATAACAATAAAATATTGTGGTGAACACATACCTTTGTGAATTAGCGTGAGCCAAGCCCGTTCTTGCATGAAGGCTAGAGTAGTTCATCCTGGTTCAAAATTTATTGAAAAGCAAATACTTAACCTTTGCTCCTTTCCATTCTCCACGCAGAGTTATTTGGTAATTAGGCTGGAAGCATCTACGTAGTATACGTGTAGACTCACTAATGTTCACTCTCTGTGGTTGCCACGGGCACTTTACGTTGCATTACAAAGCAACAACAAAATATGAGTTGTGTTAACAGTCCTGACAGAAGACATGAAGTATGATTTTCAAAGGAAGCAGGAAGTTAGGACCTTCTTTTCTATCACGCAAAATCCTTCGTGGGTGCATTTTAAGATACATACTATTAAATTTTTTGGTCTTTGTGTTTGGCTATTACATTAAAAGGGAAATGGCAGTGATTAAAAATTATCATTTAGATGAAGTATGATTGGAAGTTATTCTTATTTATAACCCACCTGAATGACACCATGAACAAAGAAACCGAAATCAATAAACAAAGGGAGGAAAGTGAAAGCCAACTGTATTGGATTATAAAACAACGTACATCTCTGCAGGAGTACATTAATTTAGAAGAAAATGAGCAAGGTTCTGTTAACAGAATAATGAATAGATTCTGAAGTTTACCATATCAAAAAGCCCTAATTGTGTTCATTAATACGCAACTCAAAGTTATTGTGGAAAAAAGTATATGGGAACAAAGCAATAATGTGCCTCATAGTCTCAGAAACCTGCACTCATGCTTGCTTTCTGTTACATTGACTTCGGGACATCGCGTGTCCTGACTTAGTTACTACAGCGATATGATGAATACGACCATCCCTAAAGATGAGGATGTACAGGGACACCTGGGTGGCTCAGTTGGTTAAGAAGCTGCCTTCAGCTCAGGTCATGATCCCAGCGTCTTGGGATCGAGTCCCACATCGGGCTCCTTGCTTGGCAGAGAGCCTGCTTCTCTCTGCTTCTGCCTGCCACTCTGTCTGCCTGTGCTCGCTCTTGCTCCTCTCTCTCTGACAAATTAATAAATAAAATATAAAAAAAAAAAAAAAAGATGAGGCTGTACATTGAGTTGCAATTTGATTTTCAAGGAGTGTATGGGGATTGGCAGAGAAGAATACACGTGACCTTACTGGTCAAGGTAGAGTTATGGAGAGTAAAACAAGGCAGTGTAATCGAAGAATTTATACCACACAGTGTCGCTTTCCATGGCTCTCAGAGAAAAACTGAACGTATACAACTTAGTGGGAGAACAAAATCAGTCAGTTGGTAATTTGGGAATGTGTAGACAAATCGTCCAGATGAGTGACTGGCGTTTTTCCCTTCGCAAACTGGTGTTTTTGGCAATATTAGAATCAATATTGATGTCTGTATTCAGGGCGAAATAAGTTTCTCTGTTGCAATTTTTCATTTTTAATAATATTAGTTCAAATTTCTCCAGTGCCTCTCATTCCATTAGCTCAAAGCACTTTTCAAACCACTAATGAATTACACTGGCTGACATTCCAGCAAAGCAGAAAGCATCCCATCCATTTTCTTAGCAAAATGCTTCACTTCTAGCAGTACCAGCCCGTAGAGAATAGCCACAATATTAAAATATATATTTTTTTTATTATTTTCTCACTTCCTATTTTATCTCCTGCTTCACGGTAAATCTGAGGCATTCGGAAGTTTAACGAGATCGTCCAAAAGGAGAGAGATCGGAACTTCAACCCCACTAATTTTAATCTGCACTACATTTTATATTATCCACCGGATATTATATTATCCACTCAGTTTCCAGGACCCTCCGTGGGAGGCCAAAGGAGAAAGGGAAATGCCCCCCAACCCCAGTCTCCTATCAACAAATATCTCCATTATCCTCTCAGCATTCATCAGCCCAAAACAGAAAACATGGAAAAGATCAGGGTAGGTGACAAAAGTGATTTCCCAAAACTGAGTGAATCATTGACAACCTCATCCATTATACTGTGAACGAGAAAGCAATCGCCGAAGAGAACAACGTTAATTTCAGGTCCATTTAAATTCCAAGTCACTTCTTTAGAGAAATCCATCCTGAGCGAGTCCTTCTGGGTTTATAAACAAACAAACGAGATGAGATGAAAGCAACTGAATGAGTCTATTTGCTCTCACTCCGGAACAATCGAATATGATAAGTTCCGCAGTTATCACTTCTGAAATTTCCGTTTTTAAAGCTTTTCACCAAGGGTAAGGGATGACTTTGATCTGTTCTATGTCTACCGCATGCCCAGAATAAAATAGGTAGTTATAACCATGGCATTGTCACCCGCAACTTGCCTCCCACTATTACTGCATTTAAGTCCTTAACTACGTGTTTCTATTCCTAGAGAAGAAGACACTTTTGTTCTTTTTAAAGCACGCAGGCTTTCCATTGGTCCTGAAGGCCCAGACGCATTGGAAGAGCCCCATGTCCCAAGTGACACACATACGGCTCCCTGAACCTAAGAAGGGCAGAGCGGCACAGGCAAGAATGAGATGAAAGGAGAGATTTATAGGCATCTCAGAGATCATAATACTCCTGCTTGGACTCAGTAGGAAAACAAAACAACATACTAGAGTCTTCGGAGTCAGAACTTTGTACGGGCTTGTCGTATTATATTTAAAAAATCTCAAATTATCCAATATTTTCGTTGTCGAATAGTAATTCAAATGTTTTTTTGTTTCCTTTTTGTTTGTTTGTTTGTTTGTTTGTTACAGAGAGAGAGATCACAAGTAGGCAGAGAGGCAGGCAGAGAGAGAAGAGGAAGCAGGCTCCCTGCTGAGCAGAGAGCCTGATGCAGGGCTCCATCCGGATCATGACCTGAGCGGAAGGCGGAGGCTTAACCCATTGAGCCACCCAGGCGCCCCAATTCAAATGTATTCTTAAATTCAAAACCTATAATTCAAAACCTATAAAAATTAGACCACAACACAGTAAAAATAATACCAAAAAGGCACCATAACTGTTCCCAGCTGGCAGAGATCGTGACGGGCTCCTGTACAGCCTGTCTGGATGTGCATTTTGTTGTTTCGAAACACACACGGGAAAGCAGAAAGGCAGGAAAAGCTTCCGCAGAAACCCGTAGTTACTCCCCATCGACACCAGATGGCCTTCCACCGCCAAGCGTTCTTCGCTTTGCCTTTCCCCCGCATTAAAGAAAAGTGACAGATACTCAGCCCGCTGCGATAAATACTGCATTTAAGTGTGTGGTAAGCATTTTGAGATAAGTATATCAGCAAAATTTAAAGCTATAGAAAAGCAGAGACTACTTGTAAAGTTTTTTTTTCCCTAAAGAGCTCAGCATATTAGTTTATCGATGTCATCCTATTTCATCATTGATATTCATGACCATTTCCTCTAGAAATAGGAAAATGGATATTAGTCCATTTGACTAATAGCAATCAATGAGATATGTGGATATCACGTTATGCTAGACGTCAGTGAAAGGAAAAAAAAAAAAAAGAATTTGGAGGAAAAGAAATCACTCCGACCTCAGAAACCTAGGTAAAATTTGGATAAAATATAAATTAATAAAGTCACCAATATGTCATTTTCTATCTTCTTTGTGAAATTACCTTTCAAAAGAAGATGTCTCAGGCCTCAGGCAATATATGTTAAGATTGCGGAATAAAACATACCTTATATACTTTACTCTTTACTCCTATACCCTCCCTTTGCTTCTTGGTCTTTAGATGTTACTAACTCAGGAGTACATGGACTTAAGATACTTTACCCAAGATGGAAAGCACCAGTAGCTGAGATACTTCTGCTGCTGTGTAGCTCAGACTCAACACGCATAAATAGAGCATATTAAGACACAGAGAACAGATGAATTTCCCCTGAAATTTCCATTCATGCTACTGAAGAGGTAAAAATGCATCTTCAAATAAACCACTTGGTACACACTCCTTGATAAAGGGCATGCGTTAGATTTCTTCAGTATGCTTTCCATAGTGGTATCAGGCAGTCAAAATGATGTCGCTAACTACTTTGTGTCACTGATAATGGTTATTGCTTTTGTTTGAGTATTGGATATTAAGGACGGATGAATTACCCAAAAGAAGGGGGAAGGAATTGGTGGCATTGAATTGGTGCTCAACGTGTAAATTTTTTTTTAATTTTATTTCTTTATTTGACAGACAGAGATCACAAGTAGGCAGAGAAGCAGGGAGAGAGAGGGAGAAGCAGGCTCCCCGCTGAGCACAGTGGGGCTTGATACCAGGACCCTGAGATCATAACCTGAGACAAAGGCAGAGGGCCACCCAGGCGCCCCTCAATGTGTAAATTTTGCGTCTCCCCCAAAGCTGACTTCCAGCTTGCAAAGACCTTCACTTTCCATATATGCCTGCCTAGCATAGTACTAAAAACTGTCATGGTTACCTCCTTATCCCAGTGCTGCCATAGGACAAGGACATCTTTCCTGACATAGCATCGTGTTTCGAACCAGTGTGGGATCAGAATATATGGGTAAACAAAGAACATGGGTGTGTTCAATAAACTTGTTGACATTAAATCAGAGGGGAAAAAACATTTTTCTTCTGAGTGTTTGACACAGTTGTAAATACGATTTCACCAACTGATTGAGACGGGAGTCATTCCCTATCAGGGGCCCTGGGTTCCAGCCTGACGTCAGTGGGCCATGGCCAAATATAGGCTTTTGCTGGAGTTACACAGCATGTAATATGCACATAGGTTCTAGAAGAAACTAACAGAACTAGTAAAAACCAACCCAGAAGATCTGATATCCTTGATCACATGGGATAGGGATATCCATAAATCATATGTATACATAAATCATCTGTATATCCCTATCTTTAAAAGCTTTTACATTGATTTGCCTTATACAACTCAGTAAGTATCCCTAAATTCCTGAAGATCAGCTACTCATTCTGCCAACGACAAATTCTTCCAGAATCTCTGCTCGACCTGAAGAATCACAGAGGTGAAAAAAACAAAAGTAGGAATCATAGAATCATAGGGAGGGGAGAGAGGGCCAGACTTGCTGCTCATGTGCTCTCCTGATTCTCCACGGGCGAAAATAGCGCCTGCACCCTAGGGCACGCAACAGAGAAGGTAGGCATGGTGATACCAGGAGCCCTTCCTTTCACGCAAAAAAAGAAATTTCTCTGACTTTTGGGGGAGTGGGGATGGAACCTGGGTTTTAAAGTGTTGGGCTAAGTTTCTCTTTCACAAATGGGTTTGGCGTATAGCTCGAAGGGAGAAAGGTTGAGTACACCTGTGTGTTTTATTCAAGAATCAAGGACCTACCTGGACAGCTTCATTTTCCCTAAGTGTAGGTTTTGGCTTTTCTTTTCTTATAATTCAAGATGAATGAGGGCTCCCTCTATTCTTTCTCACATTTCTGGGCAATGTTCGCTTCTAAGTCCATAGCATCTAATTTAAGATATGATTTCTTCTTCCTAGTTACTGTCCCATGCAAATTAAGGAAAATTATCTGGCTTGCAGAGCCTCACAATTGAAAGATTTTTCAGTTTCTTCAAGAGCTCCTTTTGCAAAGAGCCTCAACAAACATCTTCCCTTCCCCGCTCCCTTGTCTCCTGCCTCCTTCCTTCTTCCTTCCTTTCTTCTTTCCTTCCTTCCTTTTTGTGCAAATGTCCCTTTATTTACTCCCTAAGTCCCTCTGGCCCTGTATTTGATCCAGAGTTTCTCCCATAGCCAAACAAAATGAAACAAAGCAAAATACACTATCTTCTAGATACTTTTAAGTGAAAAAACCTATAAGCACACTTATGTGTGACTTTCTTACTTTGGAGTAGAAACACTGAATCACAGGGGACATACACCCTCAGCTTTTCTAGGTAATGCCAACTTACTTTTCATTGTATTCTTAATGAGTTTGGCCCTAGCAGCAGTATGGGAGAGTTCCTGTTTTTCCTGATCTGGGCCAACTCGGGTGGATTGTTCGATTTGTTCATTTTTGCCAATCTGATGGACATATAATGACATCCAATAGTGTAATTTGCCTGGCCTCGATTGCTAAAGGATTTGAGCTCCTTTCCAAATATTCATTGACCTTTGGATTTCCTCTTTCTCAAAATGCTTATTCAAGACTCTTAGCCATTTTTCTATGGAATGGCAAGAACTCTATTTTTAATACTTAATACATGCCCTTTGGCAATTAAACGTGTGGCAAATATCTCTTCCCATTCTGTGCCTTGTCTTTCTGTTCTGTTCATACTATCTGTTTTTTATGAATAAGAGTTCTTGATTCTAATGTAGTCATTTTATTAATCATTTCCTTTATGGTTAGTGCTTTTGCCACTTTGAAAGAAATTCTACCCTATCCTGATTTTATCAGTTCAATTTTCCTTTCCCTTGGTTTTCGAAGAAGATTGAGTTTTACCAGGCACTTGAAAGCTGCTGATTCAGCCTTGATTCAACCATGCTAAACCATACTTAGAACAATACTTTCCCATTAAATAGAAACTGCTTCAGTGGCAGGAACAATATTTTATCCTTTTATTGGTATGATGGCATTGTCAAATCTTCTCATTGTTTGTAGACCTGGAGATTTGCTGGTTTAAGGCAAAACCTTTCACATAAAGTCATCAGTAAAAGACACATTCCTACTGATAGCTTGATCTTAAGGAAATGTTATAGAAATATGAGTCCTTTACTAGGTGAAGTGCTAAGAGGCAGAAGCAATGGCAAGATCACTAAAGTATAATTTAGCCTACATTGAGTTTATTCAGGAGGTAAGATTTTCCTCTATGTTAATAAAGAATTAAAAAAAAAAAAAAGCAATTGGTACCATCCCAGCTCCAAAGAGGTAAAAAAAAATAAAAAAGAATAGGGTAGAAAATCTGCAAGACATAGTTAAGGGGCACCTGGTTGGCTCAGTGGGTTAAGCCTCTGCCTTCAGCTCAGGTCATGGTCTCAGGGTCCTGGGGTCGAGCCCTGCATTGGGCTCTCTGCTCAGCAGGGGGCCTGCTCCCCCTCCCACCCTCACCCCTCACCTCTCTGCCCACTTGCGATCTCTCTCTCTGTCAAATAAATAAATAAAATCTTTTAAAAATAACAAAATTAAATAAAATAAAATCTCATAACATATTCAGCACCTTTCTGCCTGGCTTATGTCACCAGAGAAGTCTAGTGTTCTTTATTCTATGGCCTTTGGTTTTTAAACATGGTAAGAACTTCCTCTTAAAAGACACCCTCCACTTCCTCACTGAGGTGAATGTGCCATACTGTGCTTAGAAGTGTGCCATCCTGGTACTATGATTAATGTTTACCCGTGGGCTCAAAATGCCCATTCAGACTGCCAAGGCTTATAGGCACAAATCAGGAAAACAGCCACAAATCATTCTCCTTAAATAAAAAGGTCAACTGGTATTAAATTAGTTCATTTACAGAACTCATTGAAATTAGTAGCATGTTCTTAAATTGCTTCTTGATTGAGGACATTTGCCTCATTAATTCTGAACAACCTGAGAAGACTATTAAAGTCTCACAGAAAAAATTGACCAAAGGACAAGATGCACAATACATTCTACCTCAGGGACAAATGGTAAATTCCAGAAAATGTATACATAGAGAGAAAGAAAAAGTTAAGATGAGGGAGTTTAGCTTCCACGTTCTACAGAGGGAGTCCTCATTGTGTGTGTGTGTGTGTGTGTGTGTGTGTGTACATGTGTGTGCACATGCGGGTGTAAATGTGTGTGCCCACATGTAAGCACAACAGCCAGAGAGAACATCCTACCACGCAAACCCAGTCATACAATTCTCCAATTCAGTGGTTCCCTTTTGTCTTTAAATAAAGCTCTTGAATATGTAACTCTGGCCTCCCCTCTACCTGCTCTGCTAGTGTCTACCACACCAGACCTTTTGTTCCCTCAGTTCACCATTCTCTGACTCACCTTCGAAGCTTTTCACATGTTCGTCCTCCTGCTCCCTTAGCCTAGACCAATTTCTGCTCATCTTGTAGGACTCAACTCAGGTACCCCTTTCTCTGAGAAGCCTTCTCTGAATTCCACAAACCACCCATGTGCCCCTTTTCACAGTTCTCCTTATGGTTAATACCTACCCCATGAACATAATTTCCTGTTAATTCTTCTGTCTCTCCTACTATATGTTACAGAGACTGTGTCTTATACATCATTTTAGTTCTGGCACATTTACCTAGGCCTTGGTGGGAGCTCAATAAATAGTTGATCGAATGAACAAATGAATGATTTGATTAGCTTAGCTCTTGTTGAGTCCTTTCCCTGTACAAAGTTGGGATCTGGTGAGGGATACATGATGCCACCATATTGGAACTACCCTCAATAAGTATTCAGTGTTTTACTGGAAAGTCATGCATATAAGTTACTAGAGTATAAGATACCAGAAGTTTCTAATAATGAGCATTTTAAGAAGGGAACTTAGAGGCATCAGGAAATCCTGCTGGTGTGGGGGAATATGGGCAGTTCATTTGATCACCAACTGATAATACATAGGATTTGGATAAGAAAAAGAGGAAACAGGGGTACCTGGGTGTCTCAGTCGGTTAAGTGTCCAACTTTTTGATTTCACCTCAGGTCATGAACTCGGGGTCTTGAGATTTAGCCCTATACCCGGCTCTGTTCAGTGGGGAGTCAGCTGGAGATTCTTGCTCTCTCCTTCTCCCTCTGCCCCTTCCTGCTCCATGTGTGCTTGTGTGCTCGCTCGCTCTCCCTCCCTCTCTCTCTCTCTCAAATAAATAAATAAACCTTTGAAAAATAGGGGACAGGTAAAGAACAATCTGAGCAAGGAGCCAAAGGAAGGACATTATTCATACATTCCTTCATTCACTTACTTATTAATAGTCATTGAAAACTTATTGAATATGTCCTTACTATAGCTGAGACATTGTGCTAGGCCCCAGATATGCAGTAATGAGATAAACAAAGCCCAGTCCTTACTCTGTAACACTTTTGAAAAGAGGAAAGAAAAACATTATATAGTAAATTATATAATTATTATATGCCGGTAACTGTAAAGGTACTATATGCTATAGGTAAGAGAAAAGTCTTTAGCATCAGGAGAGTGGGATTGAGGGAGGGTGTTTTTACAATGGATGACCGGCGAGCACGTTCTAGTCCCGGTAGCAGGATCTAGGAGATGAAGTTAAGATATAAGTGAAAGAACAAGTAACCAGTAGGATAATGTCCCATAAGAGGCCAAAAGGGATGGTCTCTGGAGAACATGGATGACCTTCGATTTAAAAAAAAAAAAAAAAAAAAAAGGGAAGCCACAGAAGATGAGCCTGGGCACAGGGTTTGGAGATTTGGCCATGAGAAGTTGAGGTTGTACTTGTGGTCCTGTGTGAAACTGGAGACCAGAGAATTTCCTGATGGTAAAGAAAGAAGGTTAGAAAAAGGGACCACTGTTGGAGGTTTGAAGACCACGAATATGAGCATCCGTGGAAAGGAAAATGCAGTTCAGTTTGACTTAGGGTTTTGGGAAATTAGATCGGAAGTAGAAAGTGGGACCAAATTATAAGGGGTAATGGATATAAAGCTTAGCATGACTACCATTCAGCTTCTGGCTGCCTTATTGGAGAAGAAGTGGGAAAGGAACACCTAGCTAAGAGCTACCTTTTTATAAGTTTTTGTATAAAAAGTTTTTAAACATCTTTATATAAAACATCTTTGTATAAAAGTTTTTAAACATCTTTATTCTTGGTTGTGCTACAGGAGAGGAAAAGGTCTTACCTTTCACCCTGTGCGACTCCTGGACTGGTAAGAGAACCAATTCTCAAAAGAAAGGCAATCACAAAGTAGAGCACTTCTTGCTGAAAAAGTACACAGACCACCTCACAATCTTTGCATTATCCATGGCCAGAGATGCCCCTCATCATTGGCATGTCACAGATGGTCAGATGGTACCATCCTACCAGGTCACCGGAACAGAGCTTGGAGGTCAAAGGGATGGTCTCTGGAGAACATGGATGACCTTCAATTTAAAAAAAAAAAAAAAATAGGAAAGCCACAGAAGATGAGCCTGGGCACAGGGTTTGGAGATTTGGCCATGAGAAGTTGAGGTTGTACTTGTGGTCCTGTGTGAAATTGGAGACCAGAGAATTTCCTGATGGTAAAGAAAGAAGGTTAGAAAAAGGGACTCCATCACCTCATAGCTTAGCTTACAAGGAACTGCTGGGAAGTGCAAACCCTCCTACAGCATCCATCACAACACCATGGTTCCAGTGTGGCTCCTGGATGACATTAAAAAGATCACTGAAATCCTGTCTTCTTAATTTATACCAAAAAAAAATCCTTTGGTTTGTCCAATTTTGGAGGACTTGAAATTGCAAGTTTGGTTAAGTTGCCAATTTCATCCCCAATCTAGCCACCAGTCAGCCATGTTTTGGCCATGACTTTCCACATTATATAGTTCGACAATGTTAGTTGGCCAGCCTAGAGCAACCCCCTTTCTTCTTCCATTTGGTTGGTGTCTTTCTCTTGATGCTGTCAAGAGGTTATATCTAATCAGGAAACATAATCAAGAATATCATCCAAAACTGGAAAGGAAACATGGTTTGGGATAAAGGTAAGATTCTGTTTTCATCTTCATTTGTCTCGGTTATACCTCAAATCGTGACTGCCTTTCATTCTACAGAGCAGCTGGAAGCTACTGTCATCAGAGGTCAATGTATAATATCTCTCAGGTCTCCTTTTCTGGCTTGTTCGTCATCATGGTCACCTTTGCCTCTTCCCTCCCGCCCCCGGAGACATTCCCCTGAACATACTCCTTCTGAAAATACAGATAGATACCTTCCCCCATATCCTTCACCAGAATTTGGGAAATTATCTCAATGTTCCCTGTCCTGAAAGGCAAAGAAATAAAGTAAAAGGAAAACCAATGAATCTGATCAGCATCTTGCTCTGCTCCTGAGCTTTGCCTAGACCCAGCTGACACTGACTTTGGAGGGAATCATGAGGAGTGTTAACTGCCGAGCAGATGCCTCGTTTGTTTGCGCATATAATTATGTGCAAGATCATTGTCGATGTCTGAAACTGTGCATAAGCAAATATACGCCATAGACTGAAATATTAAAGTACATTCTGGAGAAAGTTTGAAGAGTTGGTGTCCCACCACCCCTTCTGCTTGCCTCCTCCCCTCGAAAAAGGCACTCCTTCCAATGGAATAGTCTTGGATTTAATCTCTTCTATCATATCTAAAGATCCTTTTATGTCAAACTACACAGTGTCAACCCTAGAGGAGACAGACTTACTGTAAAACTGCATGTGCTCAGGTTGAGTTATTAATTTAGCCCCAAATTTCAATTTCAGACAGCCCGAGGCTGGCCTCCCTAGTTACCAATGCTCTCATCATCCACAAGCCCTTTGCACCCCCTATAACCTTTGGCTACCTCATTACCCTGTCTTGCATAAATATGCACATGGAGTAAATGAGTTGTAGAGAAAATGGAGCAGAGCAATGCGTGAGGCAGCATGGAGGGGGTTTTCTACTCTGCCACCCCCAACTTAGTGACAGACCGGTCAGCATAACGTGAGTGCCAAGATAATTAGTGGGAATGCTCTTTATGGCTGCGTAATTTCCAGCACATCTTTAAAAAAATCTCCACCTGACACCGTGTTCCAAGGTTACTTTTTTTAATGAGCTGGTATGTGTGAAATATTAATTCTGACACATAAAAATGGAACCACCGCTGCCGAGGAAACCCAATGTGGTTTTTCAAATCTTATTTTTATTATTTTTAACTCTTCGTTTTTATATACAGATGATGGGGTCTGAAGACATAAAGGATGCCAGACTCCAAAAAATACAAATTCGAAATGTTCAGACCAATTGAATGAGTTACATTTCATGGCTTCATCACAGCGGGATTTTATGCCTCCCCTGATTGGAGTCTAAAAATCCTTTCCTTTCAGAAAACAACATCCTTTCACTATCCCATAATTTCCACATTTATCTTTGCAAATATGTAGGAATACATTAAAAAAAAAAAGAAAGAAAGAAATGAGAGTCTCATCTACAGCTGATATTTTATCTTCTTTTCATGACCCAGGCAAAATATTCAGCCAAACTGTTAATCCCCAGAGAGAGTTGAAAGAAAACAGTGGAAAAAAATGAAACTGTTTGGGTACCCTTATCTAATTCTAACTTAGGAGAATGTGTGGCTTCAGAAGTCTTCTGGCTGTGTGTCTAAGAGTAGAGCAAACAATACATCTATATTTATTATCTCCTGTAAGTGATGTAGTGGTAGACACTCCTGAGCTTATCAGTGATTGAGCAAGGATGGTGGCACTGCCTTCACCATTCCGGCTGCTCACCCTCGTGGACTCTTGATTGCATGGCGGCCACCAAACTCCCATAATGAAGTCAAGGCAGGGACTAGGTACGGGGGAAAGGCTTATTCCTGCTAAAGGTCTGCCTTTTTATATTGGAAGCGAACTTCTCTCATCTCTCACACCTTGCTTTATGTCTCACTGGCCAGGATTTGAACTTGAGCTCGCTCCTAAGGCGCTCAGTTGGCAGAAGGGAATGGGATTGCCCTATCTGATAGCTCATCCCTGGGATGAGGAGCAGGTCCAAACTTCACTGAATGGAGGACCTTTTTCCACCTTGAAATCAGGTGTCTGTTTGCACAAAATAAGAGAAGGTGACTCTTGGGTAAGCAATTAATTGTGTCAATCACACAGAGTGGACACTGCGTTTCCAACCACTTGGATAATGGAGGTGTTTCTTCCATTGACAACTGGTTTGCCTCTACGTGCCTCCATCCATTAACATCAGCTCACAGATCAGTCCTTGCTGACCTTGGGGTTTCAGAAATCAGGACCCTCATTCTCAAACATAACAGACTTTCCAGCACCTAGACTATGACGTGAACCATCTTTTCATAACATATAGGAATGTTCTCCAGAACAGCATCAATAGAGCAACCAGGAAATGGTATTTGATGTCCGTACAACTTGCAAGTTCATAAAGTCTTTCATAAGCATTATTTCATTTTACCATTTAAAAGAAAGAAATTGCAATTTAGGAAAGACCTAGTTGAAACTCAGGGAAGGAAATGGGCTTGCTCCTCCAAGGTTACATAGCTATTTGGTTACACAGGAAATGCTTAACCAGCGATCATCTGACCCAAATCTAGAGCCCTTTCCTTTGCTACTCTGAGGCTGTTCCACCGGCCTCCGCCGCCGCCATCACTCTTGCAGCTGGCTCGAGCTGCCATTCCCAGCCACCATGCTGGTTCCAAATGCACAGCATCTTTATATAAATCTCTCAGGGGCGCCAGGGTGGCTCAGTCGGTTAAGTATCCGACTCTTGATTTTGGCTCAGGTCGAGATCGTGCTATTGAGCCTGGCATGGGGCTCTGCGCTGAGCGTGGAGCCTGCTTCACATTCTCTCTCCCTCTGCCCCTCCCCCACCATACCCCACCTTTCTCTCTCACTCTCTCTCTCTGAAAATGAATAAATAAATATAATCTTTTCGATTATCTTTCCTATAATTTCGTCTTTTAGGCAAAGACAATGAGGTACAATTAGAGCTAAATTTACTCAAAGTTACAGTAAGTATCAGCAGGGGGTTTAAAAGCAAAGTCCATATCATTCCAAATTCTCTACTCTTTCCAGCAAACATGTGGCTTCTAGATCACTTTTTACCCCAAATGTGGGGTAAGGATGACAGAGGGGAAAAATGACACTGGTAATGCTACCTCTTCTCTCACAACGTTAACGTAAACTCTCAAAAAGCTGCTGATCCACCCTGCCTAGCATCTTGAGGTTTGGGAGAGTAGAAAAACGGTCCTGGGGAAGCTCACAGCAAATAGGGTGACCTTAGAGTTCATTATTCTAATTGGAGTATTTTTGAAAGTGGAAGAAGGCCCTTTTGAAAATTTCATCAGGGTAACAGGTGGAAGCAAGGATCGTCCTAGGAAAATTAGGACATATGGTTGCCCGAACTATAAACTATAAAAACAAAAGCTTGCAGAAAACAAACCCTCAGGGGAGGAAAATCAAGTAATATCCAATTTAGGATTCTGGCATCGATGTTCACTTTCTGTGCTCCAATTCTATCTCGAAGAAACTATTTCCACCACTGCTCCATGTACAAAGTGCATCCGAATTGCTTTTACAAAGTGTAACTCCCCTTATAAGATTTAAGTCAGGGATGTTTTGGCTTTTTTGTTCCAGCAAATCTTGTTTATCTGCCTCTCCCGTCTCCCCAGCCTCATTCTCAGGCCAAGCTTTTAGGAAGGGAAGGTTCCAGGAGAGCCATATGATGAAAAGAGTTTTATCCGCTAAAACTGCAGGGAGCCGTGCACCATGGATCTGAAAGAGATTTTAAGAGTTCTGTTTGTGCTGGTTTTCCTTCAGTGCCCTCTAGGGAAAACTCTCTGGGAAGAAAATTGGCACTTGAGCCTGACAGGATAGTGGGAAGATCTTTGTTCAACTTTATAGACTGTGTTGAACTATTTTGGGGCTTTAAGGAAATCCAGCTGGAAGGAAGCTAGCCAGGAGCCCCTATCAGTAAACACAGGTGTGATTCAAGAAAGACTATAAAACGTGGGCGGGGTTGATCTGGGGGGCTTTTTTCCCATTTCTCACTGATTGTGTGAGGTAAGAGCTTTTGGCCCTCTGACTGCTGGGAAAATGGGAAAGGGTGGGAGGGAATGTTCTTCCACTTAGTCTGACTTCTGGGAATGTTGGAGACAGTCAGAAGTATCCATGCTGCCGAAGGCACCTGTGAGTTCGGCCATCCAGGATGGAAATTACTCGAGGACAGGTGCATGCCCCCAAGGCAGAGGGATGATTGACCTGTCTGGTCACGTCCACTTGTTTTGCAACTGCAGTGACATCTTGTACTCTCGCCAGCCCTGACCACAGGATGTGTTGATTGCAAAAGTCTGGGACCTTCCGCTCTTCAGCAGGGCTAGAAAAACACACTTAGGCTCTGACCAAGCTGGTCTTTTGCTCCATATGCTGCTTCCGTGCTACTCAGCCCCTGATTGATGAAAGAAGGTGGTTGGGGGTGGGGGGAGAGACGGAGGTGGTGGGGAGTGCTTCAGGTGCTCCAAATTAGGGATAATTCAGCATATTAGCCTAATGAAGTCAAAAGTTAATTTGTAGCTGCCAGCTGTTGAAAGGAAAGTTGTAAAGCTGCACAGCCCCACATAGCCCAGAAGCGGGGGGAACGCTGAGCCAGAGCGAGACACACAGAGAACGTTGAATAAACACAATCAGCGGTGTCAGCGGAGGAAAGCGTGGCAGTGGCCAGGTGGCCTCATGGAAGAAGAGATAATGGCAATAATGACGGAAGGTGGCCAGAGCTCCCGTGGGGAGAGAAAGGAATATTTCTTTGCTCTGGCGCTGGATCTAATCCCTGGCTTACAGCTCATTGTTGTCAGCTGGTGCCAGGCGTAGAGCCCCTGTTACTACAGGGATAACACAGTTAGTGTCATTTCTGGGTTGCCAGCGCCCCCCCACCCCGTAATTTATATTCAGCTCTCTAGTCCTTCTTTTTTTTTTTTTTTTTTTTTTTTAAAGACACCAGCTAGACCCTTTTTTAAACCGGCTCTTCCCTGGCACCAACTCAGGGAGTGTGCATTCTAGAACAAAAGCAAGCTTCCAGTTGTCTTGCAGGAAGGAGAGCAAGTTCTTTCCTAGCTCCGTGTGAGGTCCAGGTCTGTAGGAGCTCTTCAGCGTCTCATGGCCCGCCTACATGCACATCTTACTGGGCTTCCAAATAGACTCCAGCTTAAGGTAATTATGCTCCGAACTTTGACCGTAGAGAAAATGCAAGTTGTCTGGGAAGGTAGTAAATACAGACTAGGCTTCAAAAAGCATGCAGGAGAATAAATAAACATAAAAGGTTTGCTTTATCTGTAAATACTTTTTTTAAATCCATAGAACTGTTCTCAACCCCTGCTCAGCATTAGGTAGGAATGGATATTGTCTCACACTGTATTGCGTTCCTATGTCTATGAATGTTCTTCAGTATACTACCATTTCTTCCACAGAGTTCTGGAAGAAACAACAGGTCTCCAGAAATATCTATGAATAATATTCCGTTGTATGTCTGGATGACATCTTCTTTATCCACGCATCTGTCGAAGGCCATCTCGGCTCTTTCCACAGTTTGGTGATTGTGGCCATTGCTGCTATGTGCATATGGCCCTTTTTTTTTTTTTTTTTTTTTTTTAGATTTTATTTATTTATTTGACAGAGATCACAAGTAGAGAGGCAGAGAGAGAGGAGGAAGCACGCTCCCCACAGAGCAGCGAGCCTGATGTGGGACTTGATCCCAGGACCCTGGGATCATGACCTGAGCAGAAGGCAGAAGCTTTAACCCACTGAGCCACCCAGGCATCCCCATATGGCCCTACTTTTCACTACAACACTATCTTTGGGGTACCCAAAAATACCCATAAGTGCAATTGCTGGGTTATAGGGAAACTCTACTTTTAATTTTTTGAGGAACCTCCACACTGTTTTCCAAAGTGGCTGCACCAAATTGCATTCCCACCAACAGTGTAAGAGGGTCCCATTTCTCCACATTCTCTCCAACATTTGTTGTTTCTTGCCTTGTTAATTTTTGCCATTCTAACTGGTGTAAGGTGGTACCTCAGTGTGGTCTTGATTTGAATTTCCCTGATGGCTAATGATGATGAACATATTTTCATGTGTCAGTCGGAGGGGGAGATGAACCATGAGAGACTATGGACTCAGGGAAACAAACTGACGGTTTTAGAAGGGAGAGAGATGGGGGTATGGGTGAGCCCTGTGATGGGTATAAAGGAGGGCACGTATGGCATGGAGCACTGGGTGTTATACGCAAATAATGCATCATGGAACACTACATCAAAAACTAATGATGTATGGTATGGTGACATAACATAACATAATAAAAAATAATATTAATTTAAAAAAAAGAAAGAAACATCTACAAAATGAATTGAAAGTTACTCTTTAGATGGAAGCCATCAAAATCAACCCCAGCAAGAACCCCAGTTCTTGTTTTTATTGCCATCAGATGTGGAAAGCTGTTCACACACTTAACCAGCCACAGAAGTTTCCTGATTGCCTTGTATGCTCCTATGCCCAGAAAGCTGGTCCTTAAGAGCCCTGCAGGTCGTAATTCAGATGCATATTTAACTTGCCTGCTGTCTCTGGACTGAGTTTGGGTTTTAACCTTAGAAAACTGCTCCTTGTAGATCAGGGACTGGTCATATGTGAAAAGATTATCCCCTTGCTCGTTGGAAAATTATGTAATGTTGTGGTTATAAAATTGGGTCTTAATATCTGGCTGGTGATTAAGTCTATAATCACCCACTCAGTGCAGTGATTTAGGAACTCGGCAAATGAACTGTTGAGGCTTTTTCCCTGGGGCTAGAGGCTCCACCAGCTGCGCTGTTTGCAAGGGCAACAAGAAGAGATCCCAAACACTGCGATCTGGCCATGCGTTTGTATGCCGCGTTCATTAAATCCTCGTGTGAGCAGCGAGAATGATCATCGTCTTATAAATAAGGACAGTGAGGTGCGGGCAGGTTCAGTAAACTGCCCAAGTCTGCATAGCTTGTGAGTTGTGAAGCCATTTTTGAGCTAAGAACCATGTAAAATCTCATGTTTATGTTTTACAGTGTGCCATGCAGCAATTTTAAGATGTTGTATTAATTTGGGGCCTAGTCATGGTAATCACTTCCATGAAAAACAAAAGCACCTTTATCACCACATTGACCATCTTTTAGTACCAATATAGTAACCACATTACCTAAAAGTTCGACTTTGTGTTTATGAGCCTATTCCTTCCAAGTGATAACCAAATAACGTCAGGGAACATCTTACAGATCAGTATTTTACTGTGATATTTTACTGTGATTTAAATAGAGAAAAGCAGGGGTGCCTGGGGGGCTCCGTCGGTTAAGCATCTGGCTCAGGTCATGATCTCGGGGTCCTGAGATTGAGTTCCACATCGGGCTCCCAGCTCAGCGGGGAATTCGCCTCTCCCTCTCCCTCTGCTGCTCCCCCTGCTTGTGCACTCTTGCTCGCATGAGCTCTCCCTCAAATAAATAAAATCTTTAAAAATAAATGTATAGAGGGGCACCTGGGTGGCTCAGTCAGTTAAGCAGCTGCCTTCGGCTCGGGTCATGATTCAGGGTCCTGGGATCAAGACCTGCATCAGGCTCCTTGCTCGGCAGGGAGCCAGCTTCTCCCTCTGCCTCTGCCTCCTGCTCTGCCGGCTTGTACTCTCTCTGACAAATAAATTTTTTAAAAATCTTTAAAAAAATAAATGAATAGGGAATAAAAGTACAAAACATGGAATGACCCCCACACCCTGCAACCTCAAGACAGCTAAAGCTGTACCAAAGCTTTGGGGCCACAGATGGCCCATGGACATCCCACAAAGATGCCCATGTCTGTGTGGATTGGCACAGCAACAGGAAGGTGCCACCGAAAACAATTTCTATTCTTAATCCTAGTGAAAATTGACCAGTTGAATGCAGACTTCAATAATGCAGCAGTACTAAGATTACCAGTATCTTTAATTGAATAAAACAACTTTATAGAATGAAACTTCATTAAAATCTGCTATCATGAATTGATTGGTGGCAATTTTGATTAAGTATGTGGCCTGATTAACTTGAACTAGCCAATGGTGCCTTCAAGGTATTAATACTCATTTGTAAAACACAATTACAAATTAGCATTTTCTGTATTATTGAAGTAAAAATACTGAGAGAAATTAAATACAGGCCCAAACTTGAGGCTGTATCGTACAATCATTGAACTAAACATTAGTAATTAAATTTCATCAAAATAGCACCATGCTTCATATTAAATTAATGTCATTAATTTGAATTTTATTGATTTTACAGTGTTGTTTTTGTAATTAATTTACAAACTTGCTTTGGTTTTACTTGAGAACTATGAACATAGGAAACATAGAGTTACACGTTAGCAGATATTAACATTTTCACAAAATAACCGAAGTCAGTACCCAAGGTATCCGATAACTTTGACTTTAAAATGATCCAAAATTTTCAAGTTTGAGAGCAATTTCACTGTTTCCCCAAGGAAAAAGCAAACATTGAAGTTTCAACTTGAGAGTGAAGCAAACCAAAGAAAGCTATGTGTAAAATATTATATGCCAGGTTAGTATCCTTGTGGAAGAAACTGCATTTTTATTTATTTGCTTTTAAATAGATTCAGTGACTAAAAATAGCATTTATCAGGCTGACCTTTTTCTGATTTTATATATATATGCCTAAAGAGAAGACTATAAGGATGATTATTAAAACACTCATACCAGTCTCTCAGGTAGTGAGACCTTAGTATCTCTCATTTTTCTCTCCATAATTTGTGTGTTCATTTCTTTCTCAAGGAGCCCATAATTAGAATTGAGAGGGCATGGAGAGAGCCCTTTTCATTGTGGAAAAATTAAGTCAAAAAGTGAAATACAAAAACAATATCTAATTATGTTTATCATTTTAAGATTGTATCTGCAGGGGCGCCTGGGTGACTCAGTCAGGTAACCGTCTGCCTTTGGCTCAGGTCATGAACCCCAGGTCCTGGGATTGAGTGTGGGACGTCTGCTTCTCCCTCTCCCTGTGCCCCTCCTCCCACCCCACTTGTGGGCACACACTCGCACTCTCTCTTGTGCGCTCTCTCTCTTTCTCATAAATAAAATCTTAAAAAAAAAAAAAAGATTGTATCTGCAGATGAACAATGGTTGGAAAGGAACGTTGGATATTGAAATCAATATTGAGAGGCTTAGAAGGTGAAAATACTGTTTGATTTCATTAGAGAAAGGTTTCTGTTAAAGTTTCTGTGCAATTATAAAAACAAACTTATTTCAAGGGTTCTCAGAGGAAGGTGGGAACAACAAAGGGCAGGAGGGAGGAAAGCACGGATGGAAAAAGGAAGCAGAACCTGAAGTCCAGACCAGGTTTCCCAACTGCGAGTCCAGAGCACTTTCCACAAGTTACTTTAACCGATTAAATTCTTTATTTATTAAAAATGATTAATTTGGGGGCACCTGGGTGACTCAGTGGGTTAAGCCGCTGCCTTTGGCTCAGGTCATGATCTCAGGGTCCTGGGATCGAGTCCCGCATCGGGCTCTCTGCTTGGCGGGGAGCCTGCTTCCTCTTCTCTCTCTCTGCCTGCTTCTCTGCCTACTTGTGATCTCTGTCAAATAAATAAATAAATAAAAGATTAATTTTAATAATTCATTTAATAAGTAGGTATTACATGCCAATGCCATTGTAGATATCAAGATAACAAAATCCCTGCCCTCATGGGCCTTAATTGCAGTGGGAAGAGAGATATAAGTAAGTTGCATAGTATGTTAGAACCTGGTGAGTGTTTCATAAAATAAAATTGAGCTACCAGCCTGGAATGGAGGGCGAAGGGCCATATAAAATGTTAAAATGAGGTTCTCACTGTTTTTGACCAAAAAACGAGGGAGTCAGCCAGGTGGTGGGAAGAAGCCCTGTGGATATTTGGAAGAACGTTTCTGGCAAGAGGAGTGGCGAGTGCAAGAGCCCTGAGGCAGGAGTGAGCCTGCTGTGTTCCAGCATCAGTGGAAGCCAGTGAGTCAGGAGTAGAGGGAGGGGCAGTAGGAAGAAAGAAGTGAGCCATTAACAGGTGGCAGAGGGCGAATCACACGGAGCCTACAGGCCATCATGAGGACTTCGGCAGTTATGCTGGGAGAGATGCAGAGCCATCAGGTCTGAGCAGATGAGTGACATGACCTGATGATACCAGTCCTAGCGGGATCATTCTAGCCGCTGTGTTAAAAACAGACCGGAGAGGGAGGCAGGGTGGGCACGGGGCTATTGCTATAATCTAAGTGTATCAGTCAGGATCCCAGATGAAACACTGACACACTAAAGTGGGCAATTTGAAGAACCGTTTAGCAAGGGGACTATTACAAAACAATGGGCAGGAGGTCAGGAATCCCTGAGGAATGGAGCATTTACTCTTACCACCCCTAGGGCTGAAGAGGTGAGGGAGAAACTTGTCACAAAAACCCAGAAACAGAGAGTCGAGCCTGGAGCAGGCTCCTTGAAGAAGGGCGAGGCTTTGCTTGAGGGGCAGAGCCTGGCTGCCATAACCTTGCAGTTACCTACAGGCCATGCTCCTCCCCCTCATTTCTTGCCAGTGTTCCCACATTGACCAAACCCAGGGGAATCCATGGGGCAAGGGAGACCCCAATATAGTGCAAGGGTTGGCCCACAGGTCAAACACAGCCCAGCGCCTGTTTTTGTAAAGAAAGGTTAATTGGAACAGAGCCATGCTCGTTCCTTTCCTGATTATCTACGGCTGTTTTCACACCACAGCAGCACTGAGTTATCTGCAACAGAGACCATTTGGACCGCAGAGCCTTAAATATTTACTGTCTAGCCCTTCACAGAAAAGGTTTGTTGATCTCTAATGGCCCACACCAGTTTGCCTCCAGGGAGCGAGCCACAGAGTGTGGTAGACAGTGGCTCAGAGGGGGCGAACGGAAGCTAGCTAGCGCCTTGGGCACGAGGTAATGACGGCTGAGATGTGTTTTATGTCCCAGTATATGGTCTCTCTTGGTCAGTGTTTCAGGGGGCAATTGAAAGGCGTGTGCGGTTTTCTGTTGTTTGGCAACGTATTCTATAAACATCAACTATGTCAAGCTGATTGTTAGCCGAGGAGATAGTGAGGAGTGACTGCATTCTGGAATGATTTTGAAGTTAGGCCCCAAAGGATTACAAATGAGTTCGATCTGCAGCTGGAGAGAGAGTGCGGAGTCGGGGGGAACCTCCAAGGCTTTCAGCCTGAGGAATGGGAGGGCGGGCACCCGAAGAGAAAAGCCAGCGAAAGGACAAAGATGAAGAAGGCAGTTTGAGGGGCGCCTGGGTAGCTCAGCTGGTTGGTTAAGGGTCTGCCGTCCACTCGGGTCATGACCTCGAGGTTCTGGGATCGAGCTGCATGTCAGGACCCTGCTCCGTGGGGAGTCTGCTTCTCCTCCCTCCGCCTCTCCCCCCTCTCTCTCTCTATCGTGATCTCTCTCTCTCTCTCTCTCAAATAAATACAATCTTTAAAAAATAAAAAGAATGCAGTTTGAGATCTGTTAAATTTTAGATGCCCATTAGCCATCCCCGAGGAGGTGTTAGGTCGACAGTCTGACAGTCTGGAGCTCAGGAGTCAGGTGTGTATTGGAGAAATACACTGGAGAGTCATCCGCATACAGACATTTGATGTCCAAGACTCCGTGAGACCACTAAGGGAGTGCACACGGAGGAGAGAAGAGGTCTAACTACTGCGCTTTTGCTCCCCCCATAATTAATCCTCACAATAACCTCCTGATGTAACCGAGTGATTATCCCTACTTTACCGATAAGAAAATCAAAGTTCAGAGGACAACTTCATCAAGAGCCACACTGCTGTGAGTACCCAAACCAGGACTTGAACTTGACTCTGAGCATCAGAGCCCAGGCCTTTAATAGTCCAAGGCAAGCCTCACCATGTTGCTGGCCTGCAAACCTCTCCATTGTCCCAACCTCAGGCAGGAGCCTCGGTGAGTGCCGCCTCCCTCCTCCTCAGTCCCCAGGTTCTTGCTGACTCTCTTGGGTTTTGTTCTTCCAGTATATACCTTCTCTGAGTCTCTAAGGCTGTTGACAGAGGAACTGAGAGCGTGAAAGGAAGCAAAGTTAACTAAAAGAAATAAGGAGAAAAAGAGTAAACAAATATTTGGCTAATAGAGGATGCTATCTAACTTTCCGTAATGTAAGTATTAAAACATCTGTGAAGAGCAGTTCCAGATGAGTTTTGTGGTCCCGGGATGGGTGAGTAGTCTCTTAATTAAGCTAATTCGAAGGCAAAATTAATTTCCATGTAAATGCATATGTGTATGTATATTTATGTACATAGGTGTGCACACAAACAACACAAATGTGTATACGTGCCACACACTAGGACCCTACCCTGAAAGTCACTGAAGAATGATGACAACCCTCTGTTACACATCACTATGTACCATCTACAATGGTTGAACTGGTAAGTTTTTAAAGTTGTGACATCAAAATCGATTTTAGCACTGAACGCTTTTGAGGTTTTCTACTATTTAAACTTAAAGTGTGAGACCCCCTCCATGACACCAGGATGTGAGGCCAAGTATCTATCATTAATGGACTGACAAACTGAGAAAACCAAAAGGCTTTTCGTCCAAAATAAGCCATGACGTCTACTCCGTAGTTTCATGGTGAAGATACTATGGAGTCACGAAAACAGGATGTCAAAACAGAGCGCCCTCAGTCAGGAACTCATTAAGCCATGGTGTCACTCTGAACAGAACTTCGAGCTTCCTTAAAGATGCCCATGCAAATATCTAAGAAAACCATTCTGTATTCATCCATTCTTTTTTTTTTTTTTTGAATCATGAATATAATTTATTTATTCTAAGGCACATTTCTTCATTCACCTCTTTTTTTTTTTTAAGATTTTATTTATTCAATTGACAGAGAGACAGAAACAGTGAGAAAGGGAACACAAGCAGGGGGATTGATAGAGGGAAAGGCAGGCTTCCCAGTGAGCTGGATGTTGGACTCTCTCTGAGGACCCTGGGATCATGACCTGAGCTGAAGGCAGATGCTAAACGACTGAGCCACCCAGGCACCCCTTCGTTTGCCTTCTTATTAATGGTTTAAATTTGAAGCTATTTTTAATGAAATACCAATTTAAAAAACCAAACAGGAAGAACATGAAACCCAAATGAACAGTGAGCATATTACGGTGGTTCAAATGATGCTGTGTCCCGTTAAACATGAAACTCCATGATTGCTTATGTTACTGCCCCATCTAATCAATTTATCCACAGGGTGTGTAATTTATAATACATATAAATATGGCTTGAGAATACTCTGGAAAAGTTGACCCATAGTCCCCTAGCCCGAGTGACTACGTTGAAGACTAGTCTCATGCTGTATTAGAATTTCTACAGGAGAACCATGTGGACTGAGAGCCCGCCCCTCTGGCAGGAATGTCAAATGCTGTGTTCAGGGGCTCCTGTCTCCTCACTCTGCACTAGCGTTCCCTCCATCAGTGTAGGCTCCTTGCAGTAAAAGAGTCAGCCAGTCCAACTCTGCCACGTCCACTACAAAGATCTATGAAGACTTCCTCCTCCTGGTCATCAATTCCCACTCACCGAGCATGTAGGACACCATCCGCCGAGCTCCCCTCCTGGAGCCCGGGTGGGAGGAAATGATGGCGGAGCACTCACCTGTGCCTGCTAGCCCGCCCGGCTGCGTGGGGAGACGTCAGCAGAACTGCTCCGGGTCCAGCTGCTTGGGCTGGTGTTGAAAAATGTTGAATAATCAAATTGCCCATTTCTGCTCAATTGCTCTAATTTATGATCGCAGGCATTCGGAATGCTAATGAAAACTACCTATCCTGCCAGTCCGTGTCACTGTACTTTATGATCTTATTAAAATCTCAGCGTTTCTTAGCTCAGTGACAACGAGTAGAGAGTGGGACAGCTGTCCTCCTGCCTCCAGGGTGGTTCATACACCCGCCCTGTCACTGCTAACGGCTGAATGATTTAGGCCAAATGAGCAGCCTTGGAGTGATATTTTTATACCCCTGACAGCATTATATAACTTAGAGAAAGGCCATTAGCGGATACAAAGGAATAAGCAGGAGGGGGAAGCAGGTGACAAATGGGCAAGTAAATCTTCGCATTTGACTCTTCATAATAAAATGCCCTTCACATTGAGATTTAATGAGCTGGTTATCTCACCAAAAGGGAAGGGGGAATCTGTCGCCCAAGCTTCTCAGCTTCCCTCAAGATGGACCCAGTTACAAAGGGGAGATGCGAGAACAGCCGATGCCCGGGCTCTTGCCCATGCAAGGTGGTATTGTCGCTGCGAAGCAGCCCTGTTGGGAACCATTAGCAACACTCAGAGCTCCTCCCTGGGACTGGGAAGAGAACCCAGGAGTTCATATGCATGACCCAAATATGAGAAAAAGCTCATGAATTATGTTAACTATTTAGGCTTTCAGCAGACTTGTCGGTTCTTTGTAGCCACATCATTGAGATGGAAAGAACACTATTCTGCTAACGACATATGGTGGGAACTATTGGACAGAATGGCCTAAAGCCATATCGCTGAGAGGATGGGAAGTGCTGGCAAGAGCCAAACCAAGATTCTCCATTTCAGTATTTTCTTTTCTTATTAACTGGGAGAACCAGACCACATGAAAGCTCCCAGAGAAAAAGTATCCCTACCATTTTCTATTCAAGAAATATGTGCACTTGCTTTCCTCTTGTGCATGATTCAATCATAAGAGAAAAAATACTTGATATTTATGTGCATATGTTATCGTTTCTTAGAGTTCTCTGAGTTTTTCATTGTAAAGCAAACATTAGCCTTTGTTCTAGATGGTGCTCATATATAAAGTTGTGCCATTTTTATTATACACAATACACATGTAATATACACATGTATTTATGTGTTGCCTATATGTATATGTGTCGCTCTCGACCCGCAAGAACGACCCGTAGGCGAGGTGAGTGGCAAACTTCTTTATTCACAATCTTCAGCCGGGGACCCCCCCCAGTTAAGACCCCCAAGTATATCTCCACCAAGTGCGAACTATATCCAATCAGAGTATACCACGACTAACAAAACTACCAATCAGAAGGACTATCTATGTGCACGCATCGTGCTCGTGAGCACGTACGTGACTCCATAGGTTTTCTTTGTTCTACAGATCATGCGCCTTTCCCTTGACTCCTGGTATCTATCAAACGTCACCCGCGAATGCACTCACAGTCCTTGGGTTAATCTCTCACTCCTCCCACTCTTCAGGCCTCGCTTAGTACGTGACTCCCTGCTCCTGCTGCATGGCTCTCCACAGCTCCCCCTTTTTGTATTTTTATATGGCAGGGATTGTGCCTGTCTTAGGTCGCCAATCCTCTGCATACATGCTTACCCGTCATCGGGTACTCCCCCTAGCCGAGGAGCCCCTGTCTTAGGTTGCTATGGTGAGGGATCAGTCTTACCCGTCTTTGGCTACCGATCCAGCATTGCCAGCTATAATTTTGAGGGGGAATGGCTAGTCTCTGGAGCCATCATGGCCATGTCTGCCATGTGTTTTTAGCAGCAACAGCTTTAAGAACATCAGAGTCACTCTCATTAGGCTTGTTTGTTTTTCTAGCCTGAGGAGGAATAATGTCAAACACTTTCTTATAATACCAGGGTCAGAGGGCACCTATGTGGCGATTAAGGTCGCTCTTTGAGCTTCCCATGATGGACCTGTTGTTGTTTACGCATGATGGCTCTCAACTTGTAAACTTCTACAAGTATAATTTTAGCCGCACACGGTAAAAGGCACATAAAAATAACAACCACTACTAGCACACCTATAATAGATCCTATAACATACTATGCATGCGTCAGAGAGGGGAAATGAGACAGGAAGAGGGCTCATAAAGCTTTTAGCAAGCTTGCATTAAAATAAGCGTCAGTAACAAACATGAGTTAGGGTGAGAAGATTGCATTCTATGCTGAGCCATTTGAAGAAGGGCTTGAAGCTGGGCAGTCTCTTGTCTCGGCCACAGTTGAATTGACTCCGCCTTCACGGGGACAGGTTGCAGGACGGTCGTCGTTGCTATCATCATCATTAGCAGCATCCTCCACAGGTTCCACGGCCACCAGCCTGGTGAGGCGTTCCGGCACCCAGAGTGGAGCAGGCGCATCCTGTGGGAAAACATAAAGGGAACCTCGGTGCCACCCAAGCACCGGGTTGGGTTTGGATAATTGGCCTTGCAAGTCTCCTGCCCCTCTCAGAGTCTTTTAAGCCCTGAGGGCCGCCGTGGCTATCTGTTAATACACCGCAGGGGGGTATGTACTCTGCACTTGGGCCCCGAGATATGGCCCCGTGCCTGTCAGCATTTCCAAATTCCATTGCGGGTTACCCGCGGCTGCATTTCTCCGTGCTGTGTCCAGACAATTGTCCTGATTTTGGATTTTCCATTCTAGATATTGTCCTCCACTTAATATCGCCCTGGTCAAGTTGGCCCAATCCTCGGGAGCGAGGTAGAGTGCTCCCAGCGACTCCACAAGGGAGACCGTAAAGGCTGCCTGGGGCCCATAGCCGGTAACTGCCTCCTTCAGCTGCTTTACCAACTTAAAATCTAGTGGCTGGTGGTACCTCTGCTGATTCTGATCTTCTAACACTGGAAAAAAACCTTTTCCCGGGCCAAAGACCTCTCTCCAACTCTCCGCGGCGCAGCCCGAACAATAGCACGTCTTGGTGCAGCTGGGCTTATAAGGCGGGGGCCACTCATGGGGTGGCGCCGTGGAGCTAGAATGTGGAAGCGGCGTAACTTTCGTTTTTAATTTCGATTGCGCTACAACTGCGGCTTCCGCCCTTGCTCTCAGCTGCGCCATTACTTCTCCCTGCATTCTTAACTCTCCTAATGCTTTTTGCAATTCCGCCTCTTTATCCTCAAATCGTTGCCTCATGGCTTCCAAGTCTGTCTGGAGACCGGGAGATTCCTCCTTCTTGTTGTTTGCCTCTATCTTTCCTAGCTCCTGCAACTCGCTTTCTGACATCCCTTCTGAGCTTTCGCTTTCGGAGTCAGGGTCTCGGGAGGAGCCCTTACGGGATTCTTCTTTCACTTGCAAAAAAACTTCCCCTCCCTGTAGTACTGCTCGCTGCAGGGGCTCTCGGGGGGAATGCAAACATACTTTTATCAGGGACCACACGGCGAGAGTCCCCGGGGATGTAGAGGGGCAGAGTTTTAAGTCCTCGCCCAGGTGTTCCCATTGTGGCACATTTAGGAGCCCTTCTTCTATAAACCAGGGGGCAATCTCCCCTACCTCTTTTAAGAAGTCACGAGCTGTCTTTGACTTCATGGGAGTGCCGTTTGCCTTAAGGATGTCTCTTAAGGGGCCCTCTATCCTATATCTAGCAAGTTCGTTTCCCATTCCGGAAATCTTTCGTTACTATAGTCCCTGAGGAGCCTAAATAGCTTTGTCTATGATCGTCCCCAGAGAGCCTTCCCTGTCCAAAGACAGAAATGGGTGCACACTTTCCTTATCGTTGCTCTTACCCCAATCCTCGCTCCACGTCCGGCGTCTCGGTTCCCGGGTTTCGGCACCAGTTGTCGCTCTCGACCCGCAAGAACGACCCGTAGGCGAGGTGAGTGGCAAACTTCTTTATTCACAATCTTCAGCCGGGGACCCCCCCCCAGTTAAGACCCCCAAGTATATCTCCACCAAGTGCGAACTATATCCAATCAGAGTATACCACGACTAACAAAACTACCAATCAGAAGGACTATCTATGTGCACGCATCGTGCTCGTGAGCACGTACGTGACTCCATAGGTTTTCTTTGTTCTACAGATCATGCGCCTTTCCCTTGACTCCTGGTATCTATCAAACGTCACCCGCGAATGCACTCACAGTCCTTGGGTTAATCTCTCACTCCTCCCACTCTTCAGGCCTCGCTTAGTACGTGACTCCCTGCTCCTGCTGCATGGCTCTCCACATATATGTAACCATATGAAATTATTATTTTTAAGATTTTATTTATTTGACAAAGAGATCACAAGTAGGCAGAGAGACAGGCACAGAGAGAGAGGGGGAAGCAGGCTTCCTGCTGAGCAGAGAGCCCAACGTGGGGCTCAATCCCAGGACCCTGAGATCATGACCTGAGCTGAAGGCAGAGGCTTAACCCACTGAGCCACCCAGGTGCCCCTGTAACCATATAAAATTCTTAATGCCCACCAAGCTCACCACCTTATGGGTCCTAAGGCAGATTCTGGTAGTCATCAGATCCCACATCCTTAATATGGATAATCTTCCTTTGAAGAGCCGGAGTTCATTCTGTTAGTCCAGGTATTCAAAGAGAGGAATAAACAGGACATGGACATTTGTTTCACATCTCTCTGGACCCTGCTATCTGCCTTTCTTGCCTGCCCAGTATCTTTGAGCACATGCTCCAGTTGATACCACTTACACCCGCTCAAAATGGATTATGCGAATCTTACTTCCCATCCCCCCACCCCTCCACACGTCCACCCCCTATTCACAGGCCCCGGGCTTCTGTACTCACTCATTTACTGTTTGAAATTCCTAACTCTTATGTCCAGATGTCTGATATGTATGTCTCTCTCTGTCTCTATATCTCTTGCTTTTTAGGGAATTCCTTCGCCTTTATTTTTAGAATCATTGTTTTTAGCAGTAAGACATGTCCCAACACAGGTTCTTGCCATCACCTCCAAAGAATGAAAGCGATGGAAGTTTACCACCCAGACCTCTCCCCCTAAGGGAGCTATCTTCCCCTCAGGGGGCTAAATTGGGATGCATTCAAACATAGCTTCACTGTACGAAGAAATACTCTTCCTTCTACCTTATTACCCTTTCATTGGACCAGACTCCTTCCTTCTCTATGCTGCTATTTTCTCTCCCTACAATCTGGCTTCTACCAGGCTCTCTTCAGTTCCTCATAAATATCTATACTATTCTGCATCCCCACTGTGGTCAGGTTTTACCTTCTTACTTGTTGGCTGCCTCCATTCCAGGCATATAAAGGAATGTGGCTATTCTTAGGGATGGGGATTAATAAAATGTCTTCTTAACCTCACATTCTTGCATATACTAGATTGAGCTGCATTTAGCTGGAGGTACTACAAGATAGGAGAAGGATTAGAAGAAAAGCAAATGAAAGAAAATAAGTAAATCTGGAACTAGCTAGCCCTGACATTAACTGATTTATCTGGAATTCACTAAATGATATATAAAGATCCAACTTACACAGGGGAAACAAATGTTAGCCGCATGCTGTTAAACCATAACCTAATGATCATGTCAATATTGCCCATGGAGGTGTTGGATTCTGAAACTTGTCAAATTTAACCAAAAATTGAGAATAAGGAAAAATGCTAGTTTTCTATTCTATTCATCACCTGCAGCTCAAACTGTTTTATATGTCTGAAGGTATCTATGTGGATACCAGGGAAACAAAACTGTTTTCATGTTAGACTCGGCTTTTTTATTCTACTCACTCACTGCTGGAAACAACATTGCCATAGAAGGAGAAAGACAGGATACAGCATGAGTTCTTTCTCAGCAGGCCAAAATCAAGCCCTGTAGTCTATTTCAGCTCTCCTCTGGGTAGGCTTTCTGTGTGTAGATGTATTTGTGTGTGCACACATGCAGCATGCGAGTGTGTGTGTGTGCATGTGTGTGTTTGCTAACCATCATTGCCATTCACCTGTGAAGAAAAATCTTCAGAGAGGGATTGGAATAATAGTTGTGGCCTTTAAAGGCAAGAACCACTTATTATTCATTCCAGGGGATGAGAGGCCATATATGTTATTGTCTCAAACCTGACTAATGCTCTCTTCTTTGTTTGGTGCTTCAACAAACATAAAGAGCCCTATGGCAGAGGTGGACAGGGTAAGTCTGGGAAATAAAAAGAGCTTCTTTACTATTACTGTCTGTCCTTTTATTGGTCTTCTATGCTACCCCTCTTACTCTGCCATAGGAAAAAAAAAAGATATGCATAATCTGGTCACACTAGTATGTTGGTTATTCAATATGTCCTTCTGATAGATGTGCACATTTTCACAGAATGTCATCAGGATAACCTAATAGCTAACAGAAGGAAGTAAAGTATAGAAAGTAAAATCCAAAATATCAATAAAAACAGTGGAGTAGGTATTTAAAGGGAGTAGAGAGAGATAGCCTGCCATTTCTCTATATTCTACTATGTAGTCTATCACTTCCTCTGCTAACATTGATATGTGGTGTGGAAAAAAACTGAACTCATAGACTGTGAGTCTATTAGCTATATCAAGAGTAATTTTCCAGTGTGAGTAGAAAGCTTAGAGACAAGTCATGACATATATTATAAAACTATAGAAAAGAAAAAAACTGAGACAATCGTTAACTCCAAGGAAAACAAATGGTACAATAAGACAATGTGATATACTGCCCCACTTTGCTCAACTGTAAACACTGACTATTTATTTAATAAGTAATTTGGGAGGATAGAGTGGTACAAGTTATGTGGAAGCTGTAGTATAAGAGTTAAATCTTCATCTTTTATCAAGAAAAATTTTAAATATCTAAAACTAAAAATTTAAGAAATAGCAATGTTACTTAGAAACATGGAATAGAAGAAAATTAAAGGAGTTAATAGTATCTGCCTCTGCTGAATGAATGACTGGGAATGGGAACAGGGAGCTGCTCATTATCATTAGAGTAAGTGTTGTAGATCCTTTGATCCTTTTCCAATAAATACATGTATTTTGAAAAAAATAAAAAGTATAAAAGCCCCAGGATGGGGGAAATCAAGAGTTCTCATCTTGCAAGATACACTGTAGTTCCAGAAATCTAGACCAATAAAAGAAAAGGATTGTATTTCCTTGTCTGTTCTTCTTTAAGAATGAGGAAACTTTTCCCAGTGTTCTCCCAGGAGGGTCTCATTTCACATCACAGTGTCTAGAACTGGTAACATACCCATCCTTAAGCCAATTGCTGACAAAGAAATGAGATACCATGAATAACTTGGACTAATCAGAAATTAACTCTTGAGTCATGGAATGAAAGAAGAACACCCAAACACATCAGGTACTCTGCCAGTGAGGAAGAACAGAAGAGATTTGGTTGGGTGGTCAAGCAAACGTGTCTGTGGTCACACAAAACAGTTTTGATAAGAACCATTCTTCATTGCTCTTTCCTTTTTGTTTTTGTTTTAAATCGGTGGAGGAATACTAGAAGGCTACAGGAGTAAAATACATGTGGGATCTTATACATGGGAACATATCACGACTTGATGTTTATGGGCTTTAGGCTTATACTCATGGGAAAGGAAAAGTGTCATATACATAATACTAATACACCTACATCTGGAACTATGTGTTACTGACTTTTATTTTTAAAAGTTTTTTATGAAAGGATCAGCTTTTACTCCTGCTTATGTATTGGTTCTCAGTGTTTAGAGTTAAATAGTCACATGAGTTCAACAACAACTAATAGTTCACAAACAGCTTGAGTTATATAAAGAACATTTAAACTATACTTCTGTGAAATGTACCAAGAGGGGTCTTACAAACCACACACATCCAGATAATGCTTTGCTAGAAAACTTATTTCCTAAAGGACTAGACCTGCCCAATATAGTTGTGAAAGTAAAGCATTCATGGCTTTGGGGACATCATATCATTCTAATCTATGCAGTATACATCTTCTGCGGGTGTCCTCGGTAGCCCATGTGAGAAACTGAAATATAACCATTTAGTGTTAACTTGAAGCCATGCTGAAGAGTTACCTGATACAAGGTAGGATTTTGATAATCATCTCAAGTTTGGGCAGCACCAATCTTGGAAGATCAAGACCTATCCCTGTAATTTAACTCCATAACTTAATAGCTATTGACTGAGTAAATTAGATGTTCTAATCTCCAGTTTCCTTATTTGTAAAATGAAGAAGAAATAATAGTAATCTCAAATGTGTGGAACCATTATGAGGATCAAATTACATAATTAATGTATCATACCGTTTAGTCCATAATTATCATCTAATAAATGCTTACCATTTATTATATTACTCTTATTTCAGTGTTGCTTTAAAGATCAGGTGAAATGATGCATACACAGTCTTCGATAAACTGCAGGGAAAGAGTAGCAGCACCACCACTGAACTATCTAGAGGCGCTTTGTTTACAGCTTTTATGATATGAATGATTCATCGTGGAGTTGGGCAACCCAGTGGTCCTGTATAGGAGGAGTGTCCAATACCTGCTAGGTATTATTATTGGTATTAATAATGTCTGATCCTTCTTCTTAAAGGCCGAATGAATGATCTTCCCCTACTCGATGCACAGAGTGTTTGGGCTACATATTGCTATTAACTTTTTCAAGGAGGCTCTGATGTTTTCTCTAGTTTTATTAAGATAGTGGACACATAGCATTGTTTAAGTTTAAGATGTATAATGTAATGATTTGATATATATTTTACAAAATGATTACAATGACAAGTTTAGTTAATATCCACATGTCACATAGTTATAAATTTTTTCTTGTGATGAGAACTTAAAAATGTGTTATATATATAGGGAAAGAAGTAAGATCTATATATCTTTCTATATATATATAAAGATCTAATCCTAGCATTTGAAACAATATGGATGGACCATAAAGTCATTATGCTAAATGAAACAAGTCAGAAGGAGAAGAACAAATATTGTTCGACCTCGCTTATATGTGGAACCAAAAAAATCCAAACTCAGAAACAGATATTAGATTTGTAGTTGCCAGAGGTAGGGGACGTGGGTGACGAATAAGGGAATTAGGTGAAGTTGGTCAAAGTTACAAGCTTTCAGTTATAAAATAAATAAAATTCTGGGGAATATAATATACAACATGATGTTCATTTTATTTTTTTTAAAGACTTTTACTTATTTATTTGATAGACAGAAATCACAGGTAGGCAAAGAGGCAGGCAGGTGGGGGTTGGGGGGAAGCAGGGTCCCTGCTGAGCAGAGACCCCAGTGCGGGGCTCGATCCCAGGACCCTGGGATCACAACCTGAGCCGAAGGCAGAGGCTTTAACCCACTGAGCCACCCATGCGTCCCCATGATGTTCATTTTGAATCAATTTCTTATTAGAATGGAGGAAGGATCCATGATAGAATTTGCTCCTGAGGCTGCTACTCTATTGACAATCTAAGAGATAGTCTGACAGGCTCTTGGCAGGGTCATGTGAACTTAGGCTTTTAACACATCTCAGCACCGCAGGCTTCCATGGCTCTGGGCTGATCCTGTGACACTAGGTTCCCAATAAGCTCCTATAAATCTAAGGCCCACATGGTCACCTACAAAACCAGGACCCTGGCCAGGTTCATCATGAGGCTGGGCTGATCCTGTGACACTAGGTTCCCAATAAGCTCCTATAAACCTAAGGCCCACATGGTCACCTACAAAACCAGGACCCTGGCCAGGTTCATCATGAGGCTGGCTTTCACGGACCCATGATTTTGACCTACCCCAGCACTGGGTGCATCCCAACACCAAAACAGCCCCATAGACCCAACCTCAATCTGGCCTCTAAAACTCTGGATTATAGACTTGACCTAGAGCCAGGCAGGTCCCCACAGCCCTAGCTTCCAGGTTGAATCTTATGAAGCCAATCTCCTTGCCCATCCCTATTGGATCAGTTTCTGCAGACCCAGAAACTAGGTTTACCACTAGTCCTCAGTTTCTGGTTAGCCCTTTAGGACTCAAGATGCCTATCCTCCCACACAGACCTAGATCCCAAATCCATCACCACAGACTCAAGGACCAGTCCTGCCCCATTGAACACGGGGTTAAGCCTGATCCCACATACCCGGGCACCAGGTTGGTTCCATATACCCAAATACCAGGCTTTCTCAACTTTTAACCGAGACAACATGTCTACCTACTGAAGCTTGCCCACAGACCATACCAGATGGTCCACACAGAATCTCTGGATGAGCTGACTGGTTGTGAAGGGCTTTCCCTGCTGAAGCTGGTCTTTAAGATTGGAAATGGTGCCTATTTCCTCAAATGCACAGACACCAACTAAGGCCACAAGGATCAAAAATAATCAAGGACACATGACACCACCAGAAAAAACTAATGAAACCTCTAAGACTGACATTAAAAAAATGAAGAGCTGTGAATTGTCTAAGGAAGAATTCAGGATAATCCTCTTAAAGAAATTCAGTGAAATACAAGAAAACACCAAGGAACAACTAAAGGAAATTAGGAAAGATTGCATGAATAAAATGAGTTCAAAAAAGGAGTAGAAACTATTTTTAAAAATCCAGAAATCCTAAAGTTGAAGAATGCAGTGACAGAAGTAGAGAATTTACTAGGGACTCTTGATTTCATTTGCGAATTCAAGCCTTATGTTGGGTGTAGAGATTACTTAAAAAAATACATTTTAAAAAAGAAATTAAAAACAGAATTACCTTCTGATTTAGAAATCCTACTCCTGGTTATATCCTAAGGAAAGGAAATCACTATCTTGAAAAGATATCTGTATCCCTGTGTTCATTTCAGTATCATATATATAAGGGTTCACCATCAAATAAATGAATAAAGAAAATGTGAGATATATATATGTATATATACATATATATATACACATATATATATTATGAAATATTAGGCAGCCATATTAAATAAGGAGGAAATCCTGCCTTTTGTGAAACATGGAGAGACCTTGATAGCATTATGCTAAGAAAAATAAATCAGGCAAAGAAAGGCAAAGACTGTACATTCTCACTTATATGTAGACTCTAAAAAAGCTGAACTCATGGAAGTAGTAGAATGGTGGTCACCAGGGGCTGTCGGTGAGGGAAAAGGTAAGATATTAGGCAAAGGATACAAATTTCTAGTAATAGATTAGTAAGTTCTAGAGATCTAATTTAAAGCATGGTGAATATAATTAACAGTACTGTATTATATATTTGAAAGTTATTAAGAGAGTAAATCTTAAATATTATTACCATATTTACACATACACAAACATAATTATGTGAGTATCAAGGTGTTAATATCATTGTGATAATCATTTCTCTAAATATTTATGTGTAGCAAATCATCAAATTGTACCCCTTAAACTTATATGAGTTTATGTTAATATTATCTCAGTAATGCTGGGGAAAAAGCAATAATGCACACTTATTGAAAAAAAATTAGAGAATATTAAAGAGTATCAGGAAGTGTATTAAAATTGCTAAAAGTCCCACTGCCCAGAGATGAATACCATTAATAGTGTTAGCATATGGAGGAATTTCTTTTTCTGGTCATTTAACTGTGTGTGTATTTGTAAAACTGGCATAATAATTTATAATCTGCTTTTGTCTTTTCCTTAATAACATGAATATTTTTCAAAACATTAAAGTCTCTGACAACAAGAGAGAGAGAGTCTGACGGACTGGATTGTCCCAACATAAAACTTTAAATGGAGGACAGCCAAGAAATTCACCTCATTGTACTCCACCTCATTCAGTATCAATATTAATAGTGAAAACAATGTGGTTAATGCCCTACTTATCAGGTAATCGGATTTCAGGCATCATCAACCATCTGTAACAGAAGAATGACATTTTTTTAGTAGAGAGGAATCCAAGCACAATATACTGTGTAAATGATTCTGCTTTATGAGGTCTATAGGAATACTTCTCTCATTATCATATATTATATATACTGCATCCCTTTTAACAAACAAAAATTATCTTCTGTGTATATTATATTAATGTCTCCAATCCTCTCCTGAATGTTCTTTCCTTTCTTAGTTATCTATTATGCCAATGATAATGGTGGTACCAATGATGTATCTAAATGTTCTAATAGTTTCCGATGCACGGTAGGCATTGCATAAAGTTTAATTCTTTTTTACACCATCATAGTAACTTGCAGCTGTGCTCAGCATCCCACGTGTTCTCAGGTCACCTTTGAATATATTGTAGATACTAAGTCCTTACAACAGCCCATAGGCAAGGTGGAATTCTTGGTAGTCCGTTTATGCTGATGAAGAAGTTGAGCATTGGTAGAATGTTACAAGATTATGTGAGTGATGAGGTACCTGTGACAGAAATCCAGGTTCTTTGGTCTCTGCTATAGGATCCTACTTGGAACAACCGTGGTCTCTACATACAACGTAGGATATAGAACAGACCCTTTTTAGTTTAATTAATTAATAAATTTCAGCCCCAAATGATATTCAATTCTATATCGTTAAGAACATATTTCTGGTAGAAAGCTCTCCTTTTACAACATAGATGTATTATGACCTTTACATTATACTTAGTGACCCACAAACCAGGGAAAGACAATAGCAGTGTAATTCCTGGGCCTAGTCATAACAACCACTAACAGTTATGGACCACTTGCTACACGCCAACCACATTCTTTGTTCAGTTTTCAAATAAAACAAAACCCCACTGAACTATATCCTATGATTTTCCCCAAATTACAAGAGAACTATAGCTTTTAGAAAAGTTAAGTAGCTTGCCCAAGGTCAGAGCTCTAGTAAGTGGGATGGCATGGGAGCTCAGATCCAGGTGTTTCAAATTCCAAAGCTCAGGATCTTGAAACACTAATTTCCATAGCAGCCCCCCTGCTAAAAATGTTATTTAGGTCTAAAATTCTCTGCTAAATTTTCTGAGTCACAGTCACCTAATCCTACTGAGCTTGGCTCTACAAAACCTAAAGAAAACACAGTTTAGATGTTCTCAGGTGAAGAGAGCCACCTTCAAACTCCTGCACTAGAATTTCAATACTTCGGGCACCTGGGTGACTCAGTGGGTTGAGCCTCTGCCTTTGGCTCACGTCATGATCTCAGGTTCCTGGGATCGAAACATGCATCCGGCTCTCTGCTCCTCGGGGAGCCTGCTTCCTCCTCTCTCTCTCTACCTGCCTCTCTGCCTACTTGTGATCTCTCTCTGTGTGTCAAATAAATAAAATCTTTTAAAAAAAAAAGAAAAAGAGTTTCACTACTTCATTTACATTAACTTTGCTCTAATCTCCTCCTGTTAAACTGTTTCTGAGGTGAAATAGGAATCTGCTCACTTTACTGCTAGTGATGCTGCACTTTGTAAGAATGTGTTTGGTCCTTGTCCCCATTTCTCTCACAGAACTCCTGAAACCTTCTGAATTTCCCATGAAGAAAGCGGTAAAGGACTCTTCTGTTATGTTAATAAGGCAAGTCCTGGAAAGCAGCTGAGGATGGGGGCCAGGTGCCTGTAAAGCCAACCAGGTGATTAAAGGGGTGGAGCTTTCAGTGATTTGACCGTCATGACCAAGTAAAGAAACCTCCGTAAACCCAAAAGGCTGGGGTTTGGAGAACTCCCGTGTTGAAGGAGATGTGGAGGCTGAGGGTGAGTGACCTGCCTGGAGGAATCAGGGAAGCTCGCCCCAGACATCTCTTCCATCTGCCTGTTTTGAAGAAACCAACAATCCAGTAAGTAAAATGTTTCTCTGAGTTCTAGGAGCTGTTCTAGCAAATTAACGGAAACCGAGGAAGGTATGGAGGAACCTCCTATCTATGTTGGTGGGTCAGAAGCAGAGGTGATCATTTCGGCTTGTGGTTGGCATCTATAGAGGGGGACCAGAGTCCTCTGGGACTGAGCCCTTGACCTTGGGATCTGGTAGTATCTCTAGATAGTGTGAGAACTGAGTTAAATTGTAGGATATCCAGCCAGTATCGGAGAATTCCTTGGTGGTGTGGGGAAGAAAAATATTCATGGGAATTGGTGTCAGAACGGAATCGCTCTCCTTGATGGGCATTTTGTGTGTCTTGCATATTGCATATTTTGAGTATTATTTTGTACATTGTCACCCTTGGCTTGGTGTTGGGCTCCTCTGACAGTCACTCTTTTTCAGACCGTCCATGTTGTTGGATTTTGCGTACCACACTACGGTGTTAAGTACTTGAGAAACACTTTGTTTCCCTGCTACCCCAGCTTCTTTTTGGCCTTCTAAATTTAATAATCAAAGCCACCACCATCATCCCCTTATAAGAATTTCCAGGGATAAGAAGCTCACATTTAAAGAAACACCATGTCTACAAATTTCCCGTTAAAATAGGGGTTCTGGGCTGAATCTAATTAACATCTAATGCTTCGGGCTATTCCTTAAGCAGATCTGAAAACTTAAATGGGCCTCAAAGGGTCATGCCTCCATTAGATTATTAACTTTACCTGGACAAAGATGGGGGAGAAAGTCCTTGCCCTGAGAGGCTGTAGGAGGAACCCTGTAGTTGAGAGAGTTCAAAATAAAAGTTAGAACAACAACAGACTCAAGGCAAGTGTTCCAAACAGCAAGGAACACTCACCCAGTAAGTAAGGAAGAGATGGGGTGGCCTCCCCACAGACACCTTTCTTTACAGCCATCAGGGGAGCTCCATGAAGCCATTTTTATCACTTGACTAATTCTTGCAAATATCTTGTAAACTGTCTTTTCGCAAATATCATAAAATTGTATGTGCCACTGAATATTATTTATAGACTCTATGGACATTGAATCTCTATTATTTATGGTTCAGTATCAGAATGGTAAAAATTCAGTTGTTGTTTAGCAACAACACATTCTTAACCATGTATAGTTGGCTAAGCCACAGCACAGTGGATCAAAGGACAAGAAAGCTGAAATGATGAAGAAAAAGATCCATCTTTCTCTTCTTTACTCCTTTTGTTTGATTGATCTGAGGTTAGAACTACCTGTGATTTACTTCTGTGGGTCTCCATGATTTCTTCCAGCTTACCTGCAGGGTGAGCAGTGGGAATTGGGGATGGGGGATGTTCCTATGGGTCTATTTACCCCTGGCTCAGTCTCAAAGATCTACCTTCCACAGAAGAGTTCACAAAAGGCTCTGGGGAAAGCAGTGGCAAGAGGTTGTTAATGGAAGTATCTTAACGGTAGAGAAACAAAACTCCCAGCTTGGGCTTAGTTTCCCCCATTTTGTTTAAAATGAATGGCCAATCACTTTCAATTTTTTTTTTTTTAACTTCCCCATTCCCAGCTTTCTACTAGATGAATTATTCAATGGTGTATTCAAGACCACATTTGTAGTGAGCAATAATTTTACTAGGGAGATGACTTGAATATAAAAAAAAATCATTGTTGCAACAAAGGAAATTTGAAAGGAAGACAATACCGACAAATGTTTTTACCATGTGCATCTGGTGAGTATTAGGTAACTGATGTGGGCATAGTCTCCCAAAGAAAAAACTGAAAGACTCGAAGGGAAATAAAGCCAGAATTCAGAGCAAATTGATAAAAAGTAAACATGATACACTTAATTCTGACCACTTCCCTGTTGCTCCCCTCCCCCACCAACCCTAACCCCGATATAATTGCTTCCATCTCCTTTCTAAAGCATAAATAATTCAAACCTCTTCCAGTTACCAGCCAAAATCCCCACCTATTCCCCAAAGCTGCACTCAAGGCCACTTTCCCTATGAATCCTCTTGCCCCTCACTCCCTTGCTCTGAGCCATGTGTCCTACAGTTTTGCCTTTAGTTTTGGTTACTTACTATTCATAAGAACTTCTAAATTCTTTCTTCACATTTCCTGTATGCCAGCCATCTCTCCCCAACCAGACTGCTTACTTCTTGAGAGCAGGAACTGTATCTTACATTTCCTTTGAATTTCATAAAGAACCTAGCACAATGGGAAGAATGAAGTTGACTTTGTTGAATGATCTACTGCCTGGTACAGCTCATGTTTCTTGATCAAACCATCCTGAACATTCACCTTCTAGGGCTTGAAATACATTTTTTTTTTTTAATTCAGAACAGAGAGATGTTTGATGTATGATGAGATACTTGGTGGTTTGTGTTTGTGGTAGGTAATTCATCTTTCTTGCTGCTACTGTAGCTCTGACCTGTCTTGGCTCCCACAGCCTGAAGTAATGTTACATCATTGATCTGACTTGGATTGAACCTTCTATGTGTCGAAAAGTCATGTACTCGGGGTGTGTTTTCACTCAGATTTCGTACACCTAACCAGCCCTAAGAACACCATCTAGGTTGAGGATAATTGGAATTTTAATTGCATCTGCACACGTGGGCTTGGTATTGAAGTTGGTGGCAGAACTGTGGAAAACCTCATCACACAGGGGACCCTGGCCTCCCTCCCTCAATACACTTAAAACTCCCAGTCAAGAGTTTTAAGTGTATTGACAAAGTTGGTAAAGTTTCATTCTTTCTTTCTTCTGTCTTTCTTCCTTTTTCTTTTCCATTCTGCAGTTAAAATGAACAAATGCATGTTGGGGGGCATTCCACATTAATTAAACACTTATTTCCTTCTACCATGAACTGCCCTTGCCATGGAAGTCCTTTTGTTCTTCTGAAGATGCCTCATTGTCTAGTTGTGTGTTTGTTGGTGTATTTGTTTGTTTCCCCCTTTATCACAGGAAAATACACATTTTAAATGTTGAATGAATGGTACTTCTAAGCTTATCCTGAAAAACAGCACTTTTCTTCTCCATCCTATTCACTCCTAATTCTTGCTCCCCTGAGGAAGCCCCTTTCAATGTTTGGCTATTCTTTCTTATTTACTTCTGTATTTGTAAATACTGCTTCTCTACTACTTTCCTGAATTTTTTTTTAAAGCTTTATATATTCTCCATAGAATACCTAGTAGGGAGGATGAGAACCTAGTTCTCTTAAATACTTAACACACCCACTCACACACACAAAGACATGCACACACAACACAATCACATTTGCTCATAAATACCTTATTCCCTCAATACAGTTACTCTCTTCTTCCAGTGAAGCTATATCACATTTTTTGTTTATATCACCAAAACTACGAAACAGTCATTCACAGCTGAACTATATAGTTCATCACAGTCATATTTGCTCATAAAATGTTAACTCCTTCCTGGTGGTCCTCTTTACCCCATGTTAATTTTGTTTGGTGATCTCTGTATCGCTCACAAGTCTATCTCCAGAGCCTCTAAGAGGTTTGAAGACATCACCTAAATATACTCAAACAATTCAGATGTTCTCCTTATTATCTTGCTGGAGATCTTGTTCCGGGAGCCTAGATGCTTCCTGCTCCAATTCTGATGGATTCCCCGCTAAGTTGGGAGCTCACAAGATCGCAGAACCTGTGCCATCATCCCGGGAATCCCTTTGGCTTCTCTTTTGCTTTGGAGCTCTTTCCTGGATTCTGGACTTTTCTCTTCCAAGTTTTCTCTCTTGTTTACATGTGCATGTCTTCCTGCAGTTCCCTAAGAAAAGAAAATGTTGGGATTTTCCTGTTCTGAGGGCCACCCAGGTGCCCCTCCTCACTACTCTTTAATCCTTTCCTGCTCTTCTGTCTTTGTGGTCTTTGTGGGTTTATGCAGTTTGTTCCCTTTTTTTTTTTTCCTTTTTCCATTTTCATTCCTTTGTGCCATTTTTGTAGACAATGGAGATGGGAGAGAGGAAGAACATTAAGTACTCAATGTGCTGCAAAGCTCAGTGAATAATTTTCTGCCTTAATTGTCATAATTACATATATTCTATTTATAAAAAGGGAGGGGGAGGGGCAGGAGGTGAGGGACAGAGAGAAACTTAAGCAGGTTCCATGCCCAGTGTGGAGTCCAACACAGGACTCAATCTCACGACGAAATCACGAGCTGAGCTAAAATTAAGAATCAGACACTTAACAGACTGGGACACCTGGGCGCCCCTACATATATATTAAATATATTTTAAGTGAAAAATTTCAAGCATTGAGATTGTATAGGAAGCATAAAAAGCAAAGTAACATATGTATCCACACCTGCTTTGAAAAGTCTCGCTATTTAGGTCATCTTTGCTTCAGATTCATCTTTGACTTAGTATCTGTCTCTGTCCCTTGTGTGCCTACTGTCTTCTCTCATTTTTAAAGTATCAAAGTATCTCACAGATACATAGGTAAAACCTCCCTTAACTTTATTCAATTTTATGTCCTTCACTCCTCAGAATAGGTACTTCATTTGATCTATCTTATTCCCATCCATGTGGAGATCTTAATGTCCATGTATGTAGCCCTAAATAATTAATGGTTTTAGGGCACCTGGGTAGTTCAGTGGGTTAAATCCTCTGCCTTCAGCTCAGGTCATGATCCTGGGGTCCTGGGATCAAGCCCCACGTCGGCCTCTCTGCAAAGCAGGGAGCCTGCTTCCCTTCCTCTCTCTCTGCCTGCCTCTCTGCCTACTTGTGATCTCTATCAAATAAATAAAATCTTAAAAAAAAAATTAGTGGTTTTATTTTGCATGTTTGAAATTCTATGTAAATAGTGTTGTATTATACATATTGTTCTGTAACTTCTTCATATGCAACACATTTTCATGATGTATATGTGTTGATGTGTTCACATGGCAGCTATCAGGTGTTCCAAGTGTACACTCTGTATCTTTTACCTTTGTCTATCTTAGAGTAAAAGCTATCCTAGAACACAAATCAGGTCCATAAAACATATTGTGTACCACCACTACAAAGAAGCAGCATAATTTTAAAAGTCTGGATTGAAATCTGGAATCTTTCATTTACTAGCTGTGTAGTTTAGAGCAAATTACTTAACCTCTCAGACCTTGGTATCATCATTTATAAAATTTAAATACTGATAGTGCAGACCTTATCATTGTATTGAGTAAGCATGTAGGTTTCAGTACAGTATATGACAACAATAAATAGTCAAATAATGCAGCTGCTGTTATATAATAGCAACAATTTGCTGACTCAGAATCTTGGAACTGGCATTTCCATTATTTTAGGATGTTCTGGTTTGCTTTACAAAATCCTCTCCAAGTAGTAGTCTGGCCTCTGAACACCTTCAGTGACCTGAAATTCTTTGAGTTTGTCCTTGTTTTGGGCAGCTCTATGAATATTGTGCTCCCTATAAGGAATTAAAAAAAAAAAAGTCTCCCTATAGCTTCTGCAGAATCAGTCCTAGTTCTACCTCTTGGGACCAGGCAGAGCAAGTCTAATCCCTCTTCCATATGACAGACTTTCAAATATTTGAAGACAAAGATCAAGTCCCCCTGAGTCTAATTATATTAAAAGTAGGGGGAAAATATAGAAAAGGATGGGAATCAGTACTTGTCAGTGATGGATAAAACCTCACCTACTGAAACAAATCGACAAAAACAGAGATAAATACCTTAGAACCTCCCCTTCTGCTGGTTCCTCCAAAAGAAGGAGCTGTCAGCAGAAGTTCCCTTTTGAAAAAAAAAAAAAAATCTTGTAAGTGCTATTGAAATTTTTCCTTAGTACTTTTTGGGGATCAGCCTTGATGGTATTAACATAAGTGCTTCCAAATGGGCTGGGAAATAATCTTTAAACCTATAAAGAGAATCTTTATTATAATCTGTTATACTTTAAACCTGGAATAGATAATAATAGAAGGGGATGTTCTGGTTTTACAAGGCAATAATGTGGTGCCTGTGCAGTCAAACTTTATTGTGAGGCAGACCACAGAATAGTTTATCCCCAAGAAGCTCTCTGACGAGTATAGAACTACCACTCCAGAGTTGGGATGAGTCACAGAAATGAGTTTTGTTAATAAATACAGTTCTGCTTTCTAATTCCCTGAGTTTCTGACTTTTACTCTAGATATTATGTTCAAAACACACACACACACACCTTTGTTGTATCTTCAAAGGAAAACCACTTTTTAAAACTGCCCACTTAGATTAAAAAAAACATTAACACACGAAGACTTCACTTCCCCAGTCCTCAGCAGATTTGCAATCTACAGGGTCCTCTTTGAGACGTGAATGAATCTACTTCCGTTCTTTGGACAAGTTGTCCCTCCCGAAGGTAATGAAAGGTTAGAGCAGAGGTTGGCAAACTATGGCCCTCGAAACCCAGGCTTATGTGAGCTAAGAATAGTCTTAACATTTTAAAAGGCTTGAAAAAAAAAAATCAAGATCAGTGTTAAGTGACCTATAAAAATTATGTGGAAATCAAATTTCAGCGTCTATAAATAAAGTTTATTGCAACCCGGCCACACTCGTTAGTATATATACATGGTCTGTGACTGCTTTCCTGTTACAGTGGCAAGTCGAGTAGTTTCTGTAGAGACCTTGTACCCCCTAATGTTACACTCTGGCTCTACCCAAACCGGGTGCTCATCCCTAAACTAGGGAATGAAGATCTGGTTAGTGGGAGGAACCAAGAATCTCAGTTTGAAGGGAAAGAGAAAAAAATGTCTGGATGATGTCTTAGGAGGGAAGAACTTAACCAAAACTAGAAAAAAAAAATTGTCAATAAAGAGAACATGGGCACTGTTCATAGGCTTCAATGGAAGTCATGGATCAAAATGACCAGAAGCTCTAAAGTTTCCTTAAAAGCTCATCCCAGATTTGAACAGCTCAACCCCTTATGGAAGAAGGGGGGAAGGGAAGTCTCTTTGTTGTTTCTATAGAATTGGCCCCAGGTCTACCTCCTGGGACCAGGCAGAACAAGTGTGATCTGTCTTCCATGACAGACTTTCAAATTTTTGAAGACCATATCCAGTCCCCCTGAGTCTAACTGTATTGAAAATGGAGGGGAAACAGGAAAGCAAGAAAAAGAGGAACATTGGTATGTGTCCGTGATGGATGAAGCCTTACACGTCAAAACAGACTTTTTACCTTCCCTCTCCTCCCCAACAGGCTCACTACTTTATAATAACTATGAAAAATACTCCTCCAACAAGTGCAGAACTGGCAACTGCTTAGATTTCGGCAAGGATGGAGATGATGGTAGGAGAGGCCATGTGACTTCTGTCTTCCCCTAGTGGTTTCACATGTGGAGTTACTGATGTTGGTGGCAAAGAAAGGAAATAGACCTGCCAATTCTTGGGGTAACAGAAGGGGGGGAAAAAAACACAAAGCACAGTAGTGACTTGTAAAGTTGTTGAGAGATGCTGCACAAATAAAAGTCTCCCAGGAGATTTTCCAGACATGCTGAGTATTGTTGAGAACAACTTGTCAGAGACTTGAACACAGCAAAAAGTACTGAGTGCCTTTTCAGGGAAGTGTTGGGTGTTGTTGAACTGGACATCAGGGGACTGTTTGATTCTGTAGGGGTGTGCTCCTGTGAACTCTGTTGGATTGCATACATTACAGGTCTGTAGGGAGAGAAGACAAACTATGGAAAACTGTAAGTCATGCAAATGAGTTTTATCCAGCTATAGCTGAGTAGAAAACCTCAAATACTGTATTTTTATCATATAACAGGATATTAAAATATAGGCTAATATTATAAAATTGCCAAATAGCCTATAGGACATCTATTACTGCCCTGTAAGATATTAACGTTTTTTCTCTATTAGCATTTCCATTTCAGAATTCCCATGGATATGTACATGTCTGTCTACGTGTGTGTACATGTGTATGTGTTCTTCAAATTCTTCTGTAGATTAACGCTAACCAGTTTCTTCATTAATGAGTCAGGTATATCGTTGACATATGTTCAGTTTTTGTTCACATGTGAGCTGTTTTTTAACTCCCTGGAAAACACATTCTTTAAGCAATATAAAGAATTATATCAATGTATTCATGTATTCACTATAAAAAAATCTTTCAGATATAAAAATAGGTTTTCTTCCAAAGCATTGCTTTTTTTTTTAATGCATTCATTGGTTGTGATGGAAGCTTCTGGAAGTTACTACAGTGTCTCGACCAACTCTAGTGTCTTCTGATGGTTTCCAATCTGTCAGGGCTGCTGATTTCTCCTATAAACAGAAGCACTGGGCTCCCAGAAGCCTGTAGCAAGCTGCAATGGATGGGAAGCCAATGCAAGAGGTCCAGTCTTGCAGACTCCAAAAGCTGCAGCTGATAGAATTCCTTAAATGTGTGCCTGGGTGATCCCTCGTGTCAGAAGTCCTGCATTCTGCCCTTGAACTAAGACTTTCTGTTTGCTATAGAGTGCGGCTAAAAAAAGTGAAAACCCCAATCAAAAACTTTGTTTTCTAGAAATAGCACCCCGGAAGAAGACCTGGTTTAAACTGCCACCAACTAGCTTAGTAATTTTTGGCTAAGCACTGCATTTCCCTTCCACTTTTTGGTTTGAAGAAGCATCTGATTACCTACGTCACAGGACTTGGAAGAAAGTTTCTAGACACAAAACAGATAATGTCTAAATGTATGAATAAGTGGATGAGCTGAATGGGCTTTTGGTCAATCAATTCCTTAATCTATTTAGTTTTAATGACTACTCTTATCCTGTCCTTTATCCCTGCTGAGGTCAGTCACCAGAGGATATCCATATCTCCCATCCAATAGACCATGATCCTCCTAAGGGGTTGTACATCTGCTCCATTTCCCACTTTCCCAATTTGCAAAACCCTTCCCTGTGCTTTCAGTCCTCACCAAAATGCTCTACATCCTGATAGGGTTTGGGACACACTACCCTAAAATATGGAAACTTGGCATATTTTAAGATGAAGGAGTGTGAGAAAATGGCAGAAAAAGGAAGGTCACTGTGACCTCCCCTCTTCCCCTTCTTCCCTGAAAGTGGGAACTAAATCTCCATATGGAAGGTATCCCCCCCTGTGCTGGGGCGAAGTGAGACATTGCTATCACCAGAGACAGGGAATGTAGGGCTGAGAAAGCTGTGTGAATAAGCCCTGTTACTTCTTCACCATTTACTCTTTGTCTTATCGATTCTTCACCAATGTATCATTTCTTTGTCTGAAAGATATAAAAGGCTCCTGCTCCCTTCATTTTCTGTGAAGACTCCCCCTGTATATGTACAAGTTCAATAGAAGGTGTATGCCTTTCTTCAGTTCATGTGTTTTGTGTCCATTTCATTGTCAGGCCTGGCCAAAGACCCAACAAGGGTAGAGGAAAATTTTTTTCTCCTCTGCGAATTGCATCGCTGAACATTTCCTTTCTCTTGCTGTTAGTGAAAACTGGCTCTTAAAGAAACTCCTTCTACTGCTGTGTTTAACTTGATTACTATTTTCTGTCCTATACTTTCTGTATCACCCAAGGTGGGGTAGGAGTTGTCTTTCCTGCTCCTGGCCATGTCCAGACCATCTCTCTTCTCCCTAATATTTTCCATGTTTTGATACCCTATTTTGAAAGCATGCCAGCCACTCTCTCTGATGGTTGTAATAATGGATGGATGCCCACATCAATTCCTGTTACTCACTGAAGCATTAGCTTCTGTCATTCTATGCAACACATTCCCGTTTAAATTTTGGAGATTTGAGGATGCATAGAGATGATTCCTCTACCTCCCTATTTTAATTCCTTGAATTTTGAAACTCCAGTGATTTTTTGATTCTAGCTCAGCTACTTACTGTGACCAATCAACATATATAAACCAGTGGTTCTCATTTGGGGCTGCTCCCTAGAGGATCCTTGGGAATGTCTGGAGATGTTTCTGCTTGCCACCGTTGGTAGGAACTATTGACATTTCATGTGTACATGCCAGGAAGGCTGCAGAATATCCTAGAAAGCACAGAGCAAGCCCCTCACAACAGAGAATTATCCAGCTCCAAATGTCAATAGCGCCGGTCTCAGTAAGACTTTTGTCTGACAACCCTATTGAAAAATACAACCCAAATCACACCCCCAGAAACCCCATTCTTCTTTTCTTTGTCTGACTCTATATTTTCCTTTAGTCTTTACTCTCTGGCCCCCTTCAGAATGAATGAAATCTGTGAGTGGGGTGGCTTTTGTTCACCACCATATTCCTATTTTTTGAGTGCTTCCCCCAATGAGGAGAATAACTACTACTTTTTAAATAAACTCAATGCCTCAAACGGAGGCACACTTGAAAGGTAAATTGTCCCCATTTCTGTGAAGAATATAAAGCATGATACAAAAAAATGACAGTTGGGGCCCATAAAAGCCAGAAGTATTAATTTTTTTTGTTTTTTATTAGAGAGGGAGAGGGGTTGGGGAGGGGTGGGAGGAGAGGAAGCGAATCTTAACCAGGCTCTCTGCCCAGAGCTGAGCCAGACGTGGGGCTGGGTCTCACGACCCTGAGATCATTACTTGAGATGAAATCAAGAGGTGACACTCAGCCGATTGACTCCCCCAGGTACCCCCAGAAGCGCTAACTCTTAAGTTCTTCTGGTGATGATAAATCAGTTGTTGACCTAAGCATTTTATATAATTTTTCACTTTTGATGTTGTCTAGAACACACTCCTATTGATGATCTTTCTCATCAACATCTCATGATGTTTAGAGCTCATAGGCTGGGAGAAGAGATCATCTCTTGTTTCTCTGGGTACCCTAACCAAATTATTCAAGCTAGGGATCCAAGGAGATAAACAAGTCCTGGTCATTCACACTTCTTTTTTTTAACCTGTGTGTCAAACAGTTTGGTCTCCTATTTAGATCCCATTGTTTTCTTTTGGCTATGGACCGATAAAGTGAGACAGAATATGCATGATGCTGATTTTACAGATGAGGAAATTGGGACTCAAAAAGTAAAATGGATTATCTCAGACTCCACTGGCAGGCATGATAACTAAGCTTAGAGCACTCATTACTTCTCATTACTTAATGCCTTCTTAACCTGCTCTGGGCTCTATTCACTGCACAGCATCTCCCTCATGGCGAGACACCTAACACTCACCCCTTTAAGAGGATGGATGTGTTGAATTCTTCTCTGAGCTTAGAGAAAGCGAGGTTATTTGATATAAGTCACTTCATGGACAGATGCCTCCTAGCTTTTAAACCTGTCTTTAGAAGGTGGAGCAAAATATTTACAACTCATTCTTATCAGTTTTAAGTGTGCCTTTTTAATTATAGAGGAAATCATTCATAGGCAAGAATTAAAATGTTAAAAAAAAGGTTGCCATGCGCTTAGCATACACTTAGAGATGAGAGATTTTGCAAAGTGCAAAGAAATGGGTTGGAAGATGAGAAAAAGTTGAAGTAAATCTAGACTGAATTAATTTAGGATGTAGGACCCAATTTATCTCCTCTACGTTGTTGAAAAGCAGATCCCAGGATATTAACTGTGAGATGTTACTACATGCTCGTTAAGTAGGAGTAAGTGACAAATATTTGGAAAATGTTATAGACGTTGTAGCCTTGGTTGAGTGATTAAAAATTCATATTAGCATAATTCTTTTTTCAGCTTTCCTATTTACTATGACTAATAATAGTACTGACTTCACATTGTTGCTAGGGGATTAAATGAGTGATTCTGTATAAAGAGCATAGCAGATTGAAAGTATTCAAAAGTATTGACTACCTTCATTATGTAAAAACCTTTGAGAGTTCTTACAATAAAGAAGCCCTTGTAAATGTGATTAATGCCGCTTTCCCCAAACATGGCAAAATGTAGGATCAGTACCTAATCAGTACCTAATAACATAGCATAGACGATCCGGTGGATCATAAAGACTAGAAGCATGAAAAGCAGTATGGTAGCCTTTTCTGTATAAGATACTTACAAATCTATTTATCTATGATAATATTCCCATTTGAAAGCTTTTCCTCTTTTATTTTTGTCTGACAGATTCTTACTCCTCTCTGATGCCGAAATTGAAACCATGACCCAAATTTTCCACCCTTTCTGCATCCATACCCTTTAAAGCACTGTGATTTTTGCAATAGTTCCCATCAAGAGTTGGATTCTATTTCTGTCATGAATGCTCTAGTCTTACGAGTTAGGTGGACCAATGAAATAGCACAGAAATGATGGTGTTCCAAGACTATTCTCCAAAAACCTCTACAATGCTTTTCATCCTCTGCCTTTACTGTGAGAACATACCTAGCTGAACCTACTGCATCGTAAGACCTAGGGGGGAAGAGCTTTGTCCTACTGTCTTAGCCAAGGTCCCCCCGCCATGTAAGGAACCTGGCCTGAAAGAGCTAGCCCAGCGAACATATAGCACATACAGGTGTGAGTTCAGCTGATAGCCAAGGAGGAACTTCCTACTGATCCATAGCTCTGTAAGAATAATACATGGTTCCCTTTAAGCCACAGATTAAGGGGCTCATTGCAGAGTGTTATCATAGAGATACCTATTTAGCATATCATCTTTACATCTTAGCCAGTCAACACGTGTCCATATTACTTTCCCTCACACAACACAACCTGGTCTCACCTCTCCTTCATTCTCCCTTAACAATCTGTGCTCATCTCTTTCACGGTGCTTGTTGATGGTATGACAACCTCTTGATATAGAGAGCCTACGCTTTGTGAAGGTTGAGTCGGGGGGTGTATGTGTGGTTTGTTTGTTTTGTTTTTTATGAATGCCTGCTTTGTTGGAGAGGGTCTAGCAAGGAGAGAGTAATAATGCCCAGGTAACTCTTTAATTTGTGTATATACTCTTAAGACTTTAAGGCCTTTGTGTTGTCTGAAAAACAGAAAATGGGTTCTTTCATTGATGGGCCATCTACTCTATGCAAAATCACTATTTTAAATAATGTTATTTGTCTTAGTGATACATTTTAAGTGTATTTGCCCCATCATCTGACTCTGATTCCTTCCCTTCTAAAATCATTTTAGGTGGATGGATATAATGGACCTTATTAGAGGATTTAAAGTTTACTATATTAAGCATTAACCTTTATATTTGAAAAACAAAATACTTAACTTATTTCAGAGGTTGTATGACTTTATTTTTTTTTTTGCCTTAAATAACATTCAGCTAGCTATCATAAAGATTAAAATTGAGTAATCTTTGCCCCTCTTGTCACGTTGCTATGTTATATAATGAACACTCTAGTACGTTTCTGTTCAGAACCAAAGCAAGCGACAGATAGCTAGAGATGTGTTTAATTATTATACTATTTTTTGAACATTTATTTGGATCTAGTGAGCTTGATAAGATTATCTTCTTTTAAAGATAGTTTTTTGACCAAGGTCATGTGCCCAGAGAATGGCAGACTCAGGATTACTACTTAGCCTGTGTTAATCTCAAACATATTTTGGTAACTACCATGCTTACTGCCTTTCTAAATAAGGTAAAAGTGAACCCTCATTAGTTGCTTTCTAAGTACCATACAGTGTGCTAAGGCTTTTACATTTATCTTTTTTTTTCCCCCACTTAATCTTCACATGTTGAAAAGAATCTAAAATTCTATCATTCTTATATTATAAAGTAGAAACATTAAGTATTTTGTCTGATATTAAATGCTAAGTGACACAGGCAGGATTTGAACCTAGGCTTTGGTATCATATGGCAATCTAAATAAATATATTTTTAAAATATTTTATTTTGACAGAGAGATCACAAGTAGGCAGAGAGGCAGGCAGAGAGAGAGAGGAGGAAGCAGGCTCCCCGCCAAGCAAGAGCCCGATGCAGAGCTCAATCCAGGACCCTGAGACCATGACCTAAGCCTAAAGCAGAGGCCTAACCCACTGAGCCACCCAGGTGCCCCAAAATAAATATTTTTGAATGAATAACTCTATCAGAATAAATTTGATCAAATTCTAATAAGTACTGACTACAGAGAAAAAACATTAGCCCAAAGTAGCTTAATCCACTCAGAATCAGTTACTAGGTAGATAAAATGTTTTTAGACAAAACTTAAATATTTGGAACAGTGGATTACAGACTGCAGCTGATATGTTCTATTTTTATCAAAATGAGCTAGTCTGTCTGAATCTCTCTGCCAGTCACAGCATTCTTTATAGTTGACCAATGCAGATTAGATTTGTTTGCTCTATTAAAATAGTTCTGGAATTTTTGGTTTGGTTCTGCCTAATCATATTGATTTACCTAGTTAATTAAAACCAATTCTCATTCTACCAGTAACTTAAATGTATACTAATTAGCTTTAAAGCACTGGAACCACTCACAGCCACTTTGTGGATATTACCATTCCTTCTAGTCCTATAAGATGATCCATAAAAAGAACTACATGCTCCAAACATTTAGAAAGTGTTGCATATACTCCTCTTTTAGAGATCCATCATATACATTAGAAACATTGTACCCTTAAAGGTTTTCAGAAATCTAGAGAATGTGATTTCATTTTATGCCATAGTTTTCTAAACTTAATTTATGAGTCAGGGTGAGGGTCCAAAACCTCTTATCTTATTATGGAAATCGTATTTGTTTAAAGATGGATTTTGGAAAATACTGGTTTTAAACCAATTTATGACCTTTTAATTTATGACTCACTTAAATCAGAAACCATCTTTGGGTCACACTGTTTAAAAGGACTCTGATCCACTCTGAAGAGTTATGATTAAATTCTTGGGATCTTGGGAGCATTCAGCATTTTTAAAACAATTTAAACAGATTCAGTCAGTGAAGCCATATCTGAAATGTGCAACATTATACTTATTTTTGTAACATTTTGCCCATGGAGAAGCAGAAAATTTCGAGTGTGTGTTGAAAAAAAAAAAAAAAAGAGAAAGAGAAAAGAAAAAGTAACCCAAGCCTTTTGAGGACAAAGGTGAATGGTATCCAGACAATGGTCTGGTCGGGATTCTCTCAGTTTGTAAAACTATGTCCTAGGAGTACTTGTGTGTGTGTGCATGGTGGTTGGGTTGAGAATGGTAGGAGATGATCTCATCTTTGTTTCCAGTAGCCTCATATTACCTCTTTCTTGAGGCCACAAGGAGAAATTAGGTTCAATCCCTTAATAGGTATTTGGAAACTGTCCTCAATGTGAAGGGAATTCCAGTGCCTGCTAGGTTGTGGCAGGAAGTGCACAGAGGGGCTCCTCCTTGGGATTTCAAATTTCCAGTCATGGAGTATCCTAAAATGTCAATAAAAGACTCTTTATTCATAAATAACTGGTATGTGATAATTTACGTCTGTACATTTATCTTGAAAAGTCAGTAACCATCCAGTTTTTTTGTTTTTTTTTTTTTTTTTTTGTTTTTTTTGTTTTTTGTTTTTTTTTTTTTGCAAACTCTACATAAAACATCCAAACGGTCCATTTTGTTCAGTACAATATAACACAGCTGTTTGGCATTACCAAATATATATGTATATATATTTATAGATATGTACATGTGCTGAAAAAGAAGCCAGTGCAGCCTTTTCTAAGAAGTCCATCCAAGTATTTACTGTACAACATTCAGAATTTACATTGATAATACAAGGCACAAAAAGTGTGGTATGAAGCCAAGGCCATGCTTTATTCAAACTCTCCTCTGGCTTGCTCTCTCCTTCAGCTTCATGTCAAATTAAGTGTTCAGTTCTGCCTTTTTTTTTTTTTTTTTTTTCCCGCTTTGAACACATCAAATAAAAGTTGAGAGTGGAATGGGCTGGAGATATGAATCACGAACAAACCACCTCCCCACCCCCCACGCACCTTCCCAAAATAAACAGAACAAAATGAAATCTGTTTTAAAATTCATCCGTACAGAAATGGAGGTAAACAATGACTCAGATCTTCTGAGTTCGGGTCAGGAGAACAAGCCAGTTTTCCCTCTAACTGCTTTTATTTGCCCTATTTCTAGGGCAACACAGACTTTATCAATTACGTGTTCTGTATCAATTAGAAATGTGTGTGAAGAATGGGAAATTTAAAATCTGTCTTGATTCCAATTTGGAAGAAGAGGAAATTGTTTTCCTGACCAGGAAATTCCCACACTGAGTTGTTGTTTTTTTTGTTATATATTTTTTTAACCTTCTTATAGAGATACGTTTTGATGGGAAGGGCTTCATCATCTAGCCTGGGCCATAGAGAGTGATGGAAATTTTTTAGCTCCACTCTGATGAGGCTTAGATCAAAGCTTCCTGGTTAAGGGGTGATCTTACTTCAGTCTCATCAGAGCTCCTAGTGGAAGGAATTTGGAATTATTAGATCCATCTCTGATTGTAATGAGGGTCATAAGGCAAGATATTCTGCTTACCAATTCCCTTAAAATACCATCTTCCCATAATTCGACAGAACCATAGTTAAATCTCTACCTCTCGTCTCTCTTTAATTTTAAGGGAGTTGTAGAATTCATCCCATTTTGGAATTTATGTATATAATGCTTGCAATAGTGAAATACTCTTTGGGGTTAGTTAGCAAGATCTGAGGCAAAAGGACATTTTAATCATAATCATGCTTTTTGGAAAAGTACTTGACACACATTTCCACTCATGCAGAGAGTTACATTGCCAAATTTAGTGATCCATTTTATAATTCAAGGCTGTACCTTTTTGGAAAAGAGGATGTATCCTCCGCCCAACTCAGTCTTAGGGGCGGGGAGGGGAAGCATATTTTTAAGCTTAGGCCTAAACATGAAGCTTACTGCCTTTTTAATCTTTGGGTTCAGATGGAGGGTGGGCACTAAGATGTGAAGTTCATGGTCACTGTCTTAGGCCCACCTCGTGAGGACATTCCAAATCCATGATCTTCACAGCAAAAAGAAAAAGTAGCTGCTTCAAGCACCACAATTATTCTATGTGAGTTAAATTTCCTACTTCAGATCACAGTACTACACACTAGTGACTAACGGCCAGGTCTGATTTCCATCCCCTTTTATCTTTTTGAAAAAACACAGCACACAAATTGCTTTTTTTTTTTTTTTTTTTTTTTTTGCTTTTTGCTGACGACCTTGGAGTGGGGATGTGAGGAGTCCGTGTTAGACGCTGGCTCTCCTAGAATTGCTTTTGCAAAGAACACCACATGCTGTCAATACAGCCAAACAGCTTTATAGCGGCAGCTTTTGAAAGAGTATGGAAAGTAAAAAACACAAAATATGTAACACATCTAAGATTAGCAACATTTTCACTTTGTGACATTTGACGAAATACATTTTTGCTTGTAGTTCAGGAAAATTCTATGCAGACAAAACAGTGGAAGCTGCAGAAAAGGGTGGCCGTTCAACTTTTGGCTAAAGCATTGATTTGTCAAATACAGCGCTATGGCCATACACTAACACTGAAGAGCTAATAAAATTTTGTCACTACCTGTAGGACAACATTTTGCTCTCCCATTTGCTGTGGTTGTGACCCCTAGTCCAGTCAATGGGAGGTACCAGGATTCAGAACATCGCAATGTTTCATGAGGAAAAGTAATGGAAATGGGCCACACGATGGGCCATAAGACTCATGTTTTCCAGCTCCTTCCGGTGTCTGTGACCTTCACAGATCTGGAACAAACACCTCTGAGGGAATGTTACCTTCCCCACATCTGCTAGTTAGTATTCCACACCTTTACAGAAGGACTAAGTAAGGAATTGGAGTGAAAATGGCAGAAAGGAAAAACAAGCACATGGAAAGGTCTTCCAACATTTTGAAATCCGTAGGTCAATTTTGCCAGAAGTTTGGCAAGTGGAGAATACGTTCTAAAACCACTTACAGATGGTCCTCGACTTACGGCGGTGTTTCAACCGACTACTTTCTGACTTGACAATGGTACGAAGGTGGTAGGCATTCAGCAGAAACTGTACTGGCAGCTCTGAATCTGGATCTTTCCCTGGGGTAACGAAACTGGGGTTGACCATCTCGTGATGCCGGCTGGACAGGGGCAGCCATCAGTCACGACCTCACAAGGGTAAACCACTACTACACAGGCAAACATTCCATCATTCACTTTCAGTACAGTCTTCGGTTCGTTACATGGGATTTTCAACATTTCATTATAAATGAGGCTTTGTGTTGGATGACTGTGCCTAATGGAGGCTAATGTCTGAGCACGCTTGAGTTAGGCTAGGCTCAGCTCTGGTGCTGAGCAGGTTAGCCATAGTAAGTATATTTTCGATTTAAGATAATTCAATTTATGCTGGGTTTATCGGGACATGACCCCATTATAAGTCGAGGAAGATCTGTATACCATTTTCATACTCCACCTTGGCTTATCAATTGTGATGTTGAGAATTTTTCTCAAGGGAAAGAGAAGCAGTAAATTCCAGGACTTTTAATCCAAAGAGAACCCTGTTTTAGTCATCTGACTTAATAATCCCTCTCAAAGTCAACTAAAAGAAAAAAAAAAAAAAAAAAAGGACCATGGCACCAGAGAACACCTGCAGCTGGAGATAAAAATAATAAAAAGAGAGAAAACTTCCCCTCTTTAAAGAGAATTGTGTCAATTCCTATTCATCTCTTACAAAAAGGCCAATAAAGTTTTTGTGGGAGTACATCTGAGTTTTACGAGACTTTCTGCACTGGTAAATGAAGTTTGCATTTAAATCTGTAGAGTGAGCTTCCTTTTGGCTTAAAGGATTTTAATGTAAACCAGTAAGACTACACAAGCAGTATTGTAAAAACCGTAAATTAGCTTTATGATGCAGCGGCAGTCTGGTACAGCTGTGAAGTGCACCATTTTGGTGGCATAATTTGAAGCCCTGTTTAAAGCATGACCATTAGACTGAAATGCCTTTGAGGCCTGAAAGATTTGGCATTAAGTGGGATATTTTGTAAAAAAAAAAAAAAAATGGAAGTAACCTATCAACTATTAAAGCTCACTTTTAATATCTTGGTTCCTTTTACATTAGGCCAAAATCTCTTTCTAGAGGGGCATTTGTGTTTTGATGGGAAGACATTAAAATAGAACAAGGGTTTAGGTCACAGCGAATAATCGAAAGTTCAGATGTCAGTGAATTCTCTCTGATCTGTAATCTCTGTTCCTCCTTGACACTCCTACGCTTCCCCGTGTCTGTACGTCTCACCAACATGGGTTCTCTTTGGAATTCTAGTGTGAAGTATGATCCGGACATACAATGGCCACAGAATTTCACACATTTGTGTAGGAATCCCATGTAGAATTCCAGCAGAAATAAGAGAAATGAAAAGAGGGAGCAAAATGAACTGAAGGGTATATTTGAACCTTGAGCTGAAGTCAGAGATGATTCATGTTAATTTGCTTCCTTTGTTATTCAATATGGTATGAAGGTCACAGGCATTTATAAACACCCAGATTTTTAAAAAAAAAGTCCATGGGAGGAAATTCTAGACCTTGAGGGATTGATGATAATCTCTTATCTTAAAATCTAGATTCTAGGGACATTAAGATTTTTCATTTAAGATATAAAAAACGTATCAGCTCTAAAAAGGATCTGTGTGGACTCACAGAATATATAAAGCAATGATAAGGCCGATTAGAAGGGAAGAGGAATAAAGGGTAGGATAGTTTTAAAACAAAAATCCTCCAAGATAGAAACTGACAAAAGTGCTCAACAATATGTTTTCTACAAGTTATTATTAAACAGTCAATGCAAATTCTTTTTGGGTGACTGACCATCTACTTCAACTTCTTGCTTTTCCAGAAATGTTAGCAAGGGTGTCTGAATATTTGCCCTCTCATGCCTTCTCTTTGTTGTTCCCCAGAAGGAATAAACAAGTAGAGCATGTAAACAGAAGGGTCTTTTCTTGATCTAGAGATGGTATTTTGAAAATATGCTCGCAGTTCTAAGAGGATCTGTTTATTCTATATAATATGCCTTTGGTTCCTGAGAAAAGCAAGGTGCTTTTGAATTTCGTGTAGCAAAGTCTTCCATCCAGTATAGGGGATCATCTATACCACACGTTAGAGAAAATGGCTAACACATTCAAGAGTTCTTAATGCCTTACCCATGGTATCATGAATTCTACCTATCTCTAGGTCTTTTTCACTTTGGTGGAGATTTACATTTTTTTTTTCTTTCTTTCTTTCCTTTTTTTTTAACCACAGGACTTACAAAACCATTGTTGTTGTTTTTAACTGACCATATCCCCACTGCCAAGTGTTCCCCAACTCCCCCATTCCCTGATTGTACTTTATTCTAATGTAGCCAACTTTTAAGTACCTGGTCAGCCTTGTAGTTAATTTAAGTCCTTGGTCTTGCTTGTCCTGATTGTGGACAGCTAATTAAAACATCCACCAGAAGATGAGCAGGAACAAATCTGTGCCTCTTTAGTCTACCAGGACATCTTGTCAAAAATGATTTAATAGGATAAAAGATGGATTAAATGTTAAGATGGGGTTCACAAATTCTCTGTGGACTTCAATTTTCCACAATATCATTGGCTCTTTAAAAAAATAAAAAATAAAAAGAATCTTTGAGCAACAGTCCTATGTTCATGGTCCCATAGAGAAAACATGCCTGGGAAGGCTGAGGAATGAGAGCTCGAAAGCTTCCTGAACAATGTATGTGGTTTCTGGGACACTGTGGTAGACCTATCTCTCACATCTATTTACTCCTATCATTTAGACCAAAGACTATCTGTTCATTTTCCAAGAGGCAAAAGGAGGTTGCCCTATAGCCCTATGGAGAGATTTTGTGAAAACGCAGTACCAAGAGGCTAGAAAGTTTCAAGAACCTGGATTGAAAAGTCGAGAGAGGCCCTCATCCCCTTATAACAATGTTTAGAGACCGGGTCAATACCTCTATCCTAGAATTACAGCTTATCTGAGGCCCGGGGCACCTGCAGACCCTGTCTTTCCCTGGGCTCGATTTGACTGCCCCGGCCCCCTCCAAATCCACATGGAGCTGCGTACTAACAGCGCTCTGCAATTTGAGTGGCTAAGCTGGGAATAGAGGATTCTGTTTTGTTGAATTAGAAGTAACTATCCATATTGAGTTTAATTATGCTCTGAAACCGGGTAAGGAAGGGGAAGAAAGAAGGTGGGTAGATTGGTCTCCAGAAGAAAATGAAGGTGGTGTACGTGGCAAGAACTAGTTCATGGTCTGTCTTACCTTCTCCTCTTGTTTCCATTAAGTGGCTGAGATAAATAGGGAATCGGTGCTGGTGTGATGGACTCAGAGTCTAGATTCTAAATGCCCTCCTTGACGTTACCAAAGTCCTACAATGGGTTGGCAGCCCCGTTTCACTTCGCAAAGCCAGTTTCATAATGATTGCTGACATCACGGATGCCAGTTGGTAGACAACCCTGACAATCTGGTAGCAGAATCAGCTGGCCCTTTGGGGCACATCATTAAAAACCTGTTTCAAAACATGCACGATTCAATGTCTGCCTTCCTGGCTTTATCGTGGCTCGTCTTTCCCCCACAGTTACTTTCCTCAAGCTACGCCCTCACTTTTACCCTCCCCACTCCAAAGCTAAGAAAGTTCATCAAGTGTTAACCCGAGTGGACTCAGATGAGACAGTAAAGCCCTCTTATATTGAAGAGAGCTTGTACTTTTCTCTATGAACATATTATACCTATATAAAATTCAGTTTTTTCAACCAGGGATTCGCACTGATTGTAAATGAAGGCTGAATTCTCCAAATGCCACCGGGCAGAAAGCTGCCGCTTTCCCATTTAAAGCAAATGTCCCGAAGCTGGCCGTCACTGTCTCATGAGCGGTCGTGGACTAGAGTCCATTTTGCCTGCTGTAGTTGAAGTCGGCTTCATCGAGCTGGGTTTCTGTAATGTTTGAGAGTTTCGTGTGTGTCCTCCCAATCTCTTCAAGGGCACAGGCCAGGGAGTCAAGATCACCATCGTGCTGATGACGAGCTTCCCACAGGTTCAAAATGACAGCAGATGGACTGCTTTGTGTAGCAAAATAAGATAAATTCCTAGACGGGGATTTTAAGAAACAAACAATAATGAAAATGAAAAAAGAAATAAAGGAACAAATAAAAATCACTATAGGGGCCTAAAATGAACTGCGATGGATAGTCTTATAGTAGGAGTAGGAGGTTCATGGGAGCTAGTTACAGGTCTCCAAATGACCTTAGGATTGCTCGGATTCGATATCTCTCCACCTCCTCAAACTCGGCGCATCAGAAATGGGTTATCTTCCCTGTACCTCCAAATCATTCCCCTTTGTAACTATAACAAGTATCCCAGTAATTATAAATTTCCTTCTAATCTCTCACATTAGGACATTATTTTTGACTTTTCCTTCTATGCTGTTGCTTTCTTTTTGATATACTCTGTCTTCCTTTGCCCTTTGAGCCATTAATGCTGGCTTAGGTAATACTTGCCAGCTTGAAAGCTTCTTGCTTCCATTCAATCTATTCTCTCCACTTGGAATACCTACTTCCTCTCTTCCCCTCTGTTTCTCAAGACCTTACATTCCTGTAATGTCTGGTTCAATTCTCCTCTACTCTTTGCCTAACATGCTTTATTTCTTCTCTGAGTTCTTCCTATTGTTGTGCTTAAAATTTCATATGACTAAACTGTTTATATATTTCATGTGAATTTTGCCCACCCATATGATTACAGACATCTGAAGGGAAAGGATCCTAGATAATAATCTTCTGATTCTGCAGCAGTCCTTATCATAATACTATGACAGGTGTTTATTCAATATCCATTGTCTTGAGTAATTGATTGCTATGAGCCTTTTTCAGTTGATATGGGATCTTCGGTGAAAACAAATGGTAACCTTTTGAACGAAGACTTTGCTATGATGAAGATTAAGACAACACAAAAGATTAAAGGTCACAGTTTTTCAGAGGCACTTGTAGAGCAGGGATGGAAATGTCACCTTTGGTAAAATTTTGATAAGTTGAAAAGACTTTTGAGAGTCAACCAAGAACTGGTTATTTTGAGGATGGCACTATTTTCCCTTACCACATTCAGCATATAATCGTAAAGAAGACTCACGTAACTAAGAGCACTGGGAAGAGAAGACAAGCTTTTAAGGGCACATTACCATTTACAAGCACCACACACACATACAGTAATTTTGAGCGAATAAAGTGCTATTTTATTCAAAGGTCTCAAGGGACTGCTTAAAGCTAGTTGGTCGCCAAACCGCAGAAATATCAGCATACTATATATACTTTCTACTACGTCCAAATCTGTAATTGAGAGCAGGAGGAGGCCAGCTTAAAAATGTTCTCTCTAGTTTCCTTTATCTTGTTCCTTATTCCACCTCCCCCACCGCCAGCCCCTTCCCCTCACTTGTAGTCAAATATAGTTATTTATTTCTACGCTAATGGAAGTGGCAAATCAAACCTTGCTTGGGCAATTGAGGGAATCCTAGTTCTTTTTATTTAAGAACTTTGTTTTGAATATTTCTTCATGGTCATGGAAGTGTTTATAGAGAAAGCTTCTATACCTCTAGGTCTGTTCAGTCAATGGACACACCCTTCCCAACGTCCAGGCAGAACAGAAACTGAAGGCGTAGCTGAGAAAGAGGCCTCCTGGTAGATTAGGTGCAGGTGGACGCTGGTTGGGCTGTGTGAGCATCTCTTTCCACGTCCTTTTTGAGACTAAAGACCATTAACATACATTTGTTCCCGGAATGGGTAAATACTTACGCACGCTCATGTTTCAAAACCAGAAGAACAACAGCAAGCCAAACAAAAGCACAGATTCCTCATCTTTCTATTGAGGGTTTATATTTTGTATTTTTCCCTTGAACAACAATGGACTAGCGTCCTGTGGGAATCACTAGAATCCTGGTGATCTTACTAACCCCCACATTAGGTTTTATTCTATACCAGAGGTTGACAAACATTTCTCTAAAGACCAGCTAGTGAATATTTTTGCCTTTAGGAGCCATATGTGGTCTCTAAAGCAGCCACTCAATGTTGTGACAGCAGTGTGACAGCAGCCATGGATGGACACACGTGAATGAGATGGATACAAGGGAAAAACTTCAATGAGACACCTTGAAATCTGAACGTCCTGCAGTTGTCACATCACCCAATATTCCTCTTCTTTTGATTGATTGATTATTTATTTACTTACTTACTTAGCTTACTTTCCTGACCACGTAAAAAAACAACCAACCAACCAAACCACAACAACAACAAAAACAAAACAAAACAAAACAAAAAACCTAACACCATTCTAGCTCCTGGGCTCTAGAAGAGCAGGTGGTGGGCCAAATTCAGCTTTTAGGCCATAGTGCTGATCCCTGTCCTCTGCTGTCTTACCACCCAGGCTCAATTTCCGGAGGTGGTAACTATTTGAAAGAAGATGAAACTGATTTTACTGTCTTGTGCTGCCTTTGAAGAACACACAGGGCTTAGGCTGTTGAATCCACAAGTTAAGCATCCTGCCTCAAGCACTTTGAGAACTTCATCTTCAGTAAGTGTTCTGGGACTCTGACCTTTCCAGATATGACAGGAAGATCCGGGCATAAAAATGCAATAATATAAAACTCTGGGAGAGGCATACAGAATAGGTGTTGGAGGCCGGGATGCATCTTTGTCCCAGCATGATATCAGAAGTCTTCATGAATCCGTGGTGGGGTTGGGAGTGGGGATAGGGAGGTGTGTGTTCTAAGTACACCCGCCTAGAGGAAGAGGAGCAGGACTGGTGAAGGGCTCTGGTTCTCCAAAGACCTGCTAATGTCCGTCCTGATTTGTAGAATAGGCACCCAGGGCTAAAGCAAGCTAAGTGATCAAAAGAGGCAGAAATATAACTCTCGCTTGGCACAAGTCTCTGAACATATTGTAACAAGCGAAGTGTGCTCCCCAAAGCATAGCTCTGATTTATCCTCTACAAGCACATTCATCATAACACACACAAATCTCAAATTCCACTTAATTCTGGTAGATACATACAGGAACATAATCAGTCTTATTAAAAATGATTCCGTTAGCTTTGTGATAAAGAGACCTCTTATTAAATTACCTTTACCCATCTACACCAGAATAGTTCGTGTATAAAAGACCCTGAAATCCTAATGCAATAGGCTATTCCTCCAAGATAGTTGGGTTAATTTAACCATTTACATGCATGCAAATGCGTGGATTTTTGTTTTGTTTTGAAAATTGGTATGCCATGCATCTGTTAGGTGGTTTCCATACTGCCCTTTTGAAATTATTCTGATCCCAATCTATACAACTCTTTTCTCTTCGTAATGGTGATACATTTGGACACTAGCAGGTGAATGCACACACAATTCAGGGAATTGTGTTACTACTAGAGAATAGAATTCGTAGCAATAGTTGGTATTAAGAAATTTTCTGAGTGTCTTAGATTTTTTTTTTAAAATGAAACCAGAACATTTAGCAAAAGTAGAAGTCTTAAAATTTAGGTGGATGCCTCAGAGTAAAACTTAATTTTTTTCTTTCTCTTTGAAACATGTTTAAACAACTGAATGTTTATTGTGCTGGTGTTAGATGCTTCAAACTTTTATTTTTTTATGCTCTGAACTTCGGGTGACCTTTTGTCATGCCTTTTAGGATTCTGATAGACTGAGATTAATTTGAAAAAATAATGTTTTTCATTTGAAAAATAATGTTTTTCATTTGAAAAAATAATTTTTCATTTTTTGGGGTGTCCTAAAGATGCTGCATATTATATAGGTAAGAATACTCTTAAATTTTGAGAATTGACTTTAGACTCCTTCTAGGTCTTCAGGTCAGTTTATTTGTCCTAAGCTTTGTAGATCCAAAGGAAAAGATGAAGCCCCTTGAAACTCCCACTTAGAGTAAATCATAAAACAAACAAACAAACAAAAAAACATGCTAAGACACCTGGATAAATTTCCCCATGTAAGTTTATTGAGTAGTAGTGGTTTATCAAATTTAATTTTGTTTTGTTAGAGCCTCTATGCCTTCTATTCACTTGCATTCTGGGCAGGAAGGAGTGGAGAGGAGGGGGGTGATTGTTTTATTAAAGTGATTAATTTCCTCTTTCTGAGCCTTTCCTACCCCCATCCCTTATCCTCAATTAAAAATCCCATGGTTGGGGTGGAAGCCAGGACAAGAATTGGGAGCATGAATCTTTACCTCTGTGATTTCACTAGCTAGACACAGGCCAATCTATCATGATGTATATGGTCCAAAACCAAATTTTTATGCAGAATCCCAGTTTTCCAAATATATCTTCACATTAATGACCATGTTAAACGAATTACAGAAATTAGGTTAAAATTTGGGGATGTCTGGAAATAAGGACTCTGCTGTTTCCATTTTTGAAGGCAAAAGAGGAGAATTAAGGGCCCATGATAGAATTCTGCCCTCCGATGTCTTTACACCCTATTACATAACATGGGCTAGTGTTAGGAAGAGGAAAAGTGGCTGGGTACTCTTTGGTGTGAATTTAGAGATACCACCTTTTCTTAAGTACTTAAAAGCATATTCAAATGTAAATATATTCAGGAATAGCCACCTCTAAACCTTCCATCAGTTAGCAGGAAGGTAAGAGTAAGGAGGGCCGGCCGGGGTCTGAGGGTCAGTCTCAGCCCTAACACACTGAAGCTCTGCTTTGTGCTCACACTGGAGCCGGCCTGGCTCAGTGTTCTTAGGTCCGACTGTGTGTGCCCTATAAGGGCTCCCTTTCATTCTGAATTCCAGATAACAAACTCTTGGTGTCTCAGAATCCTGCTATGGTGGAGGCTGTAATCCACGGTGTAAGCTCCTCTGGTGACCAACTGGGAGAATGGGTTTCCTACTGAAATCTAGTTGGGGACCACAGTAGAGCTGCAGCTTAATGTCATTAGCACGGAAGAGCCTCTCATAACGAGGGGCATGCTGTAAATTAGTTCAGAATTGAGGATTTCACCCAGCACCTTCAGGTGGGGGAGGGGCACTTATCCCTGGAATCTTCTGGGCAGCAAGTCTGTTTATATTCTACAAACTTGCCATTTACATCTCAGTCAACTGAATTGTTTTCGCCTATAAAAAGCATATCTTAAAAAAAGCTTCTTTCCGAGTAGGCTTGTGGTATAAAAAGGGAAAACTAAGTTAAGCTGCCCATAACAAATAGGGAGCCATCGTTTATAGAAGCAGCGCATAATCCTACTGTTAGTGCCAGAGGGGAATGGAAACAGAATCCTAATGAAGAAATATTAATATTCCTGCTATCATCCTCATGGTCTCATTTAATGAGAGCCTCGTATGTGACCAAAACCAACCCTCCATATGGTTCTTTCAATGTGGATGGAAGAGAAAAGCCATTCATATTGAGCAGCAGTAATTGGACACAACACAAGCATTTGTCCCGTCTGTCAGGCTTTCATCCCCAAACTTCAGCCTCCCTGGGGTTGCACTCAAGTGCAAGGCAGTGGGTAGGGGTGACCCACAAGGACAGGGAACAGACAGTAGACAACATGGAGTCCCATTCTGCCCTGCCCTCAGACAGGTGCATTCATTGTTTTAGGCCAATTAATGTGGCCATGAAATTCCAAATTCCTCCTAGTTTTTCCTTTTGTCTCTTCTATTATCCGACTCCTGAAGGGGAATGGCAAGGTTGGTTTTGTTTTGTTTTTTTTTTTTTTTGAATTGTCAAACATTTAAGAACGTGGAGTTTTTGTTTTTGTTTTTATTTGACAGACAGAGATCACAAACAGGCAGAAGGCAGGCAGAGAGAGAGGGGGAAGCAGGCTCCCCGCTGAGCAGAGAGCCCGATTTGGGGCTCGATCCCAGGACCCTGAGATCATGACCTGAGCCGAAGGCAGAGGCTTAAACCACTGAGGCACCCAGGCGCTCCAAAGAACCTGGAGTTTTCACGGACACCTGTGAGTTGCCAAAAGAGAACAAGGCCGGTTGAAGACCCCATTGTCAGTTCTCTAGTCTCGTTCCTCACAGGATGAAATTGTCTATGACGATTTGTCCTATTTCAAAGTAAAGGGCCATGAAAACGACCAAGTCAGATTTCTAGTTTTCTTTGAATTGAGATGTATCAAGGAAAAATAGGTCTCATTGAAACCACTTTCCCTACTCCGTAACCTTGAGACATTTTAAGCGTCCCGAGGGTGAAGACGAATGACCACCGTCTGTTCCGCGAAGCCCCCGGTGCTACTGCTGCGTGAGGGAAGCGAGAGGGGTTTAGACTGCTCCGTTTGCAACATACTCAATACGGGTTTGATAAAACCTCGCAAGTCACTGAAAAGAAACAGTTAATTCCTTAAAGGATACTCTAATGAACTAGGTAAAAATCCTTCCTCTAATCTAATTTTCGCAAATGATGAACACATCCTATGCAGGCATACCGACGCCGGCCGGCTTTGTCAGTGCTGTGTGAGACTGCTCTTCTGAAGGGGGTTATTTAGGCTGTAAAAGGGGCCTGGGCGTGTCCATCTTTTCTGAAAACTCTATTAGCATAAAGGAGGAGACCCCATTCTTCTTTCGAGGGTCCCTACAAACTCGCCCGTTGCCTAGAAGGAACCAACAGCTGCACTTGCTCCAGGACTGGCCGCTTCAGCTTCCTCTTAGTGGGCAGTTTCAGGAGTCCGTGACCTTGGTGGAATGGAGCTTTGCTGAGCTGGGTCCCTCTGGCTTCACTGGGAGGGCTCTCTGCGTGTCACCCCCTGCATAAGCCTCCTGGGCCAGAACCAGGAAATCTGAGTTGGCTTTCACCCTATTTTGTCTCCAAGGCCCCGTGTCATGCTATCCCCCTATATATTAAGTTTCCTCGAAAGTGTCTTAGAGGTGTCTATTTTTTTTTTTTTTTTTAAACGAGGGCCTCACATCCATTTTTATTACTTGAAGGTTAGGATTTGTTTTCTAGCCTCCAGCCCGCGGGACCAAGAAAGGGGAGTTTGGTGTCATCACGGTAAACCCGAAACCACAGGAATGAACACTGTGTGACCCCCCTCGATGGCCTGCCTAGGAAGCTGGCATCCTGTACGGCTTTGGTTCTCCTCTTCCTCCCTCACCCCAAAAGGCAGCTGGCACAGGGGCTGCTCTACTTCTGGTGAATTCTCAACCGTTCTTCCAAGAGAGATGAGGAAGCTGCCTTGTGACCTTCCTCTGTCCTCCTCCACTGCCCTCTGGTCATTTCGCCGTTCCCGTGCATCCAATTAGGAGGGTGGACAGAGGGAACGAAAGGATATGACCTCAGTGTGAGAAGATTCTGTTTCTTATTAGAGGTCCTGGTGAAAAAACAGGTTATACAGCCCTGCTTCTCAGCCATGAGGTCTGAGAAATTTCATTTGCTCACAACTGCCGCACTATCACTCACGAACATTAACAGCCAAATTGAACTATTTTAACCCCTGACCAATAAGAAATATGTTTTAGCTGACCCTTGTGGGGACTACTCCGCAGTCCAAAGTCCAGTATCACTTTTGACTGCCCCCCTGCCCCCACCAAAACTTAACTACCACTAGCCTACTGCTGACTGCTGACAGGAAGCCTGACTGATAACACAGCAGCTGACACAGACTTTGTATGTCATGTGTACTATATACTGCATTCCTACAATGCAGTAGGTGAGAGAAAAGGAATATTAAGAAAATCACAAGGAAGAGAAAATACATTTATAGCACTGGACTATATTTACTGAAAAAAAAAAAAAATTCCAAGTATAAGTGGACCAGTGCAGTTCAAGGGTTCAACTGTGTTGTTCAAGGTTCAACTGTGTACTATGACGAAAAACCGTTAATAAGATGTAATTATGTGCTTCTTTCCACCTTGGCAACCTCTCTTCCATCTTGGCTGCTCCCCCTCCGCTCAGACTCCCGTGTCTCATGCACTTTACCCAGCAGCCGTTCCCATAGCAACGTGGTCAAGCTGGCTGTGTTTTCTCAAGGGTTTCTGGAATATGAAAATCATGAGGCCTTAAAGAAGAATGAGCTAATGGGAGAATTTCGGGGACAGTGTGAGAGCCGAGAGAAGAGATCCGAATCCTCCCTCACGGCAGCCATGTAAACCGTTGTCCTTGGAGACCAAGTTTCAAAATCCTTTGATGCTTAGTCCTATCAGTCCTATTTATGAGGGAGAACGTTTTTGAGGTTAAGCAAGGTTAGTGTCCAATGAAAGAGTTCATGTCATTCATTCAAGGAAAAATGGCTGAATTTCCCCTAAGGGGAGAGAACCCCCTTGGGGGGTTTGACCATCACTAACCATACAAAGTGTCTACGCAAGTTTAGCACTTCGAGCTGAAGCAGTTAAGTTTCCCTCATGAATCTGTTTGGTCCTTCGCGATGCTCCGCACTGTCTACCTTCACGCCGACAATTCTTTATTTCTCAACATTCCCCACCTCCCCATCACGCGGGGCAGGAGCACCGAAGTGGAGGGTGACCGCAGCTGAATTGAGAGCACAAATGTGCAGTCTCAGCTTTGAAATGCAGCGAGTGTGGACTCTGAGGAGCAGTGAACGTCTGCTCACGGCATCTATAATTACAACTGCTCTCGATGACATTCTTTCTAGGCTGTGCGGCTTTCTTAGCGCGATCCATATGCCAGGCGAGTGGCAAGGCCACCTGTGTTGCCGCCTCATAACACACACCACTGACATTTCTCACATCCCCATTGATTGCTAAGCCTTTCACTTGATATTCCAAGTTCTCTTCTCCCCCTATTCAGATCTAAGTAGAAACTTGTTCGGCAAAAAGGCAGATTATCATCAGTGACATTTGCATTTTCCCAAAAGGAGGGTAGGAGAGCATTTTCACTGGCAATAAAATAAAAGCAAACGTTTCCCTCCACTCCCTTTGAAAACTCTTCCTTCATGATTTGAGGGCTGTGGCTTTGCCAGCTTTTGGATACGTCTGGAAATTGAAAGGAGGGGGAGAGGCAGGTGAAAAGTTGCTGTCACGAGATTACGGAAAGTGAATTCTTTAACAGGAGGCCCGTGTGCTTGGTCATCATCTTTGTCTTGTGATCCCAGGGTGGATGGGCTCTCAAGCAATTGACAATGTCAAACTTTGGTATCTTAACACACATGAATGATGAGTTCCGTGCTCTATTATTTGTAACCCTAAGAGAGCCCAGCCAGTGATTTAGGATTATGCAATAGGAAGTTGTGACAAATTACATCCGAAAATCCCATTCCTCTCTATTATGTAGAGTATCTTCCCATGTAGGAGAAGACAGATTTTTGGTACAGTAATGAAAACATAAAAGGAGGGGCACCTGGGTGGCTCAGTGGGTTAAGCTGCTGCCTTCAGCTCAGGTCATGATCTCAGGGTCCTGGGATCGAGTCCCGCATCGGGCTCTCTGCTCAGCGGGGAGCCTGCTTCCTTCCCTCTCTCCCTCTCTCTCTCTCTGCCTGCCTCTCTGTCTACTGTGATCTCTCTCTGTCAAATAAATAAACAAAATCTTTAAAAAAAAATTAAAAAAATAATAATAATAATAATAAAAAAGAAAAAGAAAACATAAAAGGAGCTTGGCCATTTCTGCAAAAGGAGAATGAGTTACCGTGGTGCAAGGTGGTTTTCAGCAGTCTTTACTCTGCTTCTGTGAATATGCGGATGGCTCTTCTGTTGGAACTAGCCAGTCTGCAGAAAAGGGTCTCCTCCCCTTCCCCACACCCCAAGCTTGGATGCTGAGCTGACTGGGAAGCCTCATCTCCCAGTGTTCCTCTCACTGAAGCAACAAGATCCTATAGAAATCTTACTAAAGGAGGGGTCAGCAAACTACAGTCTATTGGGCAAATGCTGGTTGTTGCTTGTTCTTACGAAGTTTGTTAGACAAACAGGTGTAGCTGTGTTCCATGCATTTTCTCTGGATGGTTTCCATTAAAGAAACGGGGCTGAAGGTGCCCAGCAATTACCATGAATCCTATATGGCCTTAACTATTGCCATCTGGTTCTTGAACAGAAAGAAGTTAGCTGATTCTCAATATAAACCATTCTTGCTTGGTAGACGACTTTTGGAGGGTTAAGCTAGAGAATGAAGAGGGAGGCAGGACATGCCATTCACCGAAGTTGAACATGTCCACCAAGGAACATGTAAAGTTAGTAGATTACATGTATTCATGCCATCCTACTTTGCTATTAGTGAAAATTGCAAAGAGCGGCACTGATGGAAAATCAACATTTTCAGGGGGCACCCAGGTGGCTCAGTTGGTTAAGCGCCTGCCTTTGGCTCAAGTCATGATCCCAGGGTCCTGGAATCAAGCTCCATGAGTTGGGCTCCCTGATCATCAGGGATCTTGCTTCTCCCTCTGCCTACTGTTCCCCCTGCTTGTGCTCTCTCTTTGTCAAGTAAATAAATAATATCTTTTTAAAAAATGAAAATCGGGGGTGCCTGGGTGGCTCAGTTGGTTAAGCGACTGCCTTCGGCTCAGGTCATGATCCTGGAGTCCTGGGATCGAATCCCATATGGGGCTCCCTGCTCAGCAGGGCATCTGCTTCTCCCTCTGACCTCTCCCCTCTCATGCTCTCTCTCTCAAATAAATAAGGAAAATCTTAAAAAAAAAAAAAAAGAAAATCAACATTCTCTGGGCACTGTGTTAGAAACTTTGCATATAGTAGGTCATTTGTGTTTCTTATGTCAAGGAAATTTAGGCCTTCCTGGAGAAGGGGTCTTAGCGAAAGCCTGAAGCAAGCAAACAGGCACACCGAGTGTTCATGTCAGAGGACCCTGAACACTAGAGGGGCGGTCTGCTCCTGCACAACCATTTCCTGCTCATGAGAGAGCACGTGACACAAAAGGTTGTTGACTCAAGTCTCCCAGTCTGAAATGCATTTTCTCTACTGTGCAAGGGCCCCAACTTCTGCCTTTGGGGACATTTGTTTTTGTAGGTAGACCGTAAGAAGAGAATGAAATGGAATGAGGCAGGAGGAACATGTGCAGACTCATTCAGCAAATGAATGATAGCTTCTGTGGACCCACAGATATTCTGGTGCAATAATTTTCATGCAAACGGTGAACTAAAAATCATCAACTCTTAAGGTGGGAATGGATTCGGTGTTAATGCAGTTCGAATTTTATGAATTGTAATTGTAGAAAAAGAAACAGCATGTGAGCGATGTGTTCAGGCAGACTGGTATGGGTTGTAGAAGCAAGGTTCTTATGGGGCCCAATCTGCTCACCCCCTTTTTTTCTTTGTCAACCAAATTCTGTTGTCAGGGTTGGTTTCTCATTCTTGTCCCCGTGTTGATCAGAAAGTGAGCTTGATATTGTCATGGTGCTCATGGATTATAAATGAGGCATCTCCTCCCTTTGTCCGACTTGCTGGGAAATATTCAACCCAAGTTTGTTTGTTTTTTTTCCCTGTACACATAGGCTTTTGTATTCTTTCACTTTCAATATACTGCCTCTCAAGAATGTATCTATTCTTTCCGGGTTTGCCTGTCTCTGCAAATTCCCTTTCCTTTGGCAGCCATGCCTCCTTCCTTGATTTGCCTCTCGGAGCCTGACTGCTTTCTAGTTGGGTCCTTCATTCTTGGATTCCAGATCCCTTTCGAAACCGGGAGTGGCACTCTATCCTTTCCTGGCAGACACCCACCTCCCTTTCAGAGAAGAAAGAGTCAGGTAGATGTCTGTGGAAATCAAGGACACAAAATGGAAATGACAGAGTGAGCCAAACAGTGAGAAAATAAGGCTTTGCCTCAAAAGAAAAAAAAAAAATAAAGTAAAAAAGAGAACCAGAGGAAAAGGGAAGTAAAAACGTTCTGGCAAAAGTTGCTCTCCTTTCCATTCATTCTGGGACCTGAGGGGAGGTGGGGGTGGGGGAAGAGAGGCTTTGCTTGCCACTGCCCTCTCCCTGCTGGTTATCCTTCCAGCCCGGCTAAAGCTGTCTGCCCATCAGTGCTGCCCTGGGTGCCATCAGTCTTGCTTCTTATCAAAAGTAATCAAGTCCATTACGAATCTCTCTTTTCTACTCTCAACTCCACTACAGTGCTAGCATTGGTAATGGTAGTCCGGTGAAGCAGCAGACTCATTCACATGCCTGGGTCACCTGCTTGTTTCATGTCCCCTGCCTTCAGAGCTGGGAATTCTCATCCTGAAATGTCTAATACCGACGTGCCCACATTTGCAGACTGAGCGTGTCCCCAGAAAGGGTTAAATAATGCCCAAGGTGGCCTGATGGCAGGGAGGAGGCTTGAGCTGCTCACTTCTTTGTTTCTATCATCACTGGCTCATGACTGTGCTGGGATCTCCCCCAAGTACCAAGATGACCTAGTCTCTATCCCCATTTGGGTGGCCCAGGTTAGCCAACCTAAAGATGCAACCAGGACCAAAGTAAGACTTTTCTATAATGTCCCCAAAGGAGAATGGGTGGAAGAAAATGCCACAGCATCCTGTTCTTATCCCTTGCCCACATGCATAGTCAGGCCTCACAAGAAATATGACCAGAAGGATTGATAAAGATATCAGGACCTAGAAACCACATGGATATACCCAATCCCTTTGTTTTTCAAAACCCTCAGGAATGTGTTCTTTCCGGTTATCTCCAATTACCTGTTGATGCTGTTTTTCTGTGCTAACATCTGCCAGTCCTTGCCTTTGGCATTGGGGGTATCGAAAGTGGCACAAATCCGCTGTCTGATGGAGTATGGGATTTTGAAGGCTTTGGGGCCGGTCTGTGCAGGGAAAGTGCTGTCCTCTTGTGCAAAGAAAGTGATGGTTTCTCTTTCACTCTACAAAGAAAGAAAGCATGGTCAGATCTAAACGGAAGCATTACCGATCAACACTTCTATTTATTTAAGAAAATCCATTAACACACACGCACAACAGGCCTGCCTGTTGTGAGGGACTCTGTAAAATACATTGACACATTCCCCTTTCTTCTAACATAATAAATAACTTCTCCAGCGGCCTCGTGAATCACGTGCTGGAGATTTACAACAGTGTATTCCACTCAGGGTTTGGAGGGGGGGGTCTGGTTCCTATACCCAGGGAAATGTCAGGTGACCATAGAATTAAACCTTTCTTTTTTCTTTTCTTTCTTTCTTCTTCTTCTTCTTTTTTTTTTATTTTTTTATTTTTTTTTTTTTGATCTCAGGGATAGATCTAGAATCAGTAGGAAGAAACCCCCAAATGACAAATTCCAGTTCAGTGTAAGGAATGACCCTGTGGTAGAGCTGACCAAAGACAAATGGGCTAAGCCATGTTGCTGGCTGGGCAGGTACCCATCAGGAAAGCCCCAAAGGAGAACTGACTGAATATTGATCATCTTTAAGTTTGTGTTGGCCTGCCCTGGTTGTGAAGTGTGTGATTCCATAGTAAATATCTTGGTCTTGTTTCAGAATGACATTGCTTTGGGCATATATGAGCCTGCCATGAGTCAGTGAGGTGGTCTAGAGCCTGTGGGGTGGTGGAAGGTTTCTGCCTGCTGCCTGCCCATCCTGCTTCTGATTTAGAGCTGTCCAACGAGGATTGGTGATTTCAGTGCCTCCTAGCAATCAGATCATCATCCCCAATGTGAGGCTATACAGATATCTGTGAGATTAAAGGGGCTGCTGACAAGCATATGTGAACCAACAGAATTTCAAAGCCTAAAAAGTATCTGATTGAATCAGTCTCCTGTGACTATGATAGGTTACTGGACACAAGGGATTCTTCATTAAGGCCTCTAATCTGATGACTATAAATTGAGATTTTCCAGGGTGGGCCTGACCTAATCAGATTACCTTTAGACGAGAGAAAAGGCATCTCTCCTGCTGGCCTAGTAGAAAGTAAACAGGAAGGTTGTGAACAGACTATGGAGAGGGGCAGGGAGCTAGAACCCGAGGGCATCCTCTAGGAATTGAGCGTGACCCTGGTCCAAGAGCCAGCAAGAAAATGGGGACTTGCAAAGAATTAGATTTGATCAACAATCTAAATAAGCTTGGAAAAGGACCCTGAGCTCTAGGTGAGAATGTTGTTTTCAGTCACAACCTTGATCTCAGCCTTGTGAGATCCTGATCAGAAAACCCAATGATGACATGTCAGGACTTTCAGCCTACAAAAAAAATATGAGACAGTAAATAGGTATTGTTTTATCCTGTTAAGTTTACAGTAATTTTTTATAGAGCAAAAAAGAAAATAGAATAGTAATAATATAAAGAGGACTTAAAACGTCAAATCTGACACGGGTTAAGGGAATAGTTAGGACTATTTAAATCCTAAGAACCTATCCTTCATGTTAGGAATGTGTCCTCTTGTGTTTTCCTTTAAGACAACATGTGCTGTTTATGAACTTTTCTGGGAGCCTGCCCTGAAGCTTTTTCCAACATTAACACCCCTTCCTATGGCAGGCACCACAGCCATGAGAGACCTTCTTGGCAAGTGGCCAGGCTCACATAGCTGTAAACCTCAGTGAGTGTTATGCCTTCAAGAATCTGTTAATTGAGGAAGCTGGCTCATGCAGAGATCTTATTAATGATAATATGTCTTGTTGTTCCATAACCATTTGACACAGTTACATTTTGAGGGCTGTGTCTTAGATACATGGTGCCTTAATTCATTATTTCCAAAAGGGTATCTCAGAAGATGTTCCAAGAAAGAGCCGATCTCTGGTCAAATACATTTGAGAAATGCTGCATATTATATCCTCTGCTTGGAAATTCAAAGTACATATTATCATATTAAATAGATTCTACTTACTGGTTTTAGTTCTACTCCCTGGAATATTATAGAACAACACTCATCAAAATTCTTCCAGTATTTCATGTTAGCATGGGGTAATAGAAAAGAAATCATGGTTTTCAGAGGCAGAGGGAACCTTGCTTTGGGGTATAATTTTATACTTTTTAGCTCAGCGACCTTGGAGGCTCCATGACATCTGTCCAATTTCCTAATCAGTCTTTTGGCATTTTTTTTTTTTTATAGACGCCATAAAGGTTATGAAATGTGGTGAGAATTATCCAGGTAGTTTGTAACATGGCTGAAACCAGAAGTCTGACTTCCTAACACCTGTACCAAGATTCATTTCTCTATGCCACCCTACTGCCAGATAGGCAGGTGATTAAGAAAAATGCTGAGCATTATTAGATTTATGCTTCAGGAATTAAAAGCAGGAAGGGCTTCCTGGAGGAGGCATTTTGGTGGGCTTCGAAGGATGGTGGTCCAAAAGCTATTGACTGAATAGAAACTGAGTGGGTCACTAGTGATTCTTTGCAAAATGAACAATTCTTATTCTGATATGTTAGATGGTTATAAAATGAACCAACTCAGGCTTCTTGATGTATGAAACAGGTTACGAGAAACAACATTTTTAATCATGGCTCATGAAATTTCTCCTAGCCTTTAAACAATGTAAATCGAAAACAGTTTCCTTCAATTTCCTGACTTAAGGCAGGAGGTTGGACTTTAAAAGAAGGTAGAAACCGAAGAGAGGAAAATAAGGAATTCTGTGCAAGATAACATGGGAGTTGTCATTATAAACTGGCATCCAAAGGGCGTTCACATGTGAAAAGGTGGCTTGCAAGTGAAACTTAGAACACTGAAAGTATCCCTGATGGGTGACTGCATAGACAGGGCTGGCTTGTGCAATCTCTTACAGCATCTTTGAGTGGACCAAGCTCACCAGGCTCTGCCTTTACTGTTGGCAGGAGAGAGACCACCCCAGATCCACAGTGTTCAGGACAGAAGTGGTAGGATTCCAAAGTGAATAAAGTATTGTAGGAGACTGACTCTTAAGTATTTTTTCTATTTTTGACACTAATAAGTGGGCCCCCATTTCCCTCATAAAGTTTCCCAATTCAAATATTTGCCATGCGTAAGGATGACAGTTTATGTAACATTTATGGTGCGTTCTAAAAGACAGCTGGGCCAAGTAATAAGAATCCTGTAGATACATCACATTTTCTGATTGTTTAAATTAAATATGCAGAGGAACAGCAGATTTTCATGCTCTGCACATCTGAGATAAGAAGCTGCTACTTGGCTAGCTGGGGAGTTGTAAATCAAGGAGAAATTCCAAGTATTCTATTTTTCAACAGACAAATCATCCCCCAACCTTCCACCACTTTTGGAAGAAAGATAAGAGAACTGCTTGAAGGAAAAATTGTAACATGCAAGTTTCCCATTTAAATTCTTTCTATCAAAAAAAAAAAAAAAAAGGATTTTCCAGTAATATTACATTAACAAGGGATGATGCAATAAATTACTTAGGGATTCTTCTCATCTCTTCAATATTAGTAAAATTATTTTTGATTCACTCCAATTTTTAGATTGTTGATACCGTTGCTTTTTCAGAATTATCAGTTGGTGATAATCGTTAGGTAATTCAGTGAGGTTACATTTAAAGAGAATCACCTGCTTTTACAGATAGACCCAGTAGTGGCCACTCTAAAAAAAATATTAAAAAAGTACGTTATCTTGATCACTGAAATAACTTTTAAGTGTGAGAATGACATGGATGATTGTATTTATTTGGAAAGCCATTTAGATGAGAGGCATGAAGGAATGAGAGGCATGGGAGGCTCAACATGAAGAACCAAAGGCCTTCAATGAGGATAATCACTGCACTGATTCAGCTATTTAAAATAAATATCTTATAAATACAACCACATACATTCATATCTCTTTTACCTCTCATGGTTCCATTGTTAAATGCATGAAACACACACTAAGAGATCTATGAAAGTAAGGTAGGAAGTTGGAGCTCTGAACTTAACAATACAGAGAATTTTTTTTTTTTTTTTTTTTTTGGAGTGGGAAGAGGAACAGATACTTTAAAAATTCAGATGTCTTTGGAAAGCATCAAAAGGTTTATTTCCTTATTATTTTTATTATTATCTTTAATCAATGAAATGCTATTACTAACTCATGAAAACCACCTAATGCAGGGTCTTCCAGCCTAGAGGCCATAAGGAATGACGCCCTTACGGATCTATTATGCCCAACTCACTGACTGATACAAGTTCATGTCTAGAATGTATCTTGTCTCCTTCTCAGGTAATCCCAATTTCTCAGCGCTTTACGGATCTTTACTTTTTCTGAAACTGTCTACTACAAAAACCCAAGTCATTTTTAGGGTAAGGAAGATGCTTTGTATTCACGAGACCTATCAGCAGATGTATGTTTCTCCCAGGAATGAGACAGTCCCGGAGTTGGAAAGAATGTGAGAGATCAAAAAAAATTCACTGAAGACCTCCCTTTCCAGGCAGACGGACATGTGGGAAATCTATTCTATTCTTGAAGACCTATAGAATGAATACTTATGCCAGCCTGTCCCATCCTTCTGCAGTCTTGAGAAAAGAACTTCCCAATTTTCACCTACTTTCATACTCGAAGACAGAATTTTCGATTTGTCTTAGTGCCTAAGCCCCCCAGAAAGAAGGCTTACATTATGCACAAGGCTTACATTATGCATAAGTCAGTATTGCTAAATTATACTTCCCTCCGAAAGTTGTCTAGAATGGAAATCCAGACTTTGACCTTGATGCCAGGTACCTCGGTTGGGAACTCTGACTCCCCACTATTGGTTTTATCATCTTGAGCAAGAAGGTTGACCTCTTTGAGAAAATGTTACATCATGTCAAATTGTGACAGTATAGTATTTAATCCACAGAGCTGGATGGTTACATGTTAAAGCAGCATGAAATGGTACCCAACCACAGTGGCTTTCAAAAGTTCTTAATTTTCTGCTGACAAAATAACAGATTTGCTTAAGAAATACAGTTTATTACACAGAGATAGAGATGCACTGGGCCAAATGCCAGCAGTAAGCCTTGAAGCCATTAATAAAATGATCCTTCCAGGGAGGAGGTTAGGGAGAGGGGGTGGGGTTATGGACATTGGGGAGGGTATGGGCTATGGGGAGTGCTGTGAAGTGTGTAAACCTGGCGATTCACAGACCTGTACCCCTGGGGCTAATAATACATAATATGTTTATAAAAAATTAAAAAAAAAAAAAAGATCCTTCCAGGATTGGAAGGGTTACTAGAGCTTCTAAAATGGAAGTAGTCTCATACTGGATGGTGGTAACCCGACAATGAATAAATATTATCCAGATGCTGGCCTCTTACTATCAAGAGATAACCACGGTGTCGTCTTTTTCAGGGCATTTCAAAATGATTGTAAGCTTGCAAAGCATTAGACAAGGAAATGGAGAGTAAAGGGTAAGACTCTGTTTATTAGCTCGTTTTCCTCCCCTGCACTTCCAAAATGTGTTGAAGCAAGGAGCACAGGTACCAAGCGTATCAGCTCTCTCACAGTCCTTTAACATGGATTTCCTGTAATAGCAGAAGTTGGTCCTCACTATTGGAGTGCCTTAAAAAATAAAAACCCTTTAAGCCTCGAATTGTTGCGTTGATCTGTGATCAGACATTTAGGGCAGTTTGCATCAGAGGTTATCTTTCCGTCCTGCCCTTTCATGCTTTTCTGGACACCAGAAGGAAAATCGGCTTGGATTTTCCCTTTGTGTTTATTTGAAAACTTTCCTGCAATTTTTTTTATTTTACTTTGAAATGTACTGTGTTAAATATGCCACAACTGTTCAAGAAAGAGACTCTCAAAATATCCTACGTTTCTGGATCTACCTTTCCCATCAAAACTACTTTACCACACAATGTTAATTGGCGATAATGAATGCAAATGCTGCGCAAACATGTCAGTTAAGACAGCTATCAGTTTTGAGGCACAATCCTTTGGAAAGCCATCCGCATTTCAGAAAAACTATTTGGGAGAATTAGCAATGCTCACTTTGCATAAACAATGAATTGAAATGAGAATGAATTGAAGTGATAATGCTATGAAGCTAAAGGTTTAAAAAAAAATAAATTGAGTGGTATGTATATACCATTTGTTAAGCCTTCTGCCAAACCTGAATGAATAAATACATATTATTTATATATTTGTACATAAATATGTATGTGTGCCTGTACACACGCATGCATATATATATATATATATTCATATTCATATTCTACTGATGAGCAATAAGATGCGTTTTTCTACACTGCCCAGGGATTACGTTGGAATTCCTCAACAAAAGCATCACATGCTTCCCCTCAGCTACTCCAGCCCTCTACTCTCAAATAACTATTCAAGAGGGACTGCCATCATCTCCTCTCTAAGCCAAGTTCACAGCCATGAAGCCATTCAGTGGTTTAGGGCAAATCGGAGCCGTGGCGGAAATCAGGTGTCTTTTTGCAAAAGTGAATTCTCTTATTCCCATTCTAACTCTGCTCTTCAGTAGTGATATGCCCTTGGACAGTGTCCTCTCCCTCTCTGCACTTGTATTTCCTTACTTTGTAGTATGAGACTTACATCTACTCTGTCGTACATGAGTGCATCGATGAATCTAGATTCAGGGGGAGATGGGGCTATGCAGAACCCTGAATCTGGAGGCTAGGAGACCTTGTAAGACCATAGGGAACCCGGGTCCTGAAGACGAGTACCGGAGAACTGATTAGAGCCACGAGACAAACAGCCCCATGGTGACCTTACGCCTGCCTCTTCATGGTACATGTCTCAGATGTACCATCAGCCACCAAAGAATCTCAGAAGATATTCCAAACCTACTACCGACTGTTAGATTGCTTGCAGTTTTGTATATAAAAAGCCTTCTACTAGTTCTTTCCCCTAAGAGCTCTCCACAGAGCCTAAGCTCTGATGGGTTGAGTTTCTCTGTCCAACAAGAAGCTCAGTTCAACTGTCAGCCCGGGAAGTGTTTATTTGCCCTTATGGGTAGCGAGGATTAAGACTGGGTGCATTCCGAAGCTCTTTTGTACCCTGTGTAGCACGACTGAAATAGGTACATTGACATTAGTGTCCTGTCAAAATGGCGTCAAATGGTCCTGCCAACCAAGGACTCACCTCCAGGATGGATGTCTGCACTTGGAGGATCTGTTCATGGCCTTTGAGCTGCCGGATGCAGATTTTGCAGGACAGCTGGGTGGTGGTGGGCGTGTAGCGCTCCAGGGAGAAGGCACAGTGCAGGGGCTGCCTGTTACTGCACCACACGCGGGAGAATGGGACTTCCTGCAGGGAAACGGGGGACAGAAGGGGGCTGTGGTGTGCAGAGCCCGGCTGAGAGGAGTGGCCGCTAGGAGAGACTTAATGGCAATAATTATGATGATGATGACAACGACTGCAGCAGAGAAAATTGCCCAAGCGACTTTGGTGGAATTATTGTAGAAATAATGTTCCAGCATATGCCAAGCAGCACAGAAAGTAATTAATGTCAATTCCAATTGATAACATTTGAATTCCAAAACCACAGTGCCAGAACTTAGATTTCACTTGGTGACACACACAATTAGCATACTATCAAAAATTCACCCTCATGTTTTCCCATGGAAAAAAAATGTTTTTTAGAAGACTCCGCCAGGCTATCCTTCTTCTTAAGCCTGGGATAGGATGGTATCTTTTCCCTTAAGTGAAAATTATGCTAAAGAACTGACCAGAACATATCCCAACACCACACAAACTCATACGGAATTGTATAAACAGAACACGATATTGCTAATGTATCCAACATAAAAATTATACTTACTGCCGATCTCTCTCTCTCACACATACACACAGGCATGCACACACCCTCCAGAAAGAGACACAAACAAACTAGGCTCCCCAGAACAGTCCTGTTTGCCAGCTCCTCATTCACTCAGTTCATCTGTTCAGCAATTATGTGCACGGTGCCTGCTAATGACCAGACGCTGTACAAGATGAACAATAAGGAACAGGAAACTAGGTTCCGTCTCTACCGTCACAGGACTTACAGACAGTTGAGTGGCAAAACCAATTTTTACTAAACGAGGGGGGAAATAATAAACTCTATATACATCAGCCTTTTTCGCCATTACTAGTCAGTGCCTGCCACTGAGCAGACCATGCTCAGGCATGTGGCTTTACAATAGAGGTCACTCACCGATACTCTTTCATCTACTAAAAAGTCTCTCCTTCCTACTCGAATGAAGCTGAGATTCTTGGCAATGACCATGTATGACCAGCCTCTCGTAAGGTTCATCCTCACCTTTTTCTCATCTCATTAATGTGCTCTTTTTTACCTGTAACTATAAATACCATTTTCTCCAATATTCACACTGGCAGGTGGCAGAAAATGCATCAGGTTTGGAGGTTTGATACTCTGAAGTGTGACTGGTGATAAAGCCATCATGTGTTATGAGATTGGCGGCCATGATTAAAATTCAGTCTCCTCACTTGGAGGAACTAGGGGTAATCTAGTTCTTCCTGAGCTCTAATGGGCACATCGTTTTTTCTTAGTTTAGTTTTCTCTGTGGATTTTGGATGCTCCTGAGGGCGAGGGGTGGGGAGGGTGACCAGCAAGGAGGGATGGACTCTGACTGTTGTCCACTTGAAGAGAGGCGGGCTAGCTGAGGGAGTCTGAGAGAAGAAACTCTCGCCCTAACTCCTACCTCACATCTCAGTAAGGAGTATAGGCATTGTGGTCTTGTTTCATTCATTCCTAATCCTAAACCGAGGGAAAGACAGTGGAATTTTCATTTCAAGAAGCAGAGAGAAGTGAGGTGGATTGGTGAGGTCCCCCGGCAATCTCTGGAGGAGGTCACTTTCCCGGTCACATCAAAAATGACTTTTCACCTGCACCAAATTCTACACCGGATAAATAATAATATATATTTACAAGTTCTGACATCTCTTCTTCTTCTTCAACCTGACTCTTATTGTCTTCCTCCCCCTAAGGCTCTTCCATTTTACAAGCCGTGGGTAACCCTTACTTCATGATCTCAGGCTCCAGCACTTCTCTCTTTGCTTGCTGAACTCATCCCATCTGCTCACAGACGCCCAACTGCCACCTCTCTGTGGAGAACTCCCAGTGGCTACATCGCTGGAGTTTATCTCATTATTATCAATCACTGACATTATACCCCTAATCACTACAAATCATTTTATTTGGCCTTTACTTTCTCCGAGAACTCTACCTTTTCAAAACTGATTATCACCATTCACTATCTTGTCCTTCTCTAATTTTCCCATCGCCATTAATGATCCTCCTCTCTCCTCATTAGAGCTAACTGTAGTGACCTACTCCCCAGTCTCCTGCCCGCAGTTTCTACAATACTGAGCTAATGAGGGGGTTAGGGCTTGACCGGAGAGGGAAACAGGACGCAGTTGATTGGTGTTCGTCAGGAAATAGCATCGTGATGTGTCTTTTACCTCTAATCATGAGTGGGGGGACACTGATGTGACCAGATTGCTGGGCACTGTGCTCTCATTCCCAGAATCCTTTGCGATGGGGGCCCAGTATGGCCCCCTGAGTCTCCTGCCTTGTGGTTCCATCATTTGTTGTCCCCTCTTCATTTTACTTTAAAAAAAAAAGATTTAATTAATTTATTTATTTGACAGAAAGAGAGATCTCAAGTAGGCAGAGAGGCAGGCGGAGGCGGGGGAAGCAGGCTCCCTGCTGAGCAGGGAGCCTGATGTGGGGCTCAATCCCAGGACCCTGGCACCATGACCTGAGGCAAAGGCAGAGGCTTAACCCTCTGAGCCACCCAGGTGCCCCCCCATCTTTATTTTAATAGCCCTCAAATGAACTCTCCTTCAAACTAGTACATTTTTTTTTTAATACTTCCTTTGCACCACCCCCTTCCATGAAAGAAACTGTAACATAGGGCTCAGTGGTTAACTGAGAAAGCTAAACGAGCACCTGGGTGGCTCGGTTGGTTACGTGTCCGACTCTCGATTTTGGTTCAGGTCCTGAGCTCAGGGTTGTGAGATCAAGCCCTCTGTTAGGCTCCATGCTGGGTGTGAAGCCTGCTTAAGATTCTCTCTCTCCCCCCCTTCCTCCCCCACCTCTTAAAAAAAAAAAAAGAAAGAAAAGAAAGAAAGAAAATTAAGGTTTTTGTGTTTTTAAATGGAAATTTGAGTCTTTACAGTATAACGTAAGTTCTTGGATGAGGGCCAGGCAGAGCTGAATTTAAGATCCTGCTCTTAAACTGCCCTCCTTGTTGTGTGGTAGATCTGAACTCTTGATAATGTTTCCTAACCTAAAACAAAACGAAATAAAACAATGATACTGGCCATTTATTGAAAAGTATCTTCTCTGGTATAATTTGCTACATTTCTCCAGAGAATGATGGCAGAAAGGTAAGAGAGTAATGCCCACTGCAGAGACTGTCTTCCCTTGTGGGAAGCCAAGAGAATCAGCACACACTCCTCTCTTCCCTCTTTACATCCCACTGCACACAATCAAAACATTTTAAAAATCTGATTTTAAGACTGTCTCGAAAGAATATTTCTTTTTATTGTTGGCTTGAGTAGCAGTTGCCAATAGAGCTCCACAAAACATTGAAAAGTAACGGAATTAGAAGCATCGTGATTAGTGTGTTGTCAGGGCAATCATTTTTGCTTTCGTTTATTAAAACAAACAAACAAAACGATCATGGGCACCTGGGTGGCTCAGTAGGTTAAGCAACTGTCTTCCGCTCAGGTCATGATCCTGGAGTCCCAGGATCGAGTCCCATATCAGGCTCCCTGCTCGCTGGGGGGTCTGCTTCTCCCTCTGACCTCTTCCCTTCAAGCTCACTCTCTCTCAAATAAAATAAATAAATAAATAAATCTTAAAACAAAACCAAAAACTATCAAGATTCTCACCGAGTGAGAGAAATGTTGCAGCAAGTTATATTTTGGCCATTAACAAAACCAAAAACTATCAAGATTCTCAGTGAGTGAGAGAAATGTTGCAGCAAGTTATACACTATAAAGTGTCGCAAAGTTACTGGTGTTTAAAGCATTCTGGAAATGTTTTCATTTTGATTCCCATTATAATTAGGTTCCTGGCAGATGGAGAGAATGTAAATCACATCCTAGCAGGAGACAGACACTGGGTTCCCCAAGACACAAAGTATGCTGAAAAGACAGCTGCTTTTATCTTTGGGAGGGGACAGCCCGACTTTCTGTTTTGTAGGATTTAAAGAATAATATTGTACTGTGTACTGTCTCTTCCAGCTTCTCCACCCCACAGTCAGCAAGAAACAGCAGAACATACGATTCAGGAGCACCCAGGTCCCAGGAACCGATGGAAAGCAGAATTAGTTACCTCCTAGACGAGGTCTACTAAGTCTGTGGAGAGCATCTCTAACTGGCCCAAGTCTGAAAAAGCCTGAGAAAAAGAGAAGGAATACTTGGGTATTTTTTGGCCCTGGGGTTGGCGGTGGGGACTAGCAGTGTGGTTTGTAGTGTGGCATTTCGTCAGCTGTAATCCTCCTGGACCTAACCCAACAAGATTTCAAAGCCAGCTGGTGTGCCTATACACAGAGTTTCCACACGTAGCTCTGGATCCAACCTTGAATTCGTACGATTCTAAAAACATGCCTCGTGCAGTTCGGTTGGGGTCTGCTAGGGCAAATATTCTGTGCAGTGGGTCTCTCCTACGCCTGAAAGTTCTTAGTGAATTCCACAGAAGAAAGGCAGGGTTCTGAGGAGAATAGGCTTTGAATTCCAACAGGAATATGTTGCTTCTCAGATTCCTGATGTGAAGCTAGAGAGAGGAGGAGAGAGGAAGGCCAGTGGTCTTCCAAGTGCCGAGCTGGGAGATGACGGAAGATGACAGCGAGATTTACCAGCTGAAGGAGAGCCCTAGACATGATGTCAGGAAGAGTGAGACTTTCTGTCCCTGCAGTAGCTCTCGGTTAGTTCCCATCCACTAAGCCCTAATGAAAAGCCATTCTCTGTTACCCACGCCGAGTTGATCAGTGCACATCATGCTCGACATGAGGTTCAAGCAGGATGAACACAAACCCTCCCCAAACCGCTTCCATCCGATGCCTGGAACAAGCACAGCAGGGCCATTAAGAGCAGCACAATATGCATTCATACAAAGGAGGGGATTTCAGTGATGACAAGGGCGAGACAATTGGCGGCAAGGAGGGTGGTGGCGGCGGGGAGGAGGAACAGAGCAGAAAGCCACTTATGGGTAAGAAAAATGAAGTGGAAACGCAACTCAGTGGCAAACCTCCTGGTGCAGAGAAAATTAAATTATTTCTCAGCCTTCCAAGACTCTTTCAAATTATGCTCAATTACAGAAGGCAAATATTTATCCACGTTCACAACGTCCATGCAATCCAACCCATCCCGGGAGTAAAGCTTGTTGGATTTCCATGTAAGCCAATGCCCTTTGGCTTTGGCTGGCCGTGTTGCCTGCTCTGAGGTCCACACATTATTAGCCCCTGACGCCTTTCCTGCCTGGGACTCTCCTTGGAATTCCTGGTGCTGGAATTATTATTTAAAAGCCAGTGCAAGGTTATGGTCCTTTCATCTGATTTTTTTTTTTTTTTTATCTCTAAACATTAAACTTAATAGATACTTTGGATGGAGGCACTTGCATTAGATCCAGTGGAACAATGCCTTTAAGCCTATAAAGATTAATACACAGGAATTTACATGACTATCAGGACCTGTTTTAACAATGCCCTGAAGTTCAATTTGGACTAGAAACTCTGAATCCTGCTTTCCTGGACACAGAGACATCTAGGTCTTAGAACATCATAAACAATCCATTTATTCATAGAAAACTTCTCACCATACGGAAATACGCTGAATGTGTCAAAAAAAAAAAATGGTTTAGAGCCATGAGAGATGCTTTTGTTGCTCTGAATGCCCTCAAAGTGTACACAGAGGGGCAGTTCCCAAGGTAACGAGAAGTCTGAAAAGTAAACAGGAAACTATAACCTTGTCCAATCTGAAAATCATGAATTTTCGAAGGTAAAAGGGCTGGTGGTTCAACTTTTGTTTTTTTTTTTTTCTTTTTTCTAACTCTCATGGCACAGGCAAGGTTTTTCTCTCTGTGATTTGCCTCGTTCCCATTCTGACAAGCTGGTTTACCTTGTGCAAGTTTTTGGTTTTTGTTTTTAATAAATGCCACAAGGATGGAAAGGCTAAAATCCCATAGGGCTCTGCAGTTTATGACAGACACAAAGGCATCTGAAAGCCTCCCGTGATTCTGGATCAATCTGAGCCCACCAGAAGCTTTTCCAAAGTTAAGGACCTCCTGTCACTTGGAGCACAGTGACTTTGGTTTAGGAAACGACTGTAGACCAGTTAGCTGCTTACGATGATGGCACTCATCACGGCGAATTTCCGTAGCATTTGGTGGCAGGGTCACACGTCGATAAGAGAACTTTCTATGCTAAGCAACTACTCAAATCCCCTAAAAGGCATCTGGGGAGACTCTAAGTCATTTTGCAATGTTTTAAAAATTCTCTGATACAGAGATAGGTGAATACAGAAATATCTTTATAGGCTTGTAAAAGGATTCTAAGAGGCATGATCCTTTCTTTGGCTCTCCACTTATAATTTCCTCTTTCCATCATACACAACTCATTTGGTGGCAAACACTTCGTATATTCAGGATGAAACTTCTTGCGCCCACCCCACCAGCCAGAGCTCCCCGGAACTCAAAATCGCCACCCCCGGAAGGACTGACAGCCAGATCATTCACAGCTGACAATGATTAAAACCATGTCTTGTAACAAACTGGTTTTAATAAAAACAAACGACAAACCAACTTCGTTCGAAGTTGCTAAAGGACTATCTTCCACCTACACTGAGCAAGAGTTTAAGTGGGAGAGAGGAGAAACTTCACATTACCGGACCTCAAGCACCTCTTCCTCCCCGACCTGCTCAAAACCTGTGAGTTGATGACAACATGATTCATTTCCTGTGTACCGTCCAAACTGCTACATTTCTGTGACACTTTGAGACTAAATCCATACTTCTCAAGGAGAATGTAAGTCAAAAGCACCCTCCCCAGGGTTTAGTGACACGCTTCCTGGTTAAAGCAAAGCTATTTCTGGTAGCAGCCCGTTTGGCCAATACCTGGCATGCGGTGAATGGTTTAATTCTCCAGAGGAATGGGGGGATATCAAGGACCGAGATCTGAAGACTGAAGGTGTTCCCCTTGAAATGCAGCAACTTTGGCTCTTCCAGTAGCTGTCCACCTTGGTGTCTTTCATCTGAAACCACTTCCTACAGGGCAGGAAAGAGTAAAGAGGCACAACAATGAAGTAGCCAATTTCTGCCACATTTCTCTCCTATCCACACTCTCCCAGACACAGACAAACAGCAGAACAGACCCTAGCTTCTTTGCTACCCCCATATCCTTGCAAGGTCAGGACTGGGGACTCAAAGCTGCTGACTAATAAACTGGGCAGAAAGAAACAATTGTTCTTCATTATTTGCTAAACACACCAGGCCCTTCTTTAAAACTAAAAGACCTCCCCGGCCCCAAGCGAAATGTTAACACTGTTGAGTTTCCACAAGTGTGTGAATTTCATCTGCTATAACCATAACCACGGAATGTATACAGAACTTTTTAGAGATTTTATTTATTTATTTGGCAGAGAGAGCTCAAGTAGGGAAGCAGCAGGCAGAGGGAGAGGCAGAAGCAGGCTCCTCATGGAGTGGGAGCCAGATGCAGGGCTTTATCCCAGGACCCTGGGATTATGACATGAACGGAAGGCAGACGCTTAACCGACTGAGTTACCCAGGAGCACTGGGATGTATTCAATTTTTACACTGAAAGTTGAACAACAATTTCACCTTTTTACCCCTCTACCCCTTCACATGTTCACCACGAATATGAACATTATATGATACTTATTCTTTGGTTCAAAGTAAATATTATAGAGTGAATGTATCCTATTTATTTGTAGTAACGTTCATTAAAGTTATGCCAAAAGGCAAAGAAGAAGGTTGTTTATCAAGTTAGTTTTAACTCAGAAAAAATAAATCAGATTCCTGAAGGTAAATACTCCTGTATCCTTTGTGGAGAAATCTTTATATTTAATACAAACACAATTCACCTACATTCTATGGAGCAAGCCATTTTAACTGGTTCCAAATTTGTGGTGTCTAGAATCCTATTGGAGAGATGATAAGCCAAGTAAAATAACCGACATGAATTCTGCAAAAGGTTAACCTGCCGTTGGGGTGAGGGTGTTCGTGTTACTGGAGATAAGAGAACTCCCTAAATCCATTTCTTAAAATCACCATTAACTGACTTAGAATTCCCTTGCAGAGGTACAATAAATAAGAAAACTGAGATCCTTTAATTATGTCCTGTAATCTTCCCAGATTCTAAAATAGATTGTGAGAGTCAGGCAAGTAGGCTTACAGATACAATAAAACTTACATTTCAATTATCAGCAAGTGAAAGCAGCCCCAGAGGTTATCTTACTGGCCCTTGTCTAGGTGCAGAATAACAGGAATTAAAAACCATGTCTTACTAAGACACAGCTGTCCAGCTTTTACCTGTCACATACCCGTACTGTTAACCAGTTGTTAGTAGTATCTTTTCTCAGGACGAAATGATTTGATTCCAAGGTCATTTGCTCCGGTTATTTTAATGAGAGGGGTGTTTCTTGGGGGCTCTTAGGTCAGTGCTGAACTTTCTGTGACGTAGGAAATGGTCTCTATCTGTGCTGCTCAATATGGCAGCTGTTGGCCACAGTGGCTATTAAGCATTTGCAATGTGGCTAGACCGAGGAAGGAACTGAGTTTTTCATTTTCATTAACTTAAATAATATCCACATGGGGTTTGTAATTACTGTACTGAACAGCACAGTCTCGGGTGTTCCTCACAGTGGGGGTCTCTGGGAGTTGGGCATGACGACATAGTAGCCGGCCTCTGATGGCCACTGCGAAGGGTGGACCGATCATGGCAGGAGGGGGTGGGGGGAGAATTCACTCCAAAGGCTGAGTGGAGAGCTTTACAGATGCTGACCGCTGGTTCCTTGTTGAGATTTAATGAGTGTCCACTGGAGCTATGCCTGAGCTGGGCTCGAGTTTACAAAACCTTCTCTGCCACCAGGGAGCTCACAGTCTAGTGAGAGGTTCAGAACAATGGGCTTCTGATGATCACATCTAGGTATTACAAATAACGTGTCTACCTAGGAGGTCAACGCAAGGCACAGGCTATAGCCTAACCCGGATGGGAGGAGAGGCCAGGAAAAGAAGTGGGAAATCATCAGAAGAGGTGATACTTGAGCTGAACCTTGAGGCAAAGATCAGGGATGGGCACAGGAAAAGGAGGGCGCGTGCACTGGAGGCAGTGAGCAGGGTCTGTGCAAAGGTACCAGGCAAGGCAGAGCCGGGACAGGGTAGGGTAGAAGGTGAGTGGCTGGAGGTGAGGCAGAGCTGGGACAGGGTAGGGTAGAAGGTGAGTGGCTGGAGGTGATGAACATCAAATCATGAATTTTCGCTTCCTGTGCTAAGGACTTTGTATTTAATTTTAGAGCATGGATACTTGGGTTTTAAGGCGTATAAGAATTTCTGGGGGAGTGCATGTGCTCAAAAGAAGAATCTTGTAAACCAAAAATGGAGGCACAGGACACCTGTCACATTTCCATGTGGTTTTAGGCGGGGTACTCATTCTCTTTAGGCCTTTGTTCCTTAGCTGGGCTTATTTCTGGCCAAGCAACACCATCTGTTAACCTCTGTGCAATTCTAGTCTGAGATTAGAAACAAGGACCAATAAGTAAGGTACTTATTAAAACCACTTGAAAGCTACACAATAACAACAGTGTGGACCCTTCGAAAGCTACACAATAACAACAGTGTGGACTCTTCCACCCATATTTGAATGGGCTGTTTAAAGCATGTCCCCTTTCTTTAAATAATCTAACTTGTCTGAGTGTATGGAGAAGTAAACTGAGGTCAGAAGATGATGTGTCTTGTGCAAGATGGCACATTTCTCTACACACATTTCTTAGTGTAGGGCTTGGCTACTTTAATATTTAGAAACGACATGGAGCACCATCACACTAGAAAGAGAACTATAGTTTTAAATCACATGTACCTTACTTCCAGATGAAAACTGAAGCACAGCCCTCTCCCAAAGAAAGTCCTCTTCCTATTTACAGGGTTAGTGATGGAGTAAAGACCAAAACAGGGCAACTTGACTGTGGTCTGGTATTTTTTCTACATTTCGCTGCCTTTCTCTATTCTGTACTTGATTTTTTTTTTTTTTTTTGAGTCATGTGAAGGTCAGACTGTTATTAACTCTATCCCGTAAATAATTTTTCACTGGTGTGAGATATATGTAAAGATGACATAAGTCAGTCTGTATTTGCCCTACGGTTATATATACTGCCTAAGCAGTCCCTGAAATGTGGCATGGAGAACATTAGAAATTTTTAATAGATGTCCACTTACAATTATCACAGAGGAAAATGGTACCTTTCAGAAATTCCTGCTTTATGGCCCCCAATTTAAATACAACCATGATTTACTTTTGCTTTTTTTTTTTTCTTAGCTTACTTTCTTCTCCACACATTGGACCCACCATATACAATTAACAGTGTCTCATAATCTTGCACCAAATATTAAGTAACCATAGTTACTCTGTAACCAAACAAGTAATTATTAAAATGAAGAAGCCCAATAAAGAACTAATCATTGTTATTTCTAGATCTGTGAAGGCACAACGGGCTTCGGAGTTAAACTCCTAAGTACAAGCTTTAAAACACTCTCCAAAAATAATAAATGACACTTAGCATAGAATTTCCAGTTATACCTACAATCTATTGTATTCTTTTCAGGGCTGGGCCTGGACACCTGTATTTTTAAATGCTTTTTAGATAATCCTGATGTCCAGCTGGGTTTGAGAATCAGTGATACAAACAGCTCTGCTGAGCTAGTTCTGAGTTACTCAGTAGATGTATCTGCCCGAGTGTGAGGGCCGGTAGTCACTGCTTTTTCCTATCCGCCTCCTATATGACAAGGACCTTATGTTAGAGCTCCGGTTCTATTGTTAAATTGATATCTGCATTAATTAAACTTGGAAATACGGTCTCTGTACGGTCTCTGGCTAGTTTATTTCCTATAAAATGTACCCGAAGGCTATGGTTGGTGGTGGTTCTAGTCTGTCTCCTTTCTCATTTCACCCTGGGGGCTGCTAGCTCTCCAGATCCTAGAGTTGTGGCCAGGAGAAGCCTGGGCTTTGTGCCTCAGTGAGCTCTTTATGTTGATTTAATGAGACGGGCAGCAATACTCAGGTGTGCTTCAGGGATACTAAAACAGGCAGGGTAAATTTACATATTTATGAGACAAAACTGCTTGAACTTAAGCATGTGCCTGCACACGCATGCGCGTGCCCCCCCCCAGACACACACAGAAATTATGTCACTGCTGTGTTTTCCTTTAAATGCTTTACATGAACAATATTTCCCAAGGTTGCATTATTGATAAACACAAGAACTACATCTGGAGGAAATCCTTTGAAATTAGATTCTAAATCCACATTAATGCCAAGTAAGTAATGAATACCGAGAGGTACTGAATAGGAGGTCTGGGAGCAATGGAGAAAAAATCTAGTTGTTTTTCCTTCTTTCTTTCTAAGATGGGGCAAACATTTAATTCCTTGCTTTTCCTGAGTCAAGGTTTGTTTGAGCTCTGTGTGTGTGTGTGTGTGCACGCGCGCACGCGTTTTTGTGAGACACAGAAAATGAAACATGCACAGTAACAGAATCTAGGTCTTAAGATGTTACCACCATTCCTCAACCTTTGGTTTGAAGTCACCAAAGGAGATGATGTCAAACACGCACAAACACGCACACGTAAAATGGCCGCTCTAATTATCGCAGAAACACAGAAACAGGAAGGACAGGAAGTCATGGCTTGTTCTCTTATTCTCCTCTCAACTCAGGCAAATTTTTTATTAAAAACAAACTAACAAGGCACCTGGGTGGCTCAGTCAGTTAAGCCACTTGCCATTGGCCCAGGTCCTGGTCCCAGGGTTCTGGTGCTGGGATGGAGCCCTAGGTCCACCTCCTTGCTCAGCAGGTAGCCTGCTTCTCCCACTCCCTTTGCCCCACCCCTTTGCTGGAGCTCTCTCTCTTTCAAATAAATAAGTAAAATCTTAAAAAAAATAAAAAAGGAAGAAAAGAAAACATATCTGAGCTGATTTAGCTTCCCAGAGATAGTTGTAGATGTATTTATCAGAACAGATCTTCAAAAACCTGAAACTAAATTATCTCTTACCAAGGTGTAGGAGGTCTTTTGTTTTTGTCATGGAGAGAAACCGGTACTATTATTCAAATGAAGAATCCCCAGAGCAAAGGGGAAGCCAGCACAGCAGCCCCTGCAGGAGGTACAGGGGAGGAGGGCAGGCCTGGAAGGAGACAGGGTTTCTGTTCCAGTACTAAAACGCCCAGGACTACAGTTTGGTAGGACCATTATGTCACCAGACCCTCACTGGTTCTAAGAGGACAGAAGAACTGGGTCTGGAAGCTGCCCTCCTTCCAAGGTTTCCACTGAGGGCATAAATTTTAAGTATTCTATTAGATATAACTTCACTGAACTGTGAATGAAATGAAATACCTCACCATGATTTTCAACTAGGCTTCTTCTCTCATAAGAGAACAATCCTAGCTGGGCACATATGTGTTGTGATTTCTTTGAGACATGAAAGATGCACTGTAATAAACACCGGCGACTATTGCAACCAAGACCGTGTCTGTTTCCAAATCCCAACAGACATTTTTAACACTATGATAATGGAGGTGAATTCCAGGATAGGCGATTCCAGTGGAAATGCTTCTTGAAAGATGACCCATTACTCTTGATGAAGAAGTCAGGGTTCCATCCGAGTTCCAGCACACGAGTCATCACTGGATATAATATTTTCAGCTCACACCACACAAGTTGGGGGAGCTAATATTAACGTGTGAAGTCTGCTAGAGGTTCAAAAAGTGAACTGTTGCTAAGGCTTTCTTAAAGTGGAACAGTTTTAATGGGTTAGTAACTATATAATTTTCCCTTCTAATTAAATACCACGTACCAAGCTGTGAAAAATGTGACATGGATGATTTGGGATGTTTAAGGTGGTTTAAAGCAACCTGGGCAGAAGGCCCGGAACATGTCCACTTATTAGCAGGGTAAAAAATCCAGAAAGCCAGATTCTCTCAGAAACAAAACCCAGAGATGAAGACCGCAGACTGCACCGTTGTGTTCCGAAAAGCTACAGGTTATGTTTTAATCTTTCCGTGGGCCAGAAAAGTTATTCGACCAAGGCTGACGGTCTCTCACCACCGCAGGGGGAAGCATGGCCTTTGCCGCTCACCGTGACGGCTGTCACATACATCCTGTCGATAACAAGTACAACCAAACCCAACTTTAAAATCAGCTTTATTGGACATAATAGGAGAGAAAAAGAATCACTGAGGTAAATAGATGATGACAAATGGGGTTAAGAGTGTTTCTACTAGAAAACACTTCTCTAACGCAAAATTATAGGGTTTTAAGAAGTATCTCTAAATGATGAAATAAAGATAATTTGGATTCAATTTAGAGAGAGAATACCATTTTCCCCTAGCACTGACGAAGAAGGGTATATTACCCACAGGAAAGGAGAGTGGCTTGAAAAGCTGTGTTTAGGGCCTCGTTTTCGTGACTTCCCCTGCAATTCACATTCATCTGTGAACAACTGAGCTGTGGTAGAATCTGGTAGCAATCAACAGGAAGGAAAACAGATTATCTGAAAGTCACTTCGTTTTTTCTTCAGGCAAATGTCGAACTCACTAGTATAAAATATACATCAGCATTATTCAAAGTGAGATCAAAATGGCTATGAGGGCCGACTTCCGAGGCACCTGTGCTAAACGGACCCTCACGGGCACACTGGTCAGCAGTGGGTTATACCCGTATGAGTCCAGCCTCCCAGGCGCCCCGTGTTCACTCCAGTTTACTCAGCCTACAAAATCCGGCCGAGTCACCGAACATCCCACTTGACTCCTGACGCATTCAGCTGTAGTACCGACCTCGATTCATTCTTTATTTTTGGTTGCCGAATGGTCTGTTAATGTGTTTTATCTTGGGAAAGACGTTATGAGGGGTGGTGAAAACGGATGAAGGTAATCAAATAGCAATCACAGGATGATGTTTAACGACTCACATGGAAGCTCTTTCCTCTCCAAAATGGCGCCCCTCTGCAAAAAGGACCTTTTATGAGCAGCCGTATATGCGGTGTGCCTTTCGACATGACTGGTGCTACTTAAGAAAGAGGGAAGGTTGGAGAACGTAGGTTGGCAGTGAGTCACCTTTCCTGGCTTGTGTTAAGGATTCAGGTCACTGTATCTCCTCTATTGGTAAACATGAGTTTTCCAGCTCAGTGTCTTAAAAGCTAGTTACTGAGGAAATGCTCTGCATAATGGACTTAATGATCCAGGACTGGAATAGCAGGGATCTGGGATGAGGTGTGTCAGGAGAGCTAAGCTATTTATATATGGGCAAAGCTTACACAGGTACTTCTGCATTATCCTTGCTGCTATTAATAAACTTGCACTCTTCATGAGTAGCTAATTTAAAATGAGTCTTAACGTGATTAAAAGTACCAAAAATGGAAAAGAACCTTGAACTACCTCTGCCCTAGTAGCCCTAATTATTAATAGACTGTGTATCCAGGATATAAAATGACTGCCCGCTGATAGATAGGATTTATAATTGTTGTTCCCTAAGTATAACCTTCAGCTGTTCAAGCAATTTTCTCACTGCCTTCTGCACATCAAAAAACGCTTGCTGTTCCTGTGCCTCGTGCCGTTCTCCTTTCTTGACACGGCAGCCCTTTCTCTTTTGCCCTAAATGACAGCCATGAAGGTTCACAGACGGCTCTCAGAGACTGCTCTCCAATCTATTGCAACTGGGTCTCTATTTTCTGAATTCTGACTACACTTCTCAGTCAGTTTATAATTCAGTACATGGTGTTTTCTATATGTATTTGTGTAACTCTTCTCTATTCTTTTTTTAAAGATTTTATTTATTTGAGGGTGCCTGGGTGGCTCAGTGGGTTAAGCCACTGCCTTCGGCTCAGGTCATGATCTCAGGGTCCTGGGATCAAGTCCCGCATCAGGCTCTCTGCTCAGCAGGGAGCCTGCTTCCCTCTCTCTCTCTCTCTCTGCCTGCCTCTCTGCCTACTTGTGATCTCTCTCTGTCAAATAAATAAATAAAATCTTTAAAAAAAAATTTATTTATTTGAGTGCGAGAGGATGCAGGCACATGAGCAGAGAGGGGGCAGAGGGAGAGGGAGAAGCAGACTCCCCACGGAGCAGGGAGGGGGGGCCCCCATGTGGAGCTCGATCCCAGGACCCTGAGATCATAACCTGAGCCAAAGGCAGATGCTTCACCAGCTGAGCCACCCAGGCGCCCTAACTCTTCTCTATGCTTGGGTGTCATGTCCTCGGACCTCAGCACATTGTTGGACATATGGTAACACACCTCTTGCTTCAGGATAGGCGTCCCCAGTAAGCCAGTGCTGTGGCTCCATGTTGCAGACCCCCAGCGACAGAATTCTCCACTGATACTGATCTTTAGGCAACCCCACGCTTTCATGACCCCAAAAGAAGAATTGTAGAGAAAAGGCTGACCTGAAATGCCCAAGGGGTATTGTCCACACAGTAGACTCTCAAGTTGTAATCCAGAGAGTTACAGGACATGCAGCCAAAAACCGCCACCTTGAGCTGCTTCACGGCACAGTCTGTGATTGGTTCCCCGGTGAGGGCATAGGTCCCGAAGCTGTCGAGCAGCACGTGACATGCAAAGGGGTCCAGAAGGCAGTAGCAGGATGTGGATTCATCCTCCACTGACATCACTTCCTGTGGGGAAAAGGTGTCGGAAATTCTCTCAGCTTCGAAATAAGATGCGATTTAACAATGACGTTGCATGGACGGACACGATTTTTTCAGGATCTTTTTACTGTCCTCATTTTCTTCATGTTAAAACACTCTTTTTCTAGCAAAATAACTGCTTATATCAGGGACTCAAGAAATAGTTATATTCAGTGTGTTGGAATTTTATAGTTTACAACAAACCTCATTTCCAAAGCTCTCCTTTTTTCTGTTAATTTGTGCAGTGCTGAATTTAAGAAAACTCTTAAATATTAACACCCGACAAGCAAACTCTGTCTTGAGAAGGTTCTATATCTGAAAATCTTCTTTCAATAGCCTTAAGATAATATTTATTTTCCTTCAAATATTTTATCCTCTTCCCACCAAATTCATTCACCAGGGACCATTAAATAAATGGTTTTGATAAGATGTTCGAGAATATTTCACCTTCCCTGATAAGAACTTTGGTTTGTGTGACTGGTTGGGTAGAGCATAAATATAACACCATCTGGATGAAAAACTTGTGAGGACTTGCTCCATGGAAAAACTCAAGTGATAAAAATCAAGGCAAAGAAACTATAATGGAAAAGAGAGCCAAATCCGGCCCCTTTATGAACCCCACAGAACTTTGCGCCTGGGAAATGTGCCCCCGGCTGGACTAGGACTGAATACATAGCAGAATGCATTTTCAACAAAAAGTACAGGCTAGTTGCAGAGATAGCTGGGCAGGGTAAATGTAATCCCCTGTCGCAACTGGGAATTTTCTTCTCCTAAAGAAACAAGATTCTCCTTTTTACTCCTTTTGCCCGAAGCACCTCCTGGGAGAGAGGATCCCGGGGTTGGCTGGAATAGGTCATTGTGTTCCAGCGAGATAATTCACCTGCTTTCATGCAAACTGACTTCAGACAGACATAAAAGGAATCCCTATCAGACAGAGAAATCAGAGGTTTCACTTAAAGTAGTAATAACAATTGCGATAGTTGCTGTGTCTGTCTCTCTTGTTGTTTCCCTCCTCATATGCTGCCTCATTTTCTTGTCTTGTCTCTCTTCGGCTCTCCCCTTTGGCTGTATCGCTTTCATACACTCCTATACACAAGGCAACGGACGCTCAATAATTCTCAATGCATTCATTAATTCACCAAAATATATTCAGCATACATTTAGCAACTCCTCTGTTGCTGAACATTTCAACATGTTCTAATCCCTACGATGGCAGAATCAGAGAAGTTTCTTTTACGAACACACCCTGGGTGCCCTGAGCCGCCTCCCGATCTCCACAGTGGCCACAGGGGAAAGTCAGTTCAGATGCGGACATGGTCTAGGAGGAAGGATGGAAGTTTAGGTTTTATATACCAAAAATGGGCACGTAAGGGGATGAGTCTCTGCGGAGAATTACAACGGTATTCTTAAACCCAAGAGAAAAGTTCTGGATCCTCTCCTGCTTCTCTTTTCCATTATCATGGAAAAACACCAGCCAGAACCCTGAGGATACTGTAAAGCCCATGCCGCCAGCCCTCTCAAAAAACAAGAACATGCTTACCGATTTCACAGCAGACTTGTGTTAAAAGAGGTACATGTAAATCTATTCCATAGGTGGAAGCTAAACCCTATTTTTTTAAAAAGGAAATGATTTTTTAAAAAGGAAGACTAGGGTCTCACCTCCCACTTGCCCTGCTGCGTCCTCTTCTTTAAATGGATGTTCCAGTGCTCAGAACTGACGTCCGCACAGTGTGGTATGGTCAGTGCAAAGGGAGTGGTGACGATCATGTCTGGGGGGCCACAGGTGACTTCAGGACTCAGGAGCACCTCGGATCCATCGGACTGGAGGCTTTATGGATGGGAGAGGATACAAGAAGTGTGTAAAGAAGGGGGCGTATTTGAATGAGAATTGTGTTATATAGACTGGGGCTTTCTTGAGGCTTCCTGGCGCTACAAGTGCCCAGAGCTGGTCTGGGCAACAGCCATTTATCCTGAAAGGCTCAAGCACGAGGACTGAGTTTAGCTTAGATTTCAAAGCTAAGTTTTGACACACAAAATAACAGGTGCTTCTTCAGAAATGCAGGGCGGAACAGAAGACAGCAAAGACCTGGCCAGTGTGTTATTCTCCTGGATAACATTATCTATGACCAAAGCCGAGAGCTCTGTAGGAAGGACTGCTCTGGTAATCTTCCCATCAGATTCCTTCCTCCCAACAACCCATTCTACAAATATTTTTAATGTTAGTAAGTGACAAAACAAATTATTATAGAACAAAGCAACCCTTCCGACATACCCAGATTGAGGATGTCACTTCTGGTTTTGAAAACATTTGTTTTCTGCCAATGCACAAATACATAGGTTACATAGTGACAGCAGAGAACAAGGTTATAAATGTGCATAATAAAATACATAGATACTTAGCTTTCGACTCTTCACTATTTTAGTTCTAAATCTAAAGTCATTCCACCCCAACCTAGTGTGGAGAATTTTCTGTATTGTGAATTATTCACAATGGGAATGCAGAGTCATGAAATGATAAAAGGAGGTGAAATTTAACTAAAGGGAAATGATATCATTGCATGATATCTTTCAATTTCTTGTCTTTTGGGTTTAATCTCTGTCCCCAAAAGTAAGGTAGGCTGGTTTATAGGCCAGCAGTCAGTGAGAAGAACCCACAAGTCTGCTCATTCTTCCCCAACTGCTTCTGTGTTTTTGAACAAGGTATCTGATTTGGGGGGGGGGGCTGTATTTTCACTTGTAAGAAATACAGTGACCCAGAATATAGTCCATAAAGCCATTTAGGACTCTCAGATGACCAATGCTATATGAGCACTGCGATTGGTATTAAGACTGAAGTTTGCTCTTACACGACCTAGGAAGGGCATGTAGTTATGTCATCCCTCATCAAAAAAGCCACCCCTTGAGCAAGATAAAGATGAAATTTAGCACCAAGAGATGCCACCTATCCCACGGTCTTGTATAAACAGAACAGTTTCCTATGAGGGCATCGAACATGTTACTAGTTTCCGAGTCACTTTTGTTGACATTGCGCGTTAGGCATGGTCCTACTCCCCCTCATTATCTGTCATTTACTGCTGCTTTAAAGTCCAGACACAGAAGTGGGCAGGAACATCTCTCCACTGTATCTAAAACAGACCTGAACGTGACTGCAGTGTCCTCCCCACTTCAGGAAGCCCTGAAGCCACAGTCACAAAATCCGACCATCCACCTATGCCACCGTAGTCCAAAGTCGACGATTCTTCCCATACAACCGTAGCGCAGGGGGACCTGAAAATAGTCTGCATCTGCCTTTAAGCAGAGCAGGCGAGCGAGGCGGGCAGGGTCAGTAAGTAGTGTATTAGCAAGTAACAAACGTGCGCTGAACAGTCTGGATACAATATACTTGAGGTTTGGGGGCGTGTGGAGAAAAATAAGGTAAAATTCCAGGGTGAGCTCTAAGCAGCACGGGGTGGGGCAGCCTGTCTGTGGATGCCTGCCAGCGGCCGTGAGAGAAGGTTAAGCGTTTTCCCTATCACTGCTGCTTGCGTTTGTCACAGACAGGAATAGCAGGGATGCTTGGGAGTGACCGATGACAAGCTCTCCTAAAAGAACTACTTAATTGCTTTCAGAGACTCATCCCCCTTGTTGAACATATTGTTCCAACATATGGGAATTTGGGGAATTATTTAATGCCAAATGAACTGAAATCAGCTAATTAGATGAACTCTTACACTCGTGAATAGCGAGGCTCCTTTCCGTGATAACTTCAACAGCATTAGGCAGCAGAGGCAGAGCACGGGGTGGCAGGCAGAGCAGAGAACGGGAGTTTTGCATTAAGCAGGCACTGGGCATTTCCACCAGGGCAAGGGAAGCAAATCAGGATTGACAGCTAAGCCTCCTACTGTGAAAACAGGGTCTGTGGGTGTAGGTCTCTGGTGAAGGAACTAAACTTTTATCTCTCCATTTCTCCTCCCCCCCCCACGATTAATAATAATTTGTCCTTCTCTGCCATCTTCTATATGTGGCAATCAGGGAGATTTACAAATATTAATTAAAGCTCTTCACACACCTGTGGAGGCAGGTGTTAACAGCATAAGGTCACAGAGCAGTTCGCCAAAGTGATGAGCTGCAAAATGCCCCTTAAATTTCTGACTCGTACGCAGGCTCCTGCTCTCTGTGACTGGATGGACTTTCTTCCTCTGTAACCACTAACAGATTTTCTGGGCATACTGCTGGCTCTCGTGACATCCCAAGTAAAGATGGGGGAAGGGGGGCATGTAGTCCAAGTGTCGTCATGGATGCAGACTTAGGACATTTGAGGAAGGAGGTCTAGGGAGAGAAGGCTTTAATTGGGCCTGAGCAAAACTGAAGATTCCCGAGGACAGTATGGATGGCATTTCAATTTTCCCAGAAAATCTGGGAAATCTGACAAGGAAGTATTCAAGCTCCTGCTAGGATTGCTGTGAGCTAGAAACAGCAGCAACTGCAAGGGCTATCCTAGAACCACTTCTAGGCATCACATGTTCTAGTGTAGACGGAAAAGTCTGGGTGTGTTCGACTTTTGCTAGTTGATCTGTCCATCCATCCATCCAAATGCTGTACATATTTATGAACACTTAAGGATATAAAAAGATCAATAAATTAAGAGCCAGTTCTGGGTGGCCAGGTAGCTTGTGGGGCAACTGTAGGTAAGCCGGTTATGAATGCCAATTTCTGCTTCCTCAGTGCAGCTGAAGGCTCTAGGGAAATCTGCCAGCTTTGCAGAGAACCACAGAATATCCATGGGGGGGGCGCACTCGTAGCAGCCACAAGAGCATTTGACCTAGTAATCTGGTAAAGTAGGAAGACTCATGTTGCTACTTTGTTTAGAACCAGAAAGGGGAAACGTGGGAAGAGTAGTTGCAGAGGACACAAGAAGTGGGTAAAAGAACATTCGGATGTGCCACTTGTGTCCTCCCTACTCCTCACAGCTCTGCCCTGATACCACATCCCTCGTCTGACCTTTTCTGTCACGAAAACCACAGGGTGGCAGAAGGGAAAGCCCGGGCCTTTCTGAGCCTCACTTTCCTTACATGCAAAATAATGCCTCCTCTAAGACTGCTGTGAGAACTGAACAACAACAACAGCACAAAAAACACCTACTATGTCCTCAGTGGGTTGAGGTTCTGCTTCTCCCTATCTCAAATGCCCATCTTTCCTGCCTTTGGAGGAGCCTTATTTTCATGGGAACTGTGCTTTCTGAAATTGCTAATTGATTTAATAAATTGTCATTCTAGCAAGATGTGCTTTAACAGACATTTCACAGCCTTAAAGATGTACACTATTTAAAGGGAATTTAAGGCACCTTGGCAATGCTTCCATCCTTACCTCCCACGGTCTGTCCTCAACTCGGCAACCAGCGGAATCCCACTGGAAATGCCAACACGTTCCCACCTCCAGGAATCCCGGCTGTTCTGCTGCTCTAGAGCACTCCGGGCTGCCTGCAATTTTTCGTTCGGGCAGTCCCGTGACAGGCTCCCTCGTGCCCTTCAGGTCTTTGCCCCAAAGACATCTACTAGTGAGGCATTCCCTGACCATTCCCATCACTGAAGCTGATCTGCTTTTCTTTTTCTTCATTACACTTAACTGCCCTCTAATACTCTATACTATTTACATAATTATTTACTTTTGTCTCTCATAAATGAGAATAGAAGCTCTATGAGGCCGGGAATTTATTTTCTTTTCTTGTTTGTCATTGTATCTACAATGTCTACTGGATGCCAGTTGTAAGCACTCAGAAATAGATGTTGAGAAGGACAGAAGTCCACTAGACGTAGTTCCTACTGGCCAAAAACTGGAACATTTTGAGTATCAAAGGAAATAATGGTAGTATAGGATTATAACCCATTGAATAACATAACTCATGAGATACATGGATATATAAATGAATGAATAATGAGAAGGGGAAACTCTCCTATACAGCAGAAGCCAAGTAATAAATGCAGAAAATCATTTGGCAACCAACCGTATTGATACAAGTATCAAGAATTATTATTAGGGGGCGCCTGAGTGGCTCAGTTGGTTAAGCGGCTGCCTTCGGCTCAGGTTGTGATTCTAGAGTCCTGGGATTGAGCCCCGCATCGGGCTCCCTGCTCAGCAGAGAGCCTGCTTCTCCCTCTCCCTCTGCCTCTGCCTCTGCCTTCCTCTCTGCTTACTTGTGCTTTCTCTCTCTGTGTCAAATAAGTAAATAGAATCTTTCAAAAAAAAAATTATGAATAGATGCTCATCTACTTGGTGGAAGTTTAGAAAATAAAAAGGAACTATTTATAGGGTTTGAAAGTATCTCCACCGCCCCCCCACCCCCGAGAGACTTACTAATTAAAAAGGATAAAAGACTACTTTAGAGTGGAGAAGCTTGGCAGACACCACCTAACCAAGTTATCAAAGTTAACACTGGCAGAAACGGGATGGATGGACAGGACACGCCTCCCATAGGACACAGTGAGAACTTCACATTTGTCTGTAGCATTCCTGCCAATAATATACAACCTGAATCTAGCCACAGGAAACTATCAGACAAGCCCAAATTGAGGGACATGGTGCAAAAGAACTGATCCACACTCTCATAAAGGGTCCAGGTCATAATATAGAGACAGACATAGGAGCTGCTCCAGATTACAGGAGACTAAAGACACATGGCAATAGAATGTAATGAACGGCCTTGGATTTTCATTTGCCACAAAGGACATTATTCAGATAACAGGAGGAATATGAGTAAAGTTTGTGGCGCAGATAATAGAAGTGTATCAATGTTAACTTCCTGATTTTGAGAATTGTGCTGCGGTTTTATGAGAGAATTCCTTTTTAGGATATACACACCGAAGTATCTAGGGTCAAAAGTATGTCTTGTTCACAATGGTTACAGAAACATATATGTGTGTGTCTGTACATCTGTATTTTATGTGTATATGCACACATATACACACGTATGGAGAGAGAAGAGAGCAGAATATGGCAAATCAGTAAAATGTTAATAGTGGTGAATATAACTGTGGGATGGCTGGAAATTATATTCTTGCAACTTTCCCTTAAATTATTTTTTATTTTAGATTTTATTTTATGAGAGAGAGAGAGAGAGAGAGAGAGAGCACATGTGCGCAAGTGTGGGGAGTTGTGGAGGGAGAGGGAGAGAACCTCAAGCAGAATCTGTGCTGAGTGCAGAGCCCAAGGTGGGGCTCGATCTCATGGCATGGGCTTTAGAGTTGGACACTTAGCTGACTGAGCCACCGAGGTGCCTCATCCTTAAGTTTGAAGTTGTGTCAAAAATAATCTTTTTGAATGAATGAATAAATGAATGGAGACAGGAGCCCAGGGAAAAATTTCCAGACTTATGAAATCAGCAGGGTCACTGACTACTGCATAAAATGTGCGCTGGAGGGTGACAGGTGCTCTAGCTGGTTGTCCAAGCTTGGCCACACTAGCCACCTTGTAACGGCCATTCTGCAGACACGTGTGCACACCAATGGTGACAGAAGATCACGCCGAACATGACCATGTGCGACTGGGAACCACTGTGGGTCTGAAGGTGGATCTGTGCACATTCTGCTTTTGTTCTCAGAATTTCCTCACCTGATTCTGGACTGGCTGTGTGTCACCCTCTTCAAGCAAAACAACCAGCTCTGTATTTCGAGATGAGATTTTCATTGTTGTTGTCTGCCATGCTGGGCTTGGTAATTACTGCTCCCGCCTCTCCTCCTCATGGTCTATATTATAGATTAATGTAGGTTTGATCACCTTTACCCAGAGTATCACTCAGGAATGCAGGCAGGAGAGTAATGATAGTTTTACTATGCCAGACCCTGGGTCGATACATAATTAAATCATATTTTAATGGAATGGACATAAAAGGCAGAGAGATGGAAGCTATACTTAGTCTTAAGATTGGAGCTCAGAAAACACGGTAGTGCCAGCCTCCTACAGTTTCCTGCCCAAGAAGATACATAGTTTTAACTATTATTATACTTTTTTCTTTCCATTAAAAACCTCCTATATTGACCTGAATGTGAACCTTGCTATGGATGAAAAATCGAGGTTTGGGGCTTATTCTTCCTTTTATCTTATTGGAGTCAGATACCTGTCTCATTCTCTAGCTCTGACCAGATCATTCGGACAGGCCCCAGGAAAATGACATCAGAGAACCCCCTGCAGAGAGGAGTCCGGGAAAGCCAGCTGGCTCATCAGTCTCAACCCCAACACCATTAGCAGGTTTCCCGAGGACTTTTCATTCCATAACTGCCACGTGTGAGTTAAGAAAAGACTTTTGTGAAGGGAGATTAGGGGGGTGAGGAGCAGCAGAACAGAGGACAAAGACAGAAGTTAAGCAAAATCTTCTCTTTATCACTGCGGATTCCTTCTTCAGCGTTTAAGTGGTCTTCAAAGTATTGAGTGGTTCAGAATTCTTCGGGCAGCTTATTGAAAATGATACTTGTAGACACTGTCAGTTAAAATTTTGATTCTGGGAATGGCTAGGTGGCTCAGTCAGTTAAGCATCTGCCTTCAGCTCAAGTCACGATCCCCAGGTCCTGGGATGGAGCCCCACACTGTGCTCCCTGCTCAGCCGGGAGCCTGTTTCTCCTTCTCCTTCTACTGCAGCTCTCACTGCTTGTGTGCTCTTTCTCTCTCTCTGACAAATAAATAAAATCTTAAAAAAAAAAAAATTTTTTTTTTTGATTCTCTATTTCTGGGGCAGGCCCCAGGAGCCTACAGTTGTTTTTTTTTTTTTAACCTGTGTTCCTTACACACAAGGTAGCCCTACTGCTAATATTTGAGAAAAACTGTGTAGTTCTTGAGAAAACAGGGACTTGGTAGTCTGTCCAATGTAGAGAGGGTAGGCTTCCGAAATGGAAGTTGGAGGCTGGTCAAGGTTAAACGCTCAGTCTTAAGGTCTCAGATGATGCTACTGTGGTGGAAAATAGAACCACACAGGGATTGTCCTACATCCCCTTTCTCCGAGTAGCGTGTGGTTAATAAGCAATGATGTCAGGTTGGGGGGCGGGGTGATTAGCAGTAACTGGAAATAATGCTATAGCTCATCAAGTCATTATATTCCATTAGCTGGGGTGGGGAACAGAGCAGTTAGCGCGGTGGATTGCAACAAGCAACAAGCACAATTCACTGAGGAGAGAAGCATATGGCTCTACGACAAAAGGGTTTAAAGATCTGGGTCACCCACTTGGTATTGTCTGAAATAGGATCACAGGAGGGGAGATAGCACGAGGGGGGCTGGGGCAGGAGGGGAATTATATTCATACTGGGGTCTGTATCTGAGTTTGCTGAAACGGAGCAGTACCACACTGAGAGATGAGACTGTTTGCATACATTAAATGGCTTTAGTTTACACACACGCGCATAGGTGTTTACCAATTAATATTACTGAAGGAATCGCAAATCATGTGTAAGGCACCAGTTCTTAGACACAATTTAAGCCTCATCTTTCATGCAGTGCTGGGCTTGGGTTCAGCTTGTTTACCAGGAGTGGCAGGACGATAGCTCATTGAGATGCTTTATGGTGGATGATGGGATGGGAGTGTGTGGGTCTATGTGGCACGCGGCGATGACAGTCTTTATACCTACAAGTTGCCGACGCATTTCCATCTCAAATGGGACAAACAGACTCTTCTGGGGCAAACCCGAGTCCTATTTCTAGGATCACTTTCTTTTAGACTGGGAAAGAACTCAGGAGCTATCAGTCCCAATACCATCTTTGTTCAGATGACGAAACACAGGGCAGAGGGTGGGGTTGAGCAACGAGCCAAAGTTGGACCTCGCTCGCGACAGAGGGGGGACTAGTCTCTTTTGCTAGTGGTGGTGGTGGTGGAGGGATATGTGCGGGGGCAGGCAGGGGAAGGAACTGATGTTCTCTGGGACACAGTCCCTATACCTGGCATTTCTAAGGTCAAACGCCGGCATGAGAGTTATAAGGGTGTATTCCTAGGGACTGCGTCTTAGGAAGATGGCGGGCACTAAGGTACAGTGATTGCAACAGAAGCTTATGGTATTTTCCTATTATCCCTGAGCCACAGACTTAGTGGCTTAAGACAACCTAAACTTACTATCTCACGGTTTTGTAGGTCTCACTGAGCTAAAATATGTCAGAGGGGCTGCGTTCCTTCTTGAGGTGCTAGAGAAGAATACATTTCCTTGCCTCTTCCAGCTTCTGGTGGTCCCTCTTCCCTATGCCATTAGCACAGCATCCTTACAGCTCTGTATCAGACTCTGATACTCTGCCTTCCTCTTACGAGAACTTTTCCATGAACCCCCCTGCATAACCCAGGGTAATTTCTCCCTCTCAAGGTCCTTAACCTTAATCACACCTGTGAAGTCCCCTTTGCCAGGCAGCATAGCATCCACAGGCTCTAGGGATTAGTGTGGACATTTTGGGGAGGGGTGGCATTCTTCTGTCTGCTACCTGGTTTTTCATGGTGCGTTCACTTTAAAGTTAGAACCTAGAGATCCCCCTGCTTCTGTCTCCTGATCCCCTCTTGTCTCCAAGATGCCACACAACTGGACCGAGGTGTTGTTTGGCCTTTGGGCATGTCCATCCTCGTTTCCAGAGGGAAGCTCCCTATCTGTCTACAAGTTTATGGGGTCCTGGGAAGTTCCCATTCCTTTGTCTTAAAGACGATAACCAAAGGAGTTAGGAGGTTGGTCATCTAGGTTTTTTTCAAGGGCTGTGCAGATTGTCTTAGAAAGCATGGCGGCCAGCCTCAGTGTGGGCTGGTGTGTTCTGGCATTTTTATGAGGCTATAACTAAGTGAAGTGGAAAGGATGATATATATTAAATATCTTAATAGGACAGGTTATTTCTACTTCCAGCGTAGGCAATAAAAGAGATGGCATATACAAATAAAAATAATTACCGTATGTGGTGCTCCTTTACAATGCGCAATCAAACTCATGAACCGATGACTTTCCTCTTATTGAATTAAGGTGCACCTTCCATTCAGATCTATTAACAACATTCACAAACCATTGTTATCTTGTCAATGGCATCTTTAATTAAAGACTCCTCTGGACCGTTCTAATCACTTCACATTGTGAGCTCACAGGGGCTTCCGACGTACTCTGATGAAAATGATGGCAATTTTTATTTATGCGTATTTGTTTGTGGACCAAGGGGCCGTGGGGTGGGAGGAGCGGTGAAGAGCGTGGTGTGCAGAAATTCTTTCCAAAAAAAGCAGATCAGAAGATGACAGCATGAGAGACATCCCCCTCCCTTTCTCTTTCCCCCTCTTCCTTCTTTCTCTCCTCCGCTCCTCTTGTTGTGGGGGTAATGGCGTTCTCCTCGAACTGAAATGACTTTGTGAAGGAGTCTCCGTGATTTCATGGCAGTAAAGGACACAGTCTTCAGCTAAAGGTGCATTAACCCTTCTAAGCCATTAAGATACCATTTGATTAATTGCCCCTTTTATCACACTGCATGGCACTGGTAGCGTGAACGAATTAATGTGTTTCCCAAATGGCAGCAATCTGTTCCCCTTGCACTCGCGCAAAGAGCCCCTTTGTTTGTTCCTTAGAAAGCACCTTCCTTCGTCAGCATTGCCTCTGCCAGACACAGAGCTCATTAATGCCGAATCCCCTCCAAAGGGACGATGTTTTCCATTCTGAGTCTTCCAGTAAAAAAATCCCTAAAACTCCCTTAAAGCCACAAGCGGGATTCCAATCTATGACTGAGCATTGAACAGAACTGGTGACAGAAAACAATCTGTTCACTTCTGTCCATCACGATCTAGCAAGGGAAGCCTGACAGATCTTGTGCAAGGCTGGCCTAAGCTGCCAGCCCAGCTTGACTGGCCACTGATCTCCTACTGTGGACACGAGTCCACTCTTTGGACTCCACGTAATACGCTTCTAGAGTATAAATCCTAGGCCCCCATGTAAGGAGAGATCGAAGCAGACTGAAAGGAATTGATGGAGAGTCCTTCGTATCTTCACAAGCTCTGATCTTAGAGTGAACAGTTAGTATGTGTGCTATCACTGAATTGATCTTTCCTCCCAGTCTAGGAATGAGGTAGCCATCTAAAGGAACCCAGCATCATGGGGACAGAGCTAAAGCACATTCCAAGGACTCCAGAGAACTTATCTATGCAATTAAAAAAAATAATAATAAGGCCGGATGAAAGACAATAATATCAAAAGATAGCATTTGTATGGTGCTTTATACTTTGCACCAGACTTCTCATATATGTCACTTTATTGTCCTCCCCCAAATCCTGGAAGGCAGCTAATATTATACAGGATTTCTAAATGGTACAGTTGAGGCCCAGAGAAAGAAAATGACTTGCTCACAGTCATTCAGGCTGGAGAAGTCGCTGCAGCTGGGGAGCTGGGACTCAGGCCTTCGGAATCCCTGTGTTCTCACTGGCACCTGTCATCTCCTTTCTGGTCCCTCTTTACCTGTCAGGGGAGACCAGGGACCGCGTCTATACTACTTTTGCGACAAGTTATGTGTGTTGTCGCTTCACTTCAGTGAGCTCCAGGACTGGCCGATTCTTACCCAGCTAGAGAGGCAAAGAAAACAAAGGTAGACAGAAAACTCCGGCCCTGCACACAGCAGGCAGGCAGGCAGGCAGGCAGGCAGGGTTTGTGGCCAATAGCATGACTTTCTGCTCTGAGCATTTGCTGCCAGATAGTCTGGCCAAAAGCTTCACCGGGGATTTCGATTCAGCAGTTGTCTTTTTTTTCTTGGTTATAAATATTGTTTTTGCATTGTATTGATTTATTCTTTAATCAGTTTCCTTTCTACCCCCTTTCTTGTAAGTCAGAGGGCTGTGTTTATTCCCCGGAAAGAAAGCCAAAGAGGCTCCTGGAGCAACTATTATCACCAACTGTCAGGTGACCTTCAGTTGGCAAATCACTCTCAACTACTTAATCGTCAGTTCCCAAGGAAGAATTCTGGGAATTATCTTCCACTCCTTCATCGCTCACATTAACAGCTCCCTCCCAATCTCTCGTGCACAACCAAAGACAAGGGCACTCAAAAGTAGAGTGACTATTATTTATAGCCCACACGCAGATACTTCCGAGGATGAAGAGGGCACTATTAATAAATGTGCTAGGCAAAAATGAGGCACATGTTCACTGTCCTCACAAGAAGGGTGCTGGCATAAAAAAGACTTGAACTGGGAAGTGGTCCTAGAGATGAAGCAGAAAATAAGATACCAAAAATGGTGGACCAGATCTCCTGAAGCTGATTCTTCCTTAATCCCTATCTAGCACGTAACTGTCAATTTCCTCTAGGCAACAAATTACTCTCTAACGTAGTCTAGTCCTTATCACTCTTCCTTGCATATTTTGTTCAGGTTTGCTTCGTTCCAAAGTATATGATGCTCTTTATACCCCGTGCCTTGACACCTTCTATTCCCTTTGACTGGAATACCTTTTACTCATGTTCAGTTTTTAAGTCAATTGTCCCTTCCTCTTGGAAGCCTTCCCTGAGCCTTTACACATCCCTTTGCTCCTGGTTAGTACATGTGTATCTGTCACCGCATGTATCACGGTGCAGTTATCATCGGTGATTTGAGTAACTGGGTTTGCTTTGGGGGCTTCATCTATTGTGGTATAAGGTGGCTCTAGTTTTCCTAGTGCAAGTTGACCCCTGAATGATACAGCTGAACACCGTTGAAAATGAGCATATAATTTTTGACTCTCCCCAAACTTCACAGCCTATGGTTGACTGGAAGCCTTATCAAGAACATAAATAGTTGATGGATATTTTGTATGTTACATGTATTCCATACTGTACGCTTACGGTAAAGTAAGCTAGAGCAAAGAACATGTTCAGAAAATCGTAAGAGGAAATACATTGACAGCGCTGTACTGTACTGAAAAAACTCATGGAAGCGGATATCAGCGTTCAAGCCTGTGTTGTTCAAGGGTCAGTTATAACGGCTAATGCTTGTGCTTACTGGAACTTCCCAGGATAACAGGGTCCCTTGAAAACTTCCCAGTTTGACACTATATTTTAATAGTTAATTAAACAGAGGAGACCTAAAAACTATGTTAAAAATTTAATCTTCCATCTGATTCAAAATTCCACCCTCACCCCTGGTACCCACGCACACAGACACACAAGACCACACACGCATGCGCACACACACACACACACACACACACACACACACACGGGGCTCTAGAGCAGACCTCCTGCTCCATCCTGTCTTCTCTCACCAGGAGCTCATCCCCATGGCACTGCAAGAGAGAGCAGGGATAGGAAAGCACACCACCTCCTTACGTAACTACCTGTGACAGGATGATGATATGTTCTCAGGTGACTCACAAGTCTTAAGAGAATCCTTACCAGATTCAGTAGATAGGTGGGGATGCCCAAAGTCCCCTGGGACAGAGGGTGCTGGTGATGGGACAGCAAACAGTTGCTGTGAAGCATCTGTAGTTTCTGCGGGTCTCGGTTACTTCCGCCAACTGGCCCCCATCTGGCAGCATCTTGACTCTGCTCTCTGACTTCTTTGCCTCACATTGCACTGGCCCCTGGCAAACCTGTTTTCAACCTCACTTACTCTCTCTGGCTTGGGTCCATCTTCTCTACCCCTTGGAAGGATGGGGACCTGGGAATAATGGAAGTGTTCTTTGCTCCTTTCTCCTTGGTTTTTAGCATCACGGGACAAGTCAACAAGCTTATAAACAATGAGAAAATCAAATATCACTGTCCAGTTCTCCTGCAGATGGCCCAAGTTTAATAAAGAATTCTCTTGAGCCTATTCTCTTTGACATTGGAGAGAGCAGGGGCAGCCATTTTTGATGACTGTTCTCCTCCAAAATAGGACTTATTTTCTCTCTTCTTCTATCAATAGGGAGGGAGAGGACCTGGTCTGTGAGCGGTCTGGGGAGCAGTAGTGCCCGTGCTGATGAAATGAAGCTTCTTGGAAGGTTTGGCAGGGAGGTGGGATAATCAGCCTTTGGCATAATAGTTTGAAAATCTCTGAAATTAGAATGTGGGGGCACTTCTCTCTCTCTCTGGTGGTCTCTGTACATATGCTCTGAGCTTTGTCAATTTTCAGAATACAGAAAAGGCCACTGTACCCCCAAACATCATTCTGATACATATATACAACCTCAGTCCTTCTACCATCACCTCCACCAGAAATAAACTCCTTATAGAAGGGATATTTTATCCTGCTTTACAGTACTGGGCAGATTTGGGGCTTAATAGTCATAGACTATACTGAGCTCTAATTTTAATTGGGAAGATTTTTCCAAAAGTCAGCAACAGTTTTGCAGTGCTGAAGGGGCAGTGTTTTTTGCCTGAGCTGGGGGATGGCTTGAGACGGACCCTAGCAGGTAGGTCTCCCAAGCTGGAGAAAGCCAACAGAGATACAAAACAACCCAGAAGCTTTTAGCCAGGTTTTCTCCCTGGTGGCAATGTCTTGAGAAGTCACCTGGTGGCAGGGTGGAACCAGGGTTCACTACTTTGTGAGAAATCAGAGCTCTGGGAGGCCCAAGGAAAGTGAATGTAGTTTCCTATTTTTCTGTGACATGGGGTTTTAGATTGACCTCAAATGTCTTTCACACAAAGACTAGTCATCATTAAAATTTCATTTTTACAGGAATGGCCATCCGTAGCCAGGTTTTCTTCTTACTCTTCTAGAAACGAGATCAGCCTAAGTGTGTTTCTGAGGTTTTATATGTTTGGCTAGACCTGAGTCACGAAGACGTACGTGCGTGTGCGTGTCCGTGTGCATGCGTGCTGGTCTTGTCACTGTGGAGGGACAGCTACAGGAAGCCATATTCCACAGGAACAGCCTCTACCACACTGTTTTCGTGGTGAGCCATTCCTGGGAAAGAAATTCTCTTCAGTTCCCAGGGTGACTTTTTGTGTCTTCCTGGTCTCGTGTTTGGTCTTACCTCATGGTTTGCTGTTAAAACTCTTGCTCCATCAAGGCACTGTAAAAATAGCTCATGCGTCCTAACACCACCACATGTTTTCCCGCTCTTCACCCCAAGAAGTACCCACTGACTCAGACCATTCAGAAGCAAAACAAAACCAGAAGAGAAAAAGTGGTTGAAATACACCATCTGGGCCGAGCCCAAATTCAAGACTATGTGTCTTTTTGTAAATTTTTCAATAACGTTACTTATATTTCCAGTTCCAGTTTCGGCATTTGGTTAGGGATAGCCGCATGACAGTGTAATTGGAAAAGGAAATGAGTGTTTGCCTTTGGTTTCGTTTTATTGCTTCTTGGAAGAAAGCTCCATATAATAATTTTCTGGTCCAGTTCTCTACTCTCTGACTACGGGGTAGGGAGGCGTGCGAGACCTGTGGGAAGGATAGAGGAAAGGCTGTGTTGCATCCACATCTTTTCTTATTGTAATCCATGTGAGAAGAGTCTCTAAAATGAGACTTTAATTCCCTTGCCGAGATACCTGCATTGTATAAAAGTTTATCAAAACCCGGTCAGAAAGGATGAGAAGAATTTGACCCCAAAAGCTCCTGTCGAAATGTACCAACAACAACCCCAGATTCTTTCAAATTGATGTTTGGGAAAAGAGAGGGGCTTTCTGAGAATGATCAGTACTGGGCTCCCGCCCTCCAAAGGGGGCCGATAGGAAAGGAGGTCATGTGACCTCTTGACTTCGAGCTGGCTGACCAAATGCTCCTGTTCTGGGAAGAGCGCCAGGGCTTCCCTAGCAAATACTTCTGGCAGCCCCAATTTCATGCTCTTGCCTTTCTGTGAGGCTACTCGAGTTCCCGTTCCTGGGATGCCACTAAGTGTTCTTTCATTTGTGAATGGCTCAGTGTGTGAAACCTAACTCATTGTCCAATCTGTGCCCTGGCCTGGCTACACTTGGAAGGAAGCTGCTTAAGATAATGACTTAAAAGCAGGGAAAGATATCTGCATTCAGCCACTCTTGTGCTATGTAGATTATGGAAAAGGTATCCTGGAGCTGAACATTGAGGTAGTTACTGCCCTTATGCCTTTCTTTGCCTGGCTAATTTCTACTGATGTTTTAGACTCAGGTCAAGTGACATCTTCTGGAAAGCACTCTTCTCTACATCCCGTCTGTGTGTCTATGCCTGGACTGGATTAAGGCCATTTTGTATTTTTCCCTGGTTTTCCATGAGGTTCCCTGTTGCAGTGTGGTTCCACATTGAATTGCAAAGTGATCCTGGCCTTCAGCAATCTGGGCCCCTCCCCATCTGTTTCATGGTTTATTTCCATCATTAGGCATAAGCCTTGTCTCTCCCCAAGTGTGCTTTACTGGACTCACGGATGACCTACCTAACTGTGCCTTAAGGTAGGGGCTGGGACGAAGCATTGAAATGCCTGCTAAGCCAGATCAGCTTGCTTTGGTGCCTCATCTGGCTACAGCCCAAGTCGAGCTTACTAACTTTTCTTGCTGTTGATTTTCAAATCTATAAAAAATTAGGATAATCATTATTGTTTACCGTGTGGGCTCAATGTGAAGATGAAAGCATATACTGTAGGTAGAATGCTTTGTCAAATCTAAGTGTAGCAAGGAAGAAAAGAATACTTATTTTATCACGTTTCAGATTTCTGTATCCCTGTGTACCACACAATCCCACCATATCCCTATAAGGTAGAGGACACATCTGGGTTGCAAAGAGTTTTATGAACTTCCCTAAAGTCACATGGAGGAAGCAGTGAAGCTTAGATCTGAACCCAGGGCTTCTGATGTCTGGGCTCACACTCTTAGCCACTGCGTTGAGATGTTTCCTAACATCATGTCCCCTGAGACTCATCACTTTGGTGGGACTTGTTTCCAGCCTCTGTGCTCTCAGTTCTATGATGTAACAATGCAATTTTCCCAATGTATTTCTAAGAAAAACTCAACTTGATCCTGTCTTTCTGCCTTGCTTAATTCTCGTGCTCAGAGACAGAGATTCCAGAGGATGCCCCATTCTAGGGGCTGAGAGTTGGAACATGAAGTCAGAAAGCGGTTTCCATAAAGGCTCTGACATCAGGGAGAGGTGGCATCCTTTAGTGTGTGAGCACTGCCATTGCGGTCAGTTAGCCTGAAGTCAAATCCCAGCTCCGCCAGGAGAGTAACATGCCCTTCGAAGCAGCTTTGCTGCTTGGAGCCTTCATGTTTTTAGATTTTTTTTTTTTCCTCCTTTCTAAAATTGCTACAACATCCTCTTCTTTTGACATAATGGAAGACTAAATGAGTCAAATGCATGCGAGAGCACTTTGCAAGTTACACAGAAACAGAGGTAATTATTACTTTTCCAAGAATGCAAAGTCCTCATCCAGCAAAACATTTAATATGCATATCTGTCCAAAAAGCCAACAGAGATCATCTCCTCAGCATTATGGGCAACCAGAGGTCCAGACCGCTGCACGAGGTTGGGAGAGATTCATGAAAATCATAGCTTAAGCCTGAAAGTGTAGACAGAGCAGGGACACTGAGGAAGAGTGACATCATTCCATTTAATGGGAAGTACAGAGTGTCCTCCTGGAGACTTCCCAGCAATAGAAGCCGGGCCTTCCAAGAGGGCCAGGGTGCATAAATTCACACAATGAACACCCTCACTGAAAACCTACCCAGATTTCAAAATACAGCCCTAGGAACCTATTTGAATACAGGGGGTTATTTTAAGTCTGTGATTCATTCCACATAGCCCTGTCTCTGGGAATCTGCTACTGAATTAGGATCAATGATTTCAGTGACAGTTCCACTAACTCATCAACCAGCTATCCCAGAGATGTCACTCAGAAAAAAGCAACAGAAAGGTGCCATCAATAGGAAAACGGAATGGACTTTAAAGAGGCTGTTTTCAAGATCTGACTGTAATTCTGGGTGTGGAAGTGACGGAAAGTCAGAGGTTAAAGGGACGGAACCGTGCTGTTCCAGGTCTACAGATGGTAGAGAAAAACAGGCCTCCTTCTGAGCACAAGTTCAGCAGGACAGAAGGACACCATAAGATGACAATGGGTTTTTAAGTGATGTCCCAAAGGCAAGGTGACACTAAACAGGGCTACATTTTGGCCTTCTGATTAACCCCAGGATGAAAAGCTGCAGAACTTAGATCTGAGCAACCTCCTGTTAGGGATGGAAAAAAAAAAAAAATCACCAAGCTTAAGAAAAGTAGCGGCAGAAAGGCATATGCTATTTTTAGTGTTTTCGTAAGTAGTTTGGAGCATTTTGAAATGAAGATTTTCAAGAAAGCTAAATGAGCAGTAGCCTGCGACTGGTCATTTTCTTAAGAGCTAGGAACATCTGGGAAGGTTTGAGCAGCAGGAAAACAAGAAAAGAAATGTAGGCCTCCTGCAACTGTATCTTATCCTCCAATGAGTAGACGGGAAAATGCCCACCTCACAGAGCTGAAGTCCTTGAAGAAACATTCCTGTTGCTGTCCACCGTCCTGGACAACAGTAATAAACTCATGTCTTAGATATGGATAGTTAAACCAGACAGGTTAGCACAGAACTTAAAAAGCTCGTGGTGGTCCAGGAGGCGACTGCATCAGGCCAAACCTGTCTTTCAAGGTCTGTGGACTCTGGCATGTCTTTAATATATTTCTCCTCCTCCTTTTGTAATTGCAGGACAGCTTGAGTGATGTTTCCCACATAAGTCCTATTTATTGAGGTGGAAGACACTGGGTTTGAGAGGAAAGAGCTGAACGTAGGCCCAGTGGATGGATTATAAGGAAGGAAGCTGGAGGCTGGGGCAAAGGTTTGCAAGAGGCTGTGATTCGGGCAGACTGACTGGATTCAGCCTCGTTCTTGATTTTTGCAGGATGACCTTTTCAGCAGCATGTGTAGAATGGACCCTGACCTAAATTTTAAACAGCTATGGCTTCTCATAGAAGTCAACTGAAGGGATATAAAAGAGGTGACCCTTATCCAGGAAACTCCATTTTTAGGTCTGCTTAAGTGAGATGCTGAGTAAACTCCAAACCCATCTGCATCTTGGTTGCCTCTACTTGTACATGGAGGTGTTCAGACCCTAGCATGCCTTCAGGTGTGGAAGTGAGGGATCTAGTTCTCCAGGACTGAAAGGAACAGCACGAGAGCCAGCCACACCACCACCTACTCGCGCGCCCTCTGAGCACCTTGCCAACAGCCAGCTAGCAGAGACTTTTCCATTCCTTCCAAGCTCTCTCGAGCAGAAAGTTAAAACCACTGGGCACCAACAAATCCTTTCATGGAGATAGCTATCAGAATCTGTTCAAACCATCTGTTTCTCTGGCTCTTTTTCCTTCCAGTGTTTTTCCTTCACGTGTTCCCTGCTCACAACAAAAAAAATCTAGCCTCAAAGAACCAAGATGTTAAGACTGAAAATGCCAGAGGTACACATCCAGTTTATGAGAGAAATTGCTTTCTAAAGAGGAGCCGGGTTTTATCTTGTGTGGAGGAAAGCGACATTTCCACAAATATTATACTTGTGCTAAGAAAATAACCAACTACTTTCATTAAAGACTCCGCGACAAGATTTGTATATGTAATTGAATTTAATGCTACTGAAATGTGTCAGACCTGGAAGCTACTGCAGCGGAGAAGGTGTTTTTCCACGGAGGGAAGATTACCTGAGAAATCCTCTCTCAGTCTACAGCAGGTCTTGTGCTGACCTGAAGAGGTCACAGATTGTTCATTCTCAGCATTTGCATGATGCCTAGCACTGAAAAGCGCCTGCTGGGATGATTTTTTTTTTTTTTCTTTTGAGAGAAAAATTAGGTGAGGCAATCAGTATGGAGGGGACCTGCAAAGGACTTGCCTACTGAGTCATGGTTGTTTGTTGTCTGCGGTCAAGAGGTCAGTGACCTAGATGAGCCACTGAAAATTGCAGAGCTAGCTCTGTGTGTTTTCATTTTAGCCTACACTTTTGCAACTGGTATTTCCCTCTGTTTAGTCAAGTAATGCACGGATCTTAGCTGTACACCTCCACGCCAAATTATCTCAAAAACCTCAGGTTTTCTGCAGAAGCTCTGTTCTGTATTTAAGATGTCATCAATATGCCACGCTTCTCCGTCTCTCACCTAGGTTCACCTTGGTTGATGGACATGTAGATCTCCCAAGAGTTCTCTTCTGGGATGGCGCCGTGCGGTATGAGTAGACTCACTCCTAAAACAGAAAAAGCCCAGAGGTTATTCACTGATTTTCCAATAGTCGTGAAGCCCCTCAGCTGAGCACCTTACACACACACACACACACACACACCCCTCACAGTAGTGTATGAAACTCTGATCTTTGAAAAGTTTATAAAGTCCAAGAACTAATGGAGAAAACATTGTTTCCCAACAGTGACATAAAGAGGAGCATGTTACTCGACTGTGTACTCAAATTCAAAATACTTAGAGTCTTCTTGGCACTTTTTAATTCTCTTAAAGGACTGGGCGTCCTGAGACCAGACACCATCAAACCTGTCTGAGAATATAAGAGTTTATCCAACTGTATTGCTGTAGCTCATCTCTCTCTAGTCATTTCCGGAAAAGGCGTCTGAGATGGTGGGCGAGCCCTCTAATGCTTTGTTCAGGCCTGGTATGAAATTGTCTTATAAATTATGCATCTCAAAGTAAGTTTAAAGAGGTGCTGTATTTTTTCAAGAAAACTGGAGGGAAAAAAAAAAAGCAGGGATGAATTTAGGGACGTTATAGGACGAAATACCAGCTATATGACAACCTGTATTTGCTGGGGAAAAAAAGAAGATGAACGTTAAAGGTGGCATAACCATATTCGTGTCAAATCAGAGAAAACTCAGTAGCCTAACTTCAGCAAGATCCTGCAGCACAGGACAGGGAAGGTCCAGGAAGGCATATCACTCTGTGTGTGCAACGTCCTCTCTCTCCTCTTGTCTACTGCGAAGTAAATATTTCACTTTGGCCAAGAGAGAGGAATCTAGAGAAGGCAGAGATTCTTTTTAATGTAGTTTCTTGTTTATAAAAGAGATGAAATAGAGACACAGTAAGACCTTTGCAAAATAAAATCTCAGGGCATCCTCCAAGTCTTTGAATAATGCAGTTCCCACCTTTCCCCCCTTTCATTAGTGCTAATGTAATTGCACAGAAAGCTTTTCAGGTTGCCAGTGGTAATTTACATCTCGAGATGGCAGGCTTTTCTGATATCCTTCGGTGTGCCTGTTAGCTGCTGTGGAATCAAGGAATCCAAGACTCATTGCAAAACATGTTATTTGTGATGCACATTTATGAGCATTAGTCAGTAACATGCTAGTTATCATCAGTATCTTTCACCAGCACTAAGAATGAGGCACATTTAAATCTTGCTTACAGCTTTTCAGCAAGAGTATCCATTTATATTCTGGACTTTATGTCAATGGAACTGTAATTGCCATACTTAGGGGCCTCTGATCAGGCTCCTCCTTTCATTTCCTGTTCTTTTTTAAATGTAGTTGCCAAATGAAGTGGACTCCAGGACATCCTTCCCTGCTGTGGAGCAGAAGGTGTGATACACAGGATATTCACTGGGTGTGGGTGTCAAGCTGAACGCACACCCTACACACTCTGTATTCTCTGTCTGACACAGTACTTTTTCTCTGTTGCCTCTCTTTTAGACACTCTAGGCCCTTAGGACAACAGAGATCTTCAGTCCAAATTCTTTAGATATAGAAGCAAATATGGCATCATCAAACAATGAAAGAATAACTTTATCGTGCTCCCATTTTTCTTTTTCTATTTTTTTCCTTTTTGTAGGTATATTTCACAGGCAATAAATTCTACCCATTTTAAGAGTACAAAATGATGAGTTTCTCATATATACTCTCTTAATCGCCACCATAGTCAAGATACAGAAAAGTTCACCACAGAGTTGCCTGGTGCCCTGTATAGTCCTTTCTTCGATTGCCAACAAAAATGATCACTTTTAACTTTCTGATATGTTGATTAGTGTGTCTTTTGTAAACTCACAAATAAATCCTACAGCGTGCTTAATATAAAAAAAGCATATTATATCAATTACATGTTGCACAATGCCTGACACACAGTAGGCAATCAAAAACAAAAACAAAATCCTGAATAAATGAAGGAATAGGATTAGAAACTGTTTAAAAAAAAAAAAAAAAAGCCAGATGCTGAGACGTGGTCTCTTCTCTAGATCATCCGTGTCTGACAGGCGACTCCCACAACGAATCAGAATAAATATGCATGTGGACATTTGAGATAGGGCTGTTTGTAGAACGGATCCTATCTCATTCCTTTCAAGTCAGCTTAATTCCCTGTGTTCAGATTGAAACATTATTTCATAATACTCTTAAATACGACCTGAATCTACAGGATCATTAGAGCTTTAAATGATTTCATCTTTCCTTCAGTCAGAAACTTCACAATTCTCTTTCAAACATACTTCCCTCCTCCCACTAAAATAAGCATATTGTAAACAGAGATGGGACAAAACCACAGAGGCAGGGTCATGGTGGGTGGTAATGTGGGCGTCAAGTTACAGTTTATGAAGGATGAAAGGCAGAGTGGGGAATCTTTATGCATGTAGTCCCCTTAAGAAGAGTCCGTTTTCAATATGTCACTCACCAGTTATCTCTGATTAAAGAAACATACTCTCTCCCAAACTCCACCTGCTACCCTGACAGCCTTTTATTTGGTATGATAACAGAACCACCTGTCTGAGTTTCTTGCTTCATATTTTGCATAATAAATGATTACTACAGCATGGGGACCATCCCATCCTCTTTGAAAAATCGTTGCCAGGCATCATACAATAATTCGGGATGGATGGCATTAGAACAATTTAATTGCTGTGCCTTGCTTCTTTACACTTTAGCCCCCTAGGGCATATTTCGCATTTATGTTCTGCAAATAACATGGCATATGTTTCAATTCCCCACACTTATTTTTCCTCAAACTCATTCCCAGTGAACAGCTTCAATCTTGTCCAGGACTTCTTATTAGAAGCTTTGAAAATGCCCTTTCACAGAAGAGGTGTTTGGGAACCAGACAATGCTATCAAAACTTTGCGTTTGCAATGCAAGTACTTCTCAAGTCAAAAGGGAAGAAAAAGAAAAATCTGTGTCATGGTTTCATCTCACTTTTTTTGATGAACGTTGAACAGAGCCAGTGAACGGGTTGATCCTGGCCTGCCTTCCACATGTATGTAAACACACAAAGACAGGAAGGGAGAGGAGGAGTGTGGGCCAATTTATTCAACCAGTATCTACTGGAAGCTTGTGAAGTACCACACACTGGGTTAGGAAGGGAAGGGAAGACAAAAATGCAACTCTCCAGGATTTTTATGAATATATCCTGTTCTTAGGAGCGGTCATTTTCTTCTCCCAGAGCCCATACTTCCAGTTTATAGATTCTTACAAGAAGGGTACTTGGTAAGCATGGCTGATCGACTCATTCCGCATTGAGTCTCCTGACGCCAATTAGGACCAGGGAGGATTACGTCCCATGTTGACATTCATGCATATTTAAACGAAGATTCTTAACGATGTCCTAAAATGTGGACTAGGGAAGATTTTGAGAATTGAAAGTTCAGAAACCAAAATCATGATGAGTAGGGTTGCATTTAAGGGCAATTTTTAAGGAATCAGCTGAGGGAGGAGAACAAAACAGCATTTCTCAACTTGAACCTAAGTGCAGTGTCCACTCAGTAAGCTACTGTAGGGTCTGTTAGCTGGAATGGGAGCTTCAGACTAGTCCTATGGCAGATTTCATTTTAGAGGATAAGATCATTGATTTGAAGAGGGTGGTTAGCTATACCTCAGAGTGGGCTGTCAAGACCCTGATGGTCTTGATTCAATGCTCTCTGATTGTTTTGTCACACTTACAGAGAGAGTGCACTCTTTCCTCTCAGTAGCCAACCAGTGACAATTCAGAGCACTACCTAATTCTTGTTGCTTAGAAATCAGAGGAGAGTATGTCCTCTTCGGCCACTCAGTTAGGTCTTAGATGACATCTCTGAAGACTAATCCATTGACAGGATGTCATTTTAAAAGTTACTTGGCCTACAGAGTAGAGAGCCCAGATATGAACCCTCAACTCTATGGCCAAATGATCTTCAACAAAGCAGGAAAAATATCCAGTGGGAAAAAAGTCTCTTAGATAAATAGTGCTGGGAAAATTGGACAGCTACATATAGAAGAATGAAACTTGACCGTTCTCTTACACCATACACAAAGATGAACTCAAAATGGATGAAAGACCTCAACGTGAGTCAGAAGTCCATCAAAATCCTAGAGGAGAACATGGGCAGTAACCTCTTCAACATCGACCACAGTAATTTTTTTCAAGACATGTTTCCCAAGGAAACAAAAGCAGAAATGAGCTTTTAGGACTTCATCAAGATCAAAAGCCTCTGCACAGCAAAGGAAACAGTCCACAATACAAAGAGGCAACCCACAGAATGGCAGAAGATATTTGCAAATGACACTACAGACAAAAGGCTGATATCCAAGATCTATAAAGAACTCCTCAAACTCAACACACACAAAACAGATAATCACATCAAAAAATGGGCAGAAGCCATGAATAGACACTTCTCCAAAGAAGACGTACAAATGGCTATCAGATATATGAAAAAACGTTCATCATTAGCCATCAGGGAAATTCAAATCAAAACCACATTGAGATACCACCTTACACCAGTTAGAATGGCCAAAATTAACAAGACAGGAAACAACAAGTGGTGGAGAGGATGTGGAGAAAGGGAAACCTCCTACACTGTTGGTGGGAATGCAAGTTGGTGCAGCCTCTTTGGAAAACAGTGTGGAGATTCCTTAAGAAATTAAAAATAAAGCTACCCTATGACCCTGCAATTATGCTACTGCATATTTACCTCAAAGATACAGATGTAGTGAAAAGAAGGGCCATCTGTACCCCAGTGTTTATAGCAGCAATAGCCACAATAGCCAAACTGTGGAAAGAACCAAGATGCCCTTCAACGGACGAATGGATAAAGACAATACGGCCCATATACACGATGGAGTATTATGCCTCCATCAGAAAGGATGAATCCCCAACTTTTGTATCAACATGGATGGGCCTGGAGGAGATTATGCTGAGTGAAATAAGTCAAGCAGAGAGAGTCAGTTATCATGTGGTTTCACTTACTTGTGGAGCATAAGGAATAACATGGAAGACATTAGGAGAAGGAAAGGAAAAGTGAATTGGGGTAAATCAGAGGGGGAGAGGAACCATGGAAGATTGTGGTCTCTGAGAAACAAACTCAAGGTTTTGGAGGGGAGAGGGTGGGGGCATGGGTGAGCCTGGTGGTGGGGATTAAGGAGGGAGCATGGAGCACTGGGTGTGGTACATAAACAATGAATCTTGGAAACTGAAAAAATAAAATTAAAAAACAAAAGTTATTTGGTCTATATACCTAAAGTATCCTTGTCAAAACATTAAGAAAACCCCCCTTCTAATCAAAAGGAGGAAAAAAATTCCTAAGAACTAATTGTATGCATGATTTAGCCCTGGACCTGAAGTTTGTATTCAAAAGAGCGACTCGGTAATGAACCTTCATCACTGATCCTCATAAAGTAACATGATAGCAAGGTCTGTGGACACTCGACCATGTTTATTAGATCAGTTATGGAGGAAGTTCGACTCCCAGTGTCCTTCTGCTAAATTATCTACTAGTGTATAAACCATGTTTGGCTATAAAACATGGTATTTCTCATTCCTGTCAAGGAATGTCCTCAGCGCTGCCTGATCATGCTCTAGGAAATATATTTCAAGGGGGTTTAACTCTGGGGACCACCCAAACCTCCTGAGCAAACATGGCTGTCAACTGGAAAAGGCATCAAATAGAGTAAGTGATCTGTGCTGAAGTGACGACCGCAAAATCTAAAATCAGCATTGATTCTGGTTGGCCACGTAAATCAAGGAGGCTTATAGAACCAGAGTTGGTAGCTGTGACACAAAGATGGTAAGCATCTTAAAAACAAATCTTACAGGACATAATTGTATCAATATAAACCATTTAAAAGAATGCTTGGAACACAAACGCACACTTAACCACCTACCTGTATTTGGCATGACTAAGCGTCCTCCTAAGTGGCCAAAGACACCAGTGGTCCTCAGTTCTGTCCTTGTGGGGAGCGATGACAGATTCTGGATGTAGGGTGTTTTATTTCTGGGATGCATCGTACTAAAGCTGCGGTTGTTTCCATGGGGAAAAGTCCCGGAATGATTCTTGCCGTGGTATTCAGCTCTCTCAGACACACCCAGGGACACCATGAATGAGCTCTGGACTTTGACTTTGATGTCGGACAAAGGGTTAAAGAGCGAGGACTCTGTCATGAGTTCCTTGTCCAGAGGGTCCTGGAGGCAGATGGGCCCGCTGTATGTTCGGCTGACTGTGAGGTCTGGTTGCATGGAGGAATTCAAAAGCAGGGAGTTACCTGGTCAAAGAAAATTGATCTGTCACTCAGAAATGAAAAGGCATCCCAGTTACCCCCTTGCCTCTGCCTCTAACTGCATAACCACCCATGCACCTGCCAGCGGCCCTTCAGGCCCCAGCCTCTGCGGCAGCTCTGACAGGCTGGTCAGGAGTGACCAGAGCCTTGGAGATGGGGGCTCTGGCTTTCCCAGCAGAGTCTCCAAATGTCAGTGAACCCAAATCAGGAAAAAAAAAAAAAAATCCAGAGCTCCTCGGATGACATCTTTTCAAAACAAGTATTTCTGGCACTCCATCAGGCAGCAAGCTCAGGTATTATTGTTTATGTGACTATTTTAACTGGCGGAGAGAAGCTTAAAGAAAAAAAAAAAAAAGAAAGATGTTTTGGAATCCAGTTTGGAGGAAAAATAACATCTGTTCATTTGAAATGGTAAGAGGTGACACAGCTAGGTAGGGCTGTTTATAACGAGAACGGCGTTGGTGGCGGCCCATCTCACGTGGCATTCTGGGCAGTTTCTGGAGCCGGGGGAGGAAATGCTGTGTCCTCTGGGCAAAACGGTCAGGGAAGCCCACGGATCGCTCCGTGTCTGAGTCTGCTCTAACAGCGCATATGTCATCCGGAGAGGAAAAAGAGCCCCCCCACGGGGAGAGTGAGACTCCTGATTCTACTCGGGGAGCAGCTGAGAACGGCTTCCTTTCTGTCTCAGAACAACTGAAACCAAAAAATCTTTACAAAAACATGAGAAATTGGACTTTCATTTGTTGGACTTTCACCGATATTTTCTAGGCCAAATATTAAAAAAGAAATGCCGTGCTATTTTCTTGTGATGAAGTAACCTCATTTGTTAGTAAATAACAAAATAACTCTCGGTCCCAAACCTCCCTCCCGTATCAGTCCACCAATGTGACTTCTCAAATTGAAACCCAAACCATATTAAACAATTTTCCTTTGGGGCCTGACAAAATGTTTAAAGTATGATATTTTTGAAAATGTTGCAATTCTAGGCCATATTGTATTAGCCTCTATTGTTCTTCCAACTCATAATTTGTAGCAATGCCAGCAGGAAATCTATAAACCTGACTTTCCCCACCTCTTGTTCGAATGCTCTAAGAATCCAAAATCATAGAGGAGGAGGTTCAAAATGAGATGAAAAGGCTTTGTAGATCTAAAGGCTCCTTGATGATGCATTTTTTTTCATACTTGTGGCTCTGGTGCCAAGACACAATCAAGGAGCTGTGCTTTTTAACGGAACTGCACTGAATTCTACAGGTCTCAGCCTGGTTCTTGTTTATGGTCTTCCTGAGCAAGAAGCAGGACTTAAGAACCATGTCACATCTGAAAAGAATTTGGAACAGACCCTTCCACCGAGACCTAAAAAATCGCATCCCTGAGACTCATGGCTATTTTATCTCAAGTCCTCACCTTCTGGAGCTTACTTTTTGGCCACTTTTAAAAGACCCTCCCAGCTTATGTGAAGCCAAGCAGCAAAAAAGATTTCCTAGAGTTACACTGAAGTCTACCTTAAGGAGAAAATGCCTGATTACAAAAGTATGTACATATGACAAGAGTCCACGGTTGAAGAAAGTTGGCTGATTATTCCACAGCTCCCTTTGGAAATCCTTTTAAAACTTCTGGTCAAATCGAAGCATGGCATTCTGTTTAAAAGTCTCATCACTATTCATCCTCTAGCTCTATTTGCTCAAGAAGGGATGTCTCTTAAGACAATAGAGGTGAGGGGCACCTGGGTGGCTCAGTGGGTTAAGCCTCTGCCTTAGGCTCAGGTCATGATCTCAGCATCCTGGGATCAAGCCCCGCATAGGGCTCTCTGCTCAGCAGGGAGCCTGCTTCCCTCTCTCTCTCTGCCTGCCTCTCCATCTACTTGTGATTTCTCTCTGTCAAATAAATAAAATATTAAAAAAAAAAGACAATAGAGGTGAAAATCATATGAGGGTCAATGGGAGGTGTATGTAGCATCACAGTGAATCTAGGGTAGAGGAGAATCTTAGTAAAAGATTTTTGCTTTAATCACTAGCTTTGGGATATTCTTGGTTAAAAACCAAAATGATAAAGGAAGTTTGGAAGGGCTATCTATTCTTTTAGAGAGTCACAATACAGTACAAGCTCTGAGGAGGCCCACACTGAGGAGATGTGGTTCAGCTTATGCAAGTCAGCATTCTCCAAACCCTTGGGCAAGGAAACCAGCCCCTCACCTGCTGCTTCAGGGAACATACTGGCCTCCTGGGCCAAAGTCAGAGGAAACCACTAGCATTTAGACTCACACTCATTACATTTATTGAGCACCTTCTATATGCCAAGGGCTTATAATCCTTGTTATTCTGGGTCACTTAATCCTCATGAGGACCCTCTGATGTGGATAGGAGGATCCCTATAGCTATAAAACTTGAGACCCAGAGCACAATCAATTAACTAGGTCATACAACAATTTTGGATTCTATCTATCTGACTTCAAAGCCTCTGTCTCTCAAATGACTGTATTTCTTCTATTTTAAAATGTTATAGTCTGAGACCTTGAGACCTTATATTTGATAGAAAAATCTTGCCAGTTTCTTATGGAGTATAAAGATCAGTTCTTCATTTGATTTCTTTTTTTTTTTTTTACATTAAACCCAGTATTTATTTTTTATTTTTTTTCTGTTTCTTTCTTTTTTGTATTTTTAAATTTTTTATTTTTTAAATTTCTTTTCAGTGTACCAGAATTAATTGTTTATGCACCACACCCAGTGCTCCATGTAATACGTGCTTTTCATAATAAACACCACCAGGCTTACCCACCTTCCCACTCCTGCCCCCACCCCGCCCCTTCAAAACGAAATCATATCTACTAAGCTATGCACCCAAGTCAAGGGGCTGTGGCCCTTTCAGAGAAGCAGGCTCAGATCTGAAACTCTGATGCCCAGAAATGAGCGGCAGGCAAGAAAGCATTTTGTCTCTACCAGCCATCTCCCAGTTTCTAGCGTGTTCGGATTCCACTTTGGAACCCAGTCACTCCTCAATCACTACCAAGCAGTGAGACTTCTACTTGTTCAGGGCTATAGGCCCTAGTGATGCATAATAAATAGAAATAAAGGTGATAATATTGACAGGAAGGGTCAAGGTGGAAAACTTCACCCTCTGAAAGGAAGATAGTTTCATTTTTTTCTAAACCAAAACCCATGTATAGCTCATCTCCATCCTGCAATCAGAAACAGATTTGGCTCACATAAGAGAATTAAATGACTCTGTTTTGAAAATGAGCATGGCTATAGTGTGATATGATCGATTTCCTTCTCCCTCCAACAAAAGATTGCCTCGACCGGGCAACAGGTGAGAGTCATTTAAGCTGGGAACTTCATTTTTTCTTCCCCTGCTGGCTACCTGACCCATCAGAGATTCTCTGAAGTCCTTTTCACTTCTACAAAATAGAAGTAACACAAATCACTCTACCTAGTCTGTAATAAAATTCATATGCATGGGAGGCTATGGGAAAGTCATTGGCTCTCAAGTTTGAATAATCAGTATTTTAGTTCATGAAATAGTCTCAAAGCAGTCTTGTTAAGATAGAAAGTTGGATAACCTGAGACAAAATAACTTGCTAAGTTTACCGCATATCAAAGATGGGAGTGCCTCACTGAGAATGTTGTTAACGGTAAACTGAGATCCTCCGTTCGTCTTCCTCGGGGCCAGTGACTGAGGCAGACTACCCCACGGGGCCTGGGATCCTAATGCGTGAAGACAATTAGGCAGCGGCTCCCAGTGCCAAGAGCTACCTTCACACAGGGCCGGAGAGCACTGGGGGTCCTGTGTGAGCGTAGTCTCTATGGTCCTGAGGACGAGGTGTTGGGGGGACCTACGCCGCTGACCTTGACGGACCGTTTTGAAGTTGAAGGTCTGGAAGCCACCTGTCAATGCAGAAGAGTCAATGACGTCCACGCCATAGTCACTCTGGCTCCGTCTGTAAAGGGTGACGCCAATGACCAGGACTGCAACGGCCACCACAGCAGCACCCAAGCCCGAGTACAGAGCAATGTCGCTGGCGTTCTCAATGCCTGAAAGACACAAGAGAAATCCTAAATGGCCAACACAGGCACAGAGCTGAAAAGCCACCCTGGGATACCAAATGAAATGCTATTGGATTTTTTGGGCTGCCGCTCGGACAAAATAACATATGTAGCTAGTTTTAAGTTCTACTCTTACACGTAATCATGTTTCTCAAATACCCTGTATAAATCAGAGGGACGCCAGTCAAATATCTTGACTGCATTAAGGTAGCTGACCACATCATCATAAAATCTTAAAGAGAATCAATTTTTGCAAAGCATGTAATATTTTTCAAGGAAAAACAGACAACTCCTTAACTGACTTGGTTTAGGAAGTCATATTTACCCACAAAGGATTTTTTGGCATCTTATTTTTACTTGAAGGGGGGACATGAGAGCCACATACAATGACAAAACATGGGCGAACTGTTCTGCTTCTATATGATGTGGGGCACATGCATTCATAGAGAGTGGGGCTGAGGTGAAAAGCTCATACACAGTCTAGGAGCTGAGAGAGTGAAGACCAGAGCTCACAAATAGGATTTCTTTTTTTTTTTTAGCTTTGGCACAAATCATTCCGTTTAAGAGAACATTGACAACATCAGGTTAAGACATTTACAATCATTATGAGAAAATTTCTGTTGTGAGATATGGAGGTCTTGGTCCTAGGTGCTCCAATGTCCATGGTCAATGTTTTCTAGCACCATTAAGTGCTAGACTTAATAACGTTTTTGTGGAGGAGGACCGGTCTCTAAAAGGGTACATGCTGTTTCTCCCATACCTCTCCTACTCCATCCTATTGAATGCATAGGCAAAGCAAAAATAAAAGCGTTAGTTTGAATTGAGAATGTGGGTGTCTCCCCAACCCCCAAGATCAGTTGTAGCTGTTTTCCAACTCATTTGCTAGTTGTCCTGTGGGTGTGGTTCATTCCGGAAGACATTCGTCATGGCTACTACGGTTCAGGAGGAGAATTATCCAAGATCACGCGACCCTGAGAGAGGCTTCATCTTGGAAAGTATGCGGAAGGAGGAGGTGGCAAGCGCTAACTCTGTAATTCATCTCCCTACGGACTAGGGGGTGAGCGTACTTCATAGGTCCCAAAGTAATGACCCTGTCACCCTGTATTGGGTTTAGAGGCTAAAATAGAGCTCTCGTATATTCACCTTGTAATTGCATGGTGCTTAGCACGCCTTCACTGCAGCCTAATATGGTACTCACGTTATCAACGGAGTGCTGCTAACCACACAGGTAAAAGGCATTTATGTCTGACAAAGTTAGTGGGCTGTAAAATAAGGTGCTACCAAATTAAAGAGCGAACGAGGAAATCAAGCAGAGCCCGTTCAGCAACAGGGCCGCAAACACATACAAATAACGTGCAAGGGAGCGTAACCATCCAAAAGAACGGTATCTGAAAGGTTCACGGATTGTAAGACACTGTCAGTAACCACAACGGTGTTGAGAAACAGGGCATGACTCGGGCTTTAGTTCCAGTGTCCCGGTGGTCCCGGTGGGAGAGGCAAAGGGATGGAGCCTTCTGGGTGATGGTCTGCTCTGACCACCCAGAACCAGGCATGCGGTAAGTGGGGCCAATCCCAGACTTCCAGTCTCCTAGAGAAAGGGAAGGGCACCTATGCCCCCGGTTAGACTCCCACCCTCCTTCTCCTCAATTAAGCTCCCTGGATGAGGTAATTGTACTCAGAGCAGAGAGAGGACACAGAACACAACAGGGGACCAGGAGTAGTGAGAGAACTTTGGCTTGAAACCAATTAGCCTCCCCCCTGCTTGCCATCGGTTCCTCAGGCACTACTGACTGATGACACTATCAGCTTAAAAGGCATATCTGGGGAGAACACACCTGCTCAGCATTGAAGCACAGACACAGAAACATTCTGGCAGTGTACTGAATGCAGCTGCTGAATTGGCAAAGGAGAGACAATGACCCCTTTAGCGTCCCAGGTGCTAAAACAGGCAGGAGCAGGAACCAGGAGGATGACCAGGGCCAAAGAGTTCGGCTGGAAATGGACATCCCAAGACCAAACCGAGTAGCAGGAACAAGTTGTGCTTGTTCCTCTGTATTCCTATCTTGCTCTTTATGCTATCCAGACAACCAGAATTTTCCTTCTCAAACACAAACCCTGTTTTTAGGAAAGGACCCTACATATGCCTGCAGATTGAGATTTAAATGTTTGATATGGTTCCATGCATTTTCCAAGAATATTTGCGGAATCTATTTGACTTAAGGGAATGAAATACTGAATTACAGAACTAAAAAAAAAAAAAAAAAAAAAAAGTATGGAGACTATGGGGATGGGGCGAGAAGGGAGTGAGACCATATGGAGGGCACCATGTCCATATAACGTTTATCCTGGCACTTGGTGGGACAGTCTAATCTAAAAGCCAGAAGTCAATCGATTCCTACAGGAGGATAAGCAATGTGGTATTTACTTTACAAGAACAATCTGGCTGGGGAATTAAAAACTCCAGAATCTAATAATTTCATTTATTCAACAAACATTTGTGAAGGGCCAGCCATGCCATGGAAATGGGGATGCACGGATAAATTAACATATTCTTGTTTCTTGTCCAACAGTAGTGATGAGGTTCTGACAGAAGCTGACACAAGTCGTTCGACGCCACCTGTGTTTGTATGGAGAGAAATAATCAGACTTCCTTACCCACAGCTCAAACCTTTCCAAAGCTGGACCACAGTGCTTCTTTCTTCTTTCTTTCTCTTCTCTCTACCTGCTTTTATCTTGCCTTATTCTTGTTCTTTTTTTCTCTGCTTCACTCTTTGCTAATCTGTCCTCCGGGAAAGAAGAGTGGTTTCCCCTATAAGGATGGCTGTTTGCTTAAAAACGTAACCCATTCGCTTTTCTTGTGTGTTCAGAAGTGACTCCAGAAGAATCTGAGATTTAGTCCCATATTCTACACTACGACTTCATGGGACAAGGGGGGATGTGGGGTGTACGCGGGCACGCACATACACATGCAGGCACACACTCAACATCCAAGTACTGGAAGCTTCCATTGCTCCTTCCCAGAGGAGTCTTTCCAACCACATGACCACCTGGCAGCACCACTACCCAGGCACTGAGCTCTTTCTTCATGGTCATGTCAGTGCTCATGCTCCCCTTTGCTGCACTGCCCTGCACCCCAAACTTTACTGTGAATTTACCTGCCGGAGGCGTGCCTGCTACTGGATGGTAAGTCATTATAAAATATCACCCCACCCCACTGGGCATCTAGGTACCACTCATCCAACAGGTGCCTTCTGAAGGTCCACCTCCTCCAAGAAAGCAACCTTGGCCTGCCCAATCCGGCCAACCCTGCCAACCATGTTCTTCTAAACTCCAGCATCACTTCAGGGTTCCAACACCTCCTTTTGGGTCATTTTTTTATTGTTGAATTCTCTAAATGCCGATGCATTCTCCCTAACTGCTTTACACGCTTTAAAAGGAGTACTATCTCTACAATTTCCCACAGAAATCTGCAAACTACTGCAACTATTTATTGATTGTTCACCTGGTCTCCAACAGTGGGAGGAGAAGCATTAAAGAAATCACAGTCTGAGGTTGATTACCAAACTCCTGCCGCAGCGACCCCCTTTACATGGAACACATATATGTGTTCACACCTGTCTGCTTGCTCACAGACACGTGTGTTGCTGGTCTGTTTGCTCAGAGCGATTTTGAACTGACTGATGCTATTCCACTTTCTATGGGCACAGGATACTTTCCTCTCTGTTTGGTGAATGAAGCTTTACGTATCCATGTGTTATTGATGTCTTTCCTGTGTCTTCACCCCATTTTCCTTGATCCAAGAGTGACAAAAGCTTTCCTTGATCCAAAAGCCACACAGAGCAAAGCATGGAAAGACCCAACATGCAGTATTAAAAAAAAAAAAAAAAAAAAAAAATGGTTGCATAGGGAAAGGGAAGGAAAAATAAAATAAAATAAAATAAAATGAAAATAGAGAGGGAGGCAAATCATAAGAGATGCTGAACTCTAGGAAATGAACTGGGGATGGGTGGAGGGTAGGTAGGCGAGTGGATGGCGTAACTGGATGATGGGCCTTAAGGGTGGAATGAGCCCTGGGTCTTACATGCGACCAACGAATCACTAATTCTACCTCTGGAACTAATTAAAAAAATGTTGCATAAAATCTACATCTTGGAGGAAAGAAAACAAAACCGAAAACTGACTGAGAAACCTCTTGTATTCCAAATTGGTCAGGAACTACTGAGGAGTATGTCTGTTGCCGGAAGGAGTTAGGAATGTCTGCAGAGAAAGGCTGAAAAGATGAATAGAGAGCTGGGAAGGAGGACCCTGGAGAGGACATGTTTATGGACTCATCTGGCCTGGAGAAGGGAGAGCTGTAAAGTGACTGAGGTGATCTCTAATGCACAGAGTGTTGTCCCAAGAGGAGAACAGGCCACAGAAGGCACTCAGTGACCCTTTTCCTTTATGATGACGTGAGTAACCGACACTCTGCCGTCTCTAACAAGGACTGAAAAGGAGGACGTGGCCTTTTATTATAGCAACTGGGACTCTGGTTAGATACTAAAATGACCTTTTTCTGCAATGAGGGCAGTTAAAAAAAAATAAGTGTGGTGTAGTTCGGAGGGAGACTAAATTTTACTTTCAGAAGGTCTCTGCCAAAAAAAAAAAAAGCATGACTTGACAAGTGTCTGCAGTTGTTTTATTTATTTACTTTTGGTCAAAGCTGGTGAGGAGGAGTAACTGGCCTTTCGGAACCCCTGGGAAATTCCTAAGGCAAGGATGAGGCATCCGGAAGTTCTGTGTTTTTAGGAATTGCCATCATACCTAGTCATTTAGAGGAACCAATGTAGACCCCAAAGGACGAAATACAAGGGCGGTTTACTCGGTTTGCCTTTCTTCACATGACTCCCATGTGAAATACTGATCATTGTCACTAATTAGTGGGACTATAACTCAATTCTCATGTTATGAGCTTAACTATGTATCAGATTAAAGTCTCTTTTAGAGAATTAGATAGCTACACAAAATTAATAAAGGAGCAGAGCAAATCCCATCTCCGATTAAATATGGTAGAATGACCACTGCTGCCATTTCAGAAGAAAAACCAACAACCTGAATTGACATATACTAGAGACAGTGAATTATCCAGGAGCCCACACCATCAAAGAAGCTGTTGCTGTGCTTGCTCCCCTAGAAAGGCAGCTCCCAGGCATCTCAGGACCTGCCCCTGGCCCCTTGCACAGCCAGTGCTGCAGATACAAGGTCATGTGCCAGAATATTTCATAAGATGCTGACATATCATACAATGGAAATTACTGTTACAGTGGTTTATCCTTGCTGTCTTTGAAAGGCAAAGTTTTTTAATAACACTTCAGAAAATAGCTTTTAAATGGCCAGCCACGGTCAACCATGGGGAACCGTTCCAATGATATCTGCGCTGCTTGGAATCCTACAACCCATTCACCAATCAGCACCTCCACTTTTCTGATCTCTCGTCAAAAACCTCATTATTGTTCTTGTGGTGGTGGTGTTTTACTGTTGTAAGGAATGACCGAAGTGCCAATTCTGAAATGCGCCGTGTGCCCTGTGCTGTTCTGGTTCAGTAAGCGCCCTCCTGTTCGCCTGCCCTTCCTTCCAGCTGAAGAAATGGAGGCCATCCCATGCGAGCTCACTCCCCTGCAACTCGAAAATTCCTCAGCTTCTTCACCCACATTTCCTTCCCTTTTCTCTGTTCCCCGAAGAGCTGCTCCTTTTCTGTGTCAGGCCGGCTCCGATTCCGCCCTCTCTAGCCTCCACTGGGACCCGGACTCATTCATTATTCCCTTTTGGTCTTGCATCTTCAAACTTTTCCTCTGTACTGGAGCCTTGCCCTCTGCCTCCACACGCAGTCTAGACTTTTTAAATCACCTCTCCCCAAATCCTTCCCCCAACTTCCTCTCAGACAAACATCTCAAAGATGTGGTCTTCTCTATATCCATGGATTCTTAGCTCTTTGTATAAAAGAACTTTGAGCATTTTTTTTAAACATCCAGCATTTCTTAGTATGTGCTTTTTTAAAAAAAATTTTTTTTAAGATTTTATTTATTTATTTGACACAGAGAGAGAGATCACAAGTCGGCAGAGAGGCAGGCGGAGAGAGAGGGGGGAAGCAGGCTCCCCGCTGAGTGGAGAGCCTGATGCGGGACTCCATCCCAGGACCCTGAGCCGAAGGCAGAGGCTTAACCCACTGAGCCACCCAGTATGTGTTTTCTTAATGCATAATTTCTCCAACCAGTTAACTGTTATCCTGTATACATAAGGGGAGAAAATGTTTTAGGAAATACAAAAATGGACAGTATGCAAGGAGAAAATGCATCCTCCAACTAGCTCTTCTCCAGAAGCAGTCTTAATAGCATCTTTGAGACTTTGGGTGGGGGGGGGGCGTGTGTGTGAATGTCCTTTATCTTTTTTTATCCTAAAGGCTCCACATTATATTTCCTTTACCGTACTTGGCTTTTTTGTCGCTGTTCCACATACAGTATCTTGTAGGTCTTTCTGTTAGAACCTGGAGACACACTTCATTTCTTTTTACATTTGCCTTGCCCATTGCCAGGCTGTATGATAATTTAATTAGTCCAGTATTTCTAAATTTGGTTGTTCTCTTACCCTTTAAGGTCTGTCTTTCTGCCAAAGCACTGTTCCTTCTTGAAGGTTATTTACAACCACTGCCTCAACAGTCATGTTCTCTATCTTACTCCTTCCCACTGCTCTGCAGTGGTGGACCAGCCAAGCCAACCCTCCTTCTAGAGAGAGAAAAAACGTTCCTTAAACTCGATTCCGCTACCTTCTTCTTTCTGAGTAACCACCCTCCACTCTCAAAGTTCTATAAACAGACTTGAAAGGTCAGCTCTTAGCCCCTTTCCTTTCTCCAGGCCAATCTAATTGGATAATCGCTCTCAGTGCTAACTTTTTCCTTGATACCTAACACTCTCCATTGGTGATCTCTGTGATCTCCTGCCTCATCTCCTGTCTGCAGACCTCAGGCCACATCTCCTTCCTTCTCACTGGACAAAACTACTTGCCTATTGTGCTAACATCTCAGATCTGCCATCTGACTTCTAGATTCATCATTCTTATCTCTTCAAATATTTTCTTCTCTTGAATTCCCTTTTTCAGGTAATGTGACACCAGGAGTGAGGCTGAAGAGTCATCTTTCATTTCGTCCCCATTGAGCCCTTCCCCACACCACTCACACATCTTACTCGTTACATCTGCAGTGCCTCTCACGTCTCAATCTCAGTAGGAGATACCCCACTTGACACCCATGGTGTATGGTCTCATCTTTCCTAGTATACACAGTCTTGGTCACTCAGAGCCATTTTACATGTGGATTCATCTTCCCAAACACAGTCCTGGTACTGCCACTCCAACACCTTTCAATGACTCTCCAGTATGAACTGAGTCCACTCCAATAGGACTTATATCATGGCTCAAGATACTTTATGCTCTGCACCATCCCATTTTTCAAAAGCTTTCACCCACTTCTCATTCATATGGACCCTACTCTCTGGCCAAGTCTGATCACTCATTTTTTCAAGTAGACCTTGTACTCCAGGAGAATTATTTATTTTTTTTTTTGAATCAGATTTTTTGCTCCTACTGAAAGGCTTGACCCTCTAATATCTGTTTCAATTTTAACTATTCTTCCAAGACTGGCAATAAAGGTAATCTATTTTATAAAGTGTTTTTTGATAGTGCACATTCATGCATGTTATACCCCTCCTTTTAACCAAAGCTGCCAGATTTAGCAAATAAAAATATGACACAGTTAAACTTGAATTTCAGATCAACAATAATGTTAGTGTATCTCCCATGCAATATCTGAAATATGCTTATGCTAGAAATTTCTTTATCCAAAATTTAAATTTAACTAGGGGGTCCTTTCTTTTATTTGGTAACTCTACCTTTGGCTGCAAAAGAACTGTGCTTTTCCCCATCAGAGAGGAAGACCAAGTTAGAGTAGGGATAGAGTCAAAAAGAATAGGAGTTGAATTCCAGCCCTTGAGAAAAATGACTTCACTTTATTTAATGTCCTATCCTAAAAACTGAAGACACAAACTCTTTAAACTTGGAAAACACTGACAAGTGGAAAGATGGGACCTGAAAATTCATATTCCAACTTACCCTCTTGCTGAAGAACATATTGGTCTCTCAACTACTCCTCTGTGCTTAGTTCTGAGGTATATAATGAACAAACTCCCATCACATTCATTAAGGGCAGAGTCAACAATGTCATTGAGAAGAGTAGTAAGAAAAGACATACATTCATGATAGGATAAAAACTGGATAATAAGGGTATTGGAAGTGGTAAGAAAATTACAAATGGTGCCTGTAAAGACATATTGGATTGATTCACAGTAGGGATGATCCTGAAGGACAAAGCAAGTCATGCAATTTGCAGAAAGTGCTGTATTTATGTAATTGAAAATAATCCGTAGGAGGTAAAGAAAAATGATGGGGGGAAAAAAAGTGTTTTAAAGCATGGTTAGAAGATTAGAAGATTAGCTTTGATGCCAGTAGCCTAATGTTAGCTTAGAAGAGCCTAAAATTCTGTTGAGAATGTAAAGGTAGGTCCCAAAGTCACAGACAGTTCTATGGGCTCAAGGCACTATTCAAGTCTTTGCAGAAAGGAATATCTAAATGTACGTGCGCCTGGGTGGCTCAGTGGGTTAGGCCTCTGCCTTCGGCTCAGGTCATGGTCTCAGGATCCTGGGATTGAGCCCTGCATCGGGCTTTCCGCTCAGTGGGGAGCCTGCTTCCCCTCCCCCCACCACCTCTCTGCCTACTTGTGATCTGTCAAATAAATAAATAAATAAAATCTTTAAAAAAAAATCTAAATGTAGTGTGGACCCCTTATCTTGTGAGGCATTCCCCAGCCCTGTGAAGATCACAGAAGATGGGGAATCCCAGGCTCCATATAATTCCAATATGGATGAAGGCAGTACATTTTTAGAAAAGATATAGAATGCGATGGGTGTTAGTGAGAAAAGTATACATTGTTTTTAGTCTTTAAGGACACATTTGGGCCATTCTTTGATGGAAATCGTTCTGGAAAGCATACCTTTTGGACTTTAACTTCATATCTGGTACAAAATAAATGATTATCTGAAATTGTTCCTTCCCCTTTTCTCAAGTCATTTATCATCTTCTACGTTGTACTGAAGTTGTGGGGATGAAACATTTCTTATTTTTCCCTCATGCTTCACTGGGACAAGACTATTTATATACAACAATTGTATAATAAATAGCTACTACATAAATGAGTAAAAATATTTAGAAGCAGACTTTATTTTCACCTTAAACAATAAAAAAGACTTCATGAGGAGTTAACAGGAGGATATAAGGCATTAACTCCAGTGATTTCTGAGCATCTAGTTCATACTAGGCCAGCGGTGAATGCTACAGGTACAAGAGTAAATAAGACTCAGGCTGGGATTAGGTCCAAGAATGGGAATGGGAATCCAGACCCGCATCAAGTCAATGAAAATAGAGTAGAGAATTAGGGAAATTGTCTGATACTGGGTAAATAACCAGACCAGTGCTTGGAGGCTGCATGGGTGAAAGTCTTGCAAAGGAGATGAAGGAAGAATGAACTTAAGTTAAGGAGCAGGTGGTGGGAACAAGTTGTGGGCAGAAGTAGCAGAACATACATGTGAAAATGGGTAGAGGGTATCCAGAAAACCCAGAAGCTTTATCTGGCTGAAGAATATAGGAAGTGGTGAGCAGGTAGGAAGGAGCTTACCTAATGATTAAGCTGATTGAGAGAGATGATTAAGAAAGGGAAGCTGAGACCAGATCACATACCTGTTTCGTACCTTGGGCTTGGACTTGATCTTAGAATGAACAGTGAGCAATTGAAGAACTTTAAACATGGAGATGGTACGACAAGAATTTATGTTTTGGAAAGATCAGATAAATTGACGATGGGCAAGACTGAATCGAGGGAGGCCACTGTAGAAATCCTGGCTGGGAATGAAGACGGCCTGAACTTTTTAAACTTTTCTTCCGGGACGCCATTTTCTTTTCTTTTGGTTTTTCTCTTACTCTGCGGCTATTACTTTTCTGTCTTCTCTGCAGTGACTTCTGACCTCGTCTGCATCTAAATGTTGATGCCCCGCAGGGCTCAGTCCTCCGCTTTCTTCCCCGTCTCCACACACATTCATTAGCCCGGGATCGCTTTCAACCTAATGGCTTTAAATATCATCTGGACGCTGACAAGGCCCAGATTTATGTCATCAGTCAGGACTCTCCTCTGACCTCGAGACTCATATATTCAATTGCCTGCTCAACCTCTCCATTTAGATGTTGAAGAGGTATCTCAAAGTTAGCATTAGTAACACACTGAACTCTTGATTGTCCCTCTGGATTTGCTAGACCACATTTTCTCCATCATCACTCCATCCTTCTAGCTGCCATAGCCAAACTTTTGAAATCATGCCTGACACCTTTCTTTATCTCACACTCGATATCCAGTCCATCAGCAAATCCTTTCTGCCTTCCAAAGTTACCCAAGTATGACCCATTTTTACAATTTCTAATGTCGTCTATCTACATCAAGCCACAGTCATCTTAAACCTTGGTAACGTTAGGGCCTCCATATTGGAACAGCCTAGATTACTATAACAGATTATGGTTACAGTAGATCACGGCAATAGGTCTTGTTTCTGCTTTGATCCACTCTATGTTAACAGTCAATGCAACAAGTAGAGCTTATCCTTGAAAATAGTAGGTCATGTCACTATGACGAATGCTCAAGGGCTTCCCTTTGGTCAAAGTCATTACAATGGCCTATGATATGTCTGGCAATTTCCCTTCTCATCCCATTTCTCTGATCTCAGCTATCAGAACTCCTTTCTTTGCCACTCTGCTCGAGGTATCCTGGCCTCTTTGCTGTTCCTCAGACACTCCAAGCAAGTCCCCACCACGCAGCCTTTGCCTCTGGTGTTCCCTTTGTCTGGAACCATCTCTCCCAGACATCCAGAATTTTTTTTTTTTCAGGTCTCTTCTTAAATGTAATTTTTAAACAGAGACCTGCTCTGAACGCTTTATACAAAAAAAGCAATGCTCCTTTTGACCCCGCTTGAGCCCCTTACCCTGCTTCATTTTCTTTCATGACACTTACCATCAGCACTCTAGGTTTTTTCTGGTTTGTTTGCATCCATCCATCTCCACTCACTAAAACCGGACGCTTTGTGGAAGCAGAAGCTATGCCTGTTCAGCTCAGCGCTTCCCCACCACCACTTCCCAGCATGTGGCAAGCGCTCAACAGACAGCTGTTGAGTGAACAGAGGGATGGATATGGGTAGACTAAAAATGGGGAGATGCTGATGAACTAGAGATCCATCTGGGTGGTAGACTGTAATGATTTCTTGAGTAATAAGCAGAGTAGGAGACAGCAGAGGGAAAAGAGGGGTCCCAGACACTGACCAAGTCCCCACCCACGGACAAGTGAGCTGATGGTGTGGTATGACCGAACTACGGACAGGATGCAGGACTGAAGAACAGGGGTAGAGAAGGAGAAAGTCACTTTGGGAAAAGTTGAGATGAAGGTCCAGAAGGTGGCCGACTCTGGACTCTGGACGTGCTAATGGGATTTGTGCTGAGCAGCCATTGCTGCTAGATGCAAGACAGCTACATGGAAAGGAGATGAAGAGAAGACCGTGAGTGTGTGTGTATGCGTGTGTGTGTGGGTCTCGGTTACTTTTTAGGGGAAAGTGAAATCCTTTTCATTGCTAAGGTGAACATGCTGGACAAGCCACACCTCTGGAGCCCATGGCCTTTCAGAAAAGCCACGGCCCCAAGCCTCCTAGGAGTCCCATTGTCTGAAGGCGGCCTTTTTTCCCGTCTGACTCTGGGGGTGCGTGTTTGCCATTCAGAACCTACTATATCTTACTGCACCTCCTGACATTGTTACACAACATTTATTGAAAGCACATTTGATGGTAATGAAGTTTCTATTAACTATGATTAAATCTCATAAAGCACCTGAAGATAATTTAAGATGTGCAGAAGCAGAAAATGAAACATTCGGTTTAGTACATTAGGAAACGTAATTGATTAAATTATCTCATTTACAATAAGTGCTTTCATGAGCTATGCGGTGCACATATTTTCCCCAGTTTGTCATTATGATTTGCCAACAGATATCTTAAGACCTCACTTTCTCTTTACACCTCCCTGCAACTCAGAGCTGGCTTCTCGGCCCGCCTGCTCTCACTCAGCCCCGCTCGCGAGCTCTGAGTAATGTCTTCTATCCACCAGGCCTCGCGGAGGATCATGAGCACAGCTATATATGGGAACAGGTTGTTTCTCAATTATCTTCATAATTGACTTTGATTTTGCATCAGTGATGATTCATGTAGTCTTTAAACTAAGCCCCTCTTTCACGGAACAACCACAGCCTGAATTTGTATAATGCACTCCTAACCGTGCAGCTTACAGAACCCCAACTGGATTCCTCTGGGAGCCTTTTGCAATCACATTGATTCTGTTAAGGTTTTATTTTTAGGAAATCACAAATTAAAACAGTTTAAGCGATTCCGTTGCAGTATCCAGCAATTAAGCATGGTGTTCATGAGCGAGAACCCCAAGCAAAAACTAATTCAGGAGTCCCTGAGGACTAGAAATAGCTACTGTGGGGTTTATGGCTGGAAGTACAGATGTAACCAAATTAGAATGGCACAGGACTCACAAACTAAGCATGAAATTAATTTTTAAAAAAACACATTCCTAAGTAACTCTCACGACAGCCACCACACGGATACCCATGATCCTGTGGGTATGCCGCGTGACCACCAGTCGGGGGTGGGGTGGGCAAGGCTATGTCACCAGGAGGCAGTTGGGAGTCCAGCTGTCACCCTGTCACCCTGAGCTCTTGACACAGGCTCAAGCCAAATATTCACTGACCCGATTTTTTCCCTTCCCTCCTTCCCTCCCTCATACACGTACACACACATACACAACAAGGTTCCCCCACCTTCAACCTTCCTGAGTTCAAAATCAAGCACGCAGGATGTCAGGGGACCACCCCCTAAGTACCGTTCATGATTTGACGGGTAGGGGACCTCAGGGGAAAAAAGTTAAGGAAGTTTGTTTGTGTTGTTCTGTCAAGTTCTCCGACTCTGTAAGACTCTGTAAGTAATGCCCCGCCCCCACTCCCGTTATCTCTCAAGCCTGCCTGGAGGAACCTAACGCAGTCTGAACCCAACAGCTTTCCTGGATTTTGTTCTCACATCTCCTGACCCCTGTCCCAAGGTACCTATTTCTGTCTATCCTCACCCGGTCTTAATTCCTTCAAAGAAGTTAGCTCATAAAAGCTATTAGCTCTCCCAAGCTATTTGAATTTTAGTACCCTAGGATTTAAAAGATCAAAAGTCCTCCGCTTTATATTAAAATGGGAGATACTGGCCAGGGACACCTTCTACAGGCTTATAAACAAAACCAGGCAGCTCGCTACCTCTCCTGTTACTGAGAACTGTGTTGCTGAGGCTCCTCCATCTCAAGATCTCCCCGGAATGCCTGACACACTTCTGAGTGCTTCAGGATCATGTGGAGAACATATGAACACACAGATTCCCAGGAGGACCTTTCCCCCATACCCCCACCTTGTTTCAGGGATTCTGATTCATTTGTTCTGTTCTGAGGTGGAGTATATTTAACAAGCTCCCACCACACCCCAAGATTCTGGTGCACATGGTTGCTGATCCACTTCTTGAGAAATATTGTTCTAAGACAGTTACGCTCAGCCCAAGCTGCAGGTTGGAATCTGAGGCTCTTTCAATAAATAAGCATTCCTACACTTCGAGGTGGAAACTATAAAACAAAACAAACGAGGAAACAAAATGGAAACAGACTCATAAATACAGAGAACAAGGGGGTGGTTGCCCGAGGGGTGTGGGGGTGGGGGAAATAGTTGAGGTGGATTAAGAGGTACAAACTTTCAGTTATAAAACAAATAGGTCACAGGATTTAAAGTACAGCATAAGGGATCACAGTCAATAATATCGTAATAACTACGTATGGTGATAGATGGTAACTGACTTATCACAGCAGTCATTTCCTAATGTACATAAAAGTCAAATCACTGTGTATATAGTACTGTCTATCAACTATACTTCAAGGGAAAAAATATGTATTGAAATATGCATTAACGTTTTTATATCCTAAACACAAAAAACAGGGATTCTAACCCACCCCAATTCTGATCGCATTGGTCCCAAGTACAGCCTGAGAACTGGGGTTTTTAAAAGGCCTCCAGGTGGTTATAAAGTTCAGCCAAGGCTGAAAACCACAGGGTCAAAGGCTGAGCAGTCAACCATTCACGCTGCACAGCTTTTCCCAAATCTGCTGGCTGTGTACGGCCCACATAAGGCAAAGGCCTCCCCAGGAGGCAAGCCTGTGGATGGAGAGCTCGAGACAGCACTGACACCAAACTTTGCAGGTCCTGATGATTCCACTGTGGAATACTGGATTCTCATCTACCTAGTTGCCATGGAGTTCACAGTTTGCTTCTCAGGTGCCCCCTCCTTCTAGGTGGAAAGGCTTGTTGTTGGGCTTTTGCCCAAGGCTGCTCTCCTGGAAGCTTGTACTGACAAATATTTATTAATTTTAATGCTATAAATCTCCTCAGCAATAAGAATCCTAGATGACATTTGCAGAGAAATGAACTTACAGGCAGGCAGCATCAAGAGGAGAGATTTACTTTTACTGGAGGGAGGGGAAGGGTGTGCATATTTCCTTTCAATTTCAACCTCTGATATGCACGAGTCCAAACCCAATGAGGAGAAGCCCTGAAAACCCTGGGTCTTTCGCACAAGCTTCAATTCTGTTTGGCCCCTAAACAAATACAACAGTAAGGCAGCAAATATGAGAATGAATTATATTCACAAGAGGAAAAATAACTTACTTTGGGGTTTTATTTCATGAAGAGGTTTTTTATCTAAAAGAAAGAAAGAGAAAAAGAAAGTTTCATTTAATAAATTTACATGGAGCAGACAGATTTCCTATATCACTGTATGTCCACCTCTATAAATGAAACATTTTCTCTATTTTTGCCGATGGTATGGATTACGTTGTTCATATTTTCCCCTTTCATTCTAATTTCATGTTTTTCTCTTGTGCAATATTTTCCTGGGGGTGATTGCTTCATTCCTTTTATTTATTTATTATTTTATTTTATATTTTCTTTTCCCTCAGGCTTACTGGAGTTCCTCTCTGTTGCATTGCTAGATTCTTATCAGCATGATGAGAGCAGTGAGCTCCCAGCGAGTCCCTACTTTCTATACAGTCAGGAGACGGATCAGGTAAACGGATCAGGTAAGGGATGTTATTTCACTCTGTGTGATGGGGGAAAAAAGGAGCTCTTGAGTACATATTTAAAGGGATCCTACATTGGTTTAGCAGCTATCATAGTCTGGATGAAAAAGCTCCAGGCTATGGAATGTGCCCGTTCCTGTCAGGGTGGGTGCAGTATTGTGAGCTAGTTGGAGGTTTGCTTGTTTCATATCCCTCTGATCTGTTACAATGTGTACCATCTCTCTGAAAAGAGCAGTTCCTTTGTTTCATATCATTCTGATCTGTTACAATGTGTATCATCTCTCCCTAATCAAGATACTGAGCAGTGCAGCAGGAAGGTGAAGGGGACAGAGAAATCCCATTCAGGGGTCAGGCTCAGGTGAGACCTTTTTGTCATTTCTCTCCACTGCCCTCCAGCCACTCTGTCCTGCCCTGTCTGCCATCACTACTGAACACTGTACATCACTTTGAGACTTGGGGCCCCTGGCTAACTTTGTCTTAGATCATAGACCGTCTACTTCTCAGTCCCCGTTCCCCGGCTGTCCCAGGCTAACACAACTCCACCACGGCACAGAAACCTGAGAAGATGCGGCTTTAGTGACCACGTCAAGATTCTAGAAGATCGCACGGCATGCCCTCCCTCCTATCAGTCCCCTCCCGAGGACTTAGACGGATCACGGTCAGAATGTAAGCTCTGAGGCTGCTGCTTATCATTCAGAGTCACGCTACGGCAGGAGGACCTTGAGAGGTCACCTTACAGGGTCCCTTTCCTCCACTTGCCTGAAGGCGAGCCACACGGGGTGAGACACTGTCATTTTGTATTACCTTTTTAACGGCATCAAATCTCGCCCAGTACATATTGGAGAACTTCAGAAATATAATCTGAATGCCACATAACCCTCCCAGGCAGAGAGACACAGCTATGGTTTGAATCCGTCACCGGACAGGTATTACCCTAACCCATTCCTGCTCTTGATACTGTTTCTGACAGAAAGCCCTTGCTGTGTGCTTTACGGAAGACAGCTCTTGTGTGTTCTGCCATCGGATCTGTTATGGAAGGAGCTTTTAAAAAGTTGTTAATTCACACTCTCGCAACGGCACCACCATTGTTTTTTTCTCATTACAAGGAGAAGATTAATTGGCAAGGGATAACTCTTGACAAATCTCTCTTTAAAATGAAAAATCTTCATAAAAAATAATTTGCTCAGGCGGATAGGATCATGTTCAGATCTTTACACTGTCAGATTTCCTAAAACAGACAACACTTGGATCCCCCTTCCTGCATGAATCGAGGGCAGCTAGTTGGCCTGAGAGCGGGTAGCCCTTCCCCCAGCCCAGATGATAATGTGCTCAAGACTGAGAATCCACCGACTTTGCTGGGTTTAACCTGGCTTCAGTTTTTGCTTGTTGCCTGCTATCAGAATGTGTCTGGCACGGGCGCAGGATGCTGGCAGGCCAGGCCAAGACGTCTGGAAGTGATGCATTGCTAATGTTACACACAGAGACATGCAGAACATCTGTTTAGGACTCTCGCTGAGCTTAACAGCATTTTCTTCCACCTAAACCACAGGAACGAAGATTATGCTGGGTAGCAAAACGAAACTCCATTAAAAACAGGTGAGATATAGAACCACTCCTTACAAAATAAATCAAATACAGTCAGGTTGTTAAAACACTGAGGTGGTCGGGCTCTACCCAGTGCAGCTCCACAGGAAGAAAAAGAGTGGGGCGGAAAAGCCAGGGCTTAACTGGTCATGAGACAAGGTCGGGTCACAAGGGCACACAGGGTAGAAGAGTGGGACACTTCCCTTCCTGACTCAGCTCTGGGGACATCGTGGCTGGCAGTGGCATTGTGGAAACTGCGCACACTCTCACGATTAGAACAGGCTTTCTGTCGTGGATGGCCTTCATTCTATCTGTGTGACCTCAGTGTTCTGCACAGTAACATGGAAATAATAATGTCCTTGAGTATCGGTGCAGAGATGAAACATGATAAATATAAAGCCAATAGCTCAGGACTGGCACGTGTTTAGTATCCATCAATGGTAGCAGATACATAACTTCAGCATGTTCTGAACAAGAACATCCTCGTCAGTCACTCGGAATAAAAACAGGACCCCTTGTGCCACCCTGCTTGAGACACGTCACAAGTCCAAATCAGAAGCTGTAATGGATTTCGGGATTCTCGAAGGGAGTTAGTTAAGAAACCATGTCTAGTCCTAGCTTCTGCTTTAGGAAACTGAGCACAAGTCAAAACTTCAGTTTCCTGATATGAATAAAGGACAAGGACCAGGAGACCTCTGTGGGCTCCCTAGCTTTTACCCACTATAAACCTGTGCACGAAAAGCAAAGGCATTCCACAGAAATTCCTACGGAATGATTTCCTAAAACAGAGTAAAAAAATATTCAAAGGACCACTGCTCTACTGCAGGGTTTGTTAGCGTGTCAGTGTGTATCCTCTAACAGAAAAGGCTAGAAGCCTCTGGTGCCCAAAACAGCTTCCGTCCCCTGGCATCAGCATCAAAACTGGGCCTTGCTGGATTTTGTGAGATAACCAGTATCCTGACAGCAAGCTGCTATCATTAAACATTCTCCCGGTTTGAAATATCAGAGATTGCTCTACCATGAACTTGAGAGAGAGGTCTACCCACTGACCTCCCTCTCTTTTGGAAGAACTGCCCACCCCACACTCCATGTTCTTTTATTCTGTTTGCAAAATCATTCTCATAGGCCCTGGGCCATGCATCCACTTGGCCTTGGTCAACCAAATCCTTTCTGCTTTCATTTTACCTCTCTCCATGTTCAAATAACCCCCTAGTAAATTAATCCATTAGGGCCATGGTTCTTAATGTTGGCTGCACATTAGAATCACCTGGGGAGCTTTTAAGCAAATACCCATGCCTGGGCCCCAGTCCAAGGCCTCCTGACTAATTAGGGTTTGTGTTTTTGTGATTACCGAGTGTACTAATACTTCCCACCAACAAATCTGGGGCCCTGTGTACTCAACTTCAGCTAGTCTTGCCTCTCTGAGAACCTTTGGGGTGGCCGCAGTATACGGATGGACCCAGGAGGAGCCCTCCTGTATCCCGCAGGCAGAAAAATATAATTCTGAGCTAGTGGCAGCTGAGCTGTAGTTTGAGAAAATCACAAGTTTTCCTGGGGTCTAACTTAGACACTGAGAGGCACCTTCTGGGTAAATGGAAACTGATGTCATTACAACTCAGTCTTATAATGATTGTGTGTATTTACAAGATAAAGATGCAAAAGTATGTTTTTTTAAAAATTTAGATTCAATTAGCCAACATATAGAGATCATTAGTTTCAGATGTAGAGTTCAGTAACTCAGTAATTCAACTGTGTGTTTTTCACAGTCAAGTTTTCTTTAAGAATCTTTGTTATTATTTACATAGTTGGTACACAGTGAGTGTATGCAAAATAAAATACATATGTAAGTACAAAGACAAAAAACCCCTGTAATTCCACACCAAGAGATAACCATCATTAATGTTAAGTTATATATACACAGCCTAGGCTTCCCCCCCTCATATATGTATATATAAAACTATGTGCACACATATATGTTTATACATGTATATTTGCCTGAAACTATAGAAGATTGATAGTAATTGATCATTTTTACCTACAAAGACATGGAATTGTCTTTTATATATTGTTTTACAATCTGCTTTTGTCTGTGTTGCATGTGTGTAGAGGTATACATATTTATATATAAGAAATGATTAAGAATAAAGGGAAAGAGAGGATTATTTTTGGCCATGATTCATTTCTTTGCCATCTTTACCTTTCTTGCTTCCTCTGTCACAGGAGATGCTCCTCAAGCATTCCCATGGTATCCATTGTTCTTAGGAGCTATTTATAGCTGCACCCCTACCTTCCCACCCACAGCCAGCCTTATCCTTTCTCTGCTAGGAACAAGCGTGGTCAGCTACGCATACCCTAGCCCCTATCCCAGGGGTGTACAGAGAGCAGGCCTGAGGAGAAACGGCACTGGGGGACAGATGAGTTCAACTGCAGCCCACAGGGTGGCCAAGAGACCGCTCTTCAAAACCTGGGGTTGATTATTTGAAATCAGCTCCTTGTCTTTTAAAGACTATATAGATATGTTTGATAGACTCTGAGAGTCTATGTCACTATTTTTGAGAATCAGGCACAGAGCCCACTCAGTGGGACTGAAAACCCACCAGAACAGTGAGCCCAGACTCTTCCCCACGGCAGTAATTCACATATGTCATTATACTTAATGATTATTACCATTCTCTAATTTCACTAAACCAGCCATGCCCCATTTTTTCATCTCCAAAGACCATCTTTATTATTTCCTTCATAGATCCTATGCTTTGAAACCCTTTTCACCAGTCCCCCCACCCCCGCCAAAGATACGTGTTGACTGTTTTGACTCTCCATTCTTTGTCATCTTAAAATATTTAAGAGCTGATTTCTGAAGTCAGTGGAACAGTCAAGCCTCCTTTCTCAATCATTCTCTAGCTATTTTTGTATTCGGTGGAATAATTCTCTAGCATCAGCACCCAGGAGTCAACCCTGATTCCACATTGCCTGCAAGTCTCGGCCAAATGCTCTGCCCACCTTTCCGGTCTTCTATGAACTGGTCCCACCATATTCAAAGTGACTTCGTTTCTGTAGCACTTGAACACCAATCCAAGCTCCACTCTGGTCAATCCCTGAGCTCTTCAGGCTCACCTCAGTGTTATTGACTCCCCTTAGGAGACCCTTTTCTCTCCTATGTAAAAATGTCCTATTTCTCAGGCACAGATCAGTTTCTGAGGCATTCATGATCTCTTTGGTAATTACTCTGCTTACAGGAATGTCACACCTCTCTGGACAGTTTATCTTACTTATAGTCACTACAATACAATGTGGGAGGGGGTGCCTGGCTAGCTCAGTCTGTACAGCATGAGACTCAATCTCAGGCCTGTGAGTTCGAGACCCACACTGGGTGTAGGGCTTACTTAAAAAACAAAAAAAACAAAAAAAAACAAAACTTGGGATGCCTGGGTGGCTCAGTTGGTTAAGCAGCTACCTTTGGCTCAGGTCATGATCCCAGCATCCTGGGATCCAGCCCCACATCAGGCTCCTTGCTCAGCAGGGAGCCTGCCTCTCCCTCTGCCTCTGTCTGCCACTCTGTCTGCCTGTACTCGCTCTCTCTCCCTCTCTCTCTCTAACAAATAAATAAAATCTTAAAAATTAAAAAATTAAAAAAAAATACAATGTGGATTTTTTTTTTTCCAGATGTATACTTCAGAACTGTTCATTTGATTTACTTTAGACTTTTGAATCATGGTCAATTATGGGTCTTTAACATATAAATCATATTTAAATGATTTGCTCATGAATAATTGGCACGGCAACCAGAGAATCACAGCAAGAAAAACAGAGGAAAAATGAAATTTGCTTGATTATTTACTGATTGGTCGAAAAGAAGTTGATGTTATTGATTACCAATGTGTTTAATTTGTACATGCTTTTGCTCCCTCCCATAACTAGAAATAATTAAGGACAAGTGTTATGCTCTCTGAATGCTAGCCAAGGCTGCAGGAAATCCCAGGGCCTGCTGGATCTGCCTTATATTAGCTCTGGCAGATAATTAGATAAACACAAAGCTGGTTTTGCATTGGCAACACCACTGCGATTGAATATGTCAGGCAGACCCTGAAGATGAGAAGAGGGGGTTTATTCTGTTCTCCTCTCGAAGTTGAAAGTTCCTGTAGGCAGTAGAACACAGAGACACCACCACCAGCCCTGTGTTCCTCCAACTCTTCCAAAGATCAAAACCATAGAAAAACCAAAAGAGCATTAAACAGAGCCCATCTCTGGTTTCCACTCTTTCGAGTTTTTAATTTCCTCGCTGCATGTTGGTTTTGGTTCATTTCAAAGATACTGCTCAGAACTTACACTTTAGAGACCAGACTGGGGACACACATTACTGGCTTCGCTGAATTCTTGCTTCTTCACCCACCCCTCCTATGCCCGCCCCTACCCAGCCTGTACAGACTATTCCAACATCTACGGCTCCTTTGAAAATGCACTCTGAGCACATCCGTAGAGGACAAATGCTGAAAACACAAGGGTTTTAGAGATTTCTCCCAGTGTTTCCCTGCTGGCCAGAGGTATCTGGGTAATTAGTGACATTCTGGGACTGAATGGCAAAAACACCCACCTGAATAAAAAGTCAGAAGGCCTGAGATACATTATTAGTAAATAAAAACAGCTCTAGGGACATCTTCTACCTACAAATTGTTCCAGATCCCATCATGTTAATTAGGGGAGGTCAGACAGGTACACAACAGAGAGCTTATGGGTGTCACTCCTCTTGACAGTGACCTTCCAGAATTGGCTCTCAGTCAAAGCACATGATTAGTGTGCAATGAGGAGACGATGTCTTACCCCCACCTTTCAAATCTGAGGTCTCTTTATAGAAATGCCCTTTGTATTTTCTAAACTCAGACAAGTCAGTGTCCATAATGACCATGTTCACAAGGAGCATTTGCATATTTCATTTTTGAGGGAGATCATTTGAATTTCTAGAATCCATACCATCTTAGTTATGAAATTCTATCCATTCCCACTGGTGCTCTGTGTTAGGTTTTTTTTTTTTTTTTGTGATAAACAGAGTAAAATATGCTCTTGAGTCGCTGCAAACACTTCTAAGCACGGGTCCACAAAGACTTTATCAGAAATTGGCCTCAAAGTAATAAAATGCAATGTTTCTATCTCAGCTCCAAGGGAAGATGTCTATTAAAATCCTTTTTCTATCCAATAAATTAATTTGCTTTGATTCCCTCCTTCCAACCACAATAGGAATACACACACATTCAAAAACCAAACACAGTTCAGATAATATAAATTTAAGGAATTAACTTATTGGTTAAGGTCCTGATGATTACTTTCTTTACCTCAAGGCAGGAGTGATATCTAAATTCTTTAAAAATCTAAAAACCCCCTAAGACATTAAAAATAGAGCTACCCTATAACCCAGCAATTGCACTACTGGGTATTTACCCTAAAGACACAGATGTAGTGAAAAGAAGGGGCACAGGCACCCCAGTGTTCATAGCAGCCATGTCTACAATAGCTAAACTGTGGAAAGAGCCAAGATGCCCTTCAGCAGATGAATGGATGAAGATGTGGCCCATATATACAGTGGAATATTCCTCAGCCATCAGGATGAATACCCACCATTTGCATCGACATGGACGGAACTGGAGGGGATTATGCTGAGTGAAGTAAGTCCAGCAGAGAAAGAAAATTATCATATGGTTTCACTCATATGGGGAACATAAGGAATAGCTCAGAGGACCACAGGAGAAGGGAGGGAAAGCTGAACAGGAAGAAATCAGAGAAGGAGATGAACCATGAGAGACTCTGGAGTCCAGGAAACAAACTGAAGGTTCCAGAATGGAGCGGGCATGCTCTGGTTTCTCTTCAGATCGTATAAATCTTTTGCCTTTTACAAAGTGGAGGGGGTTGGGGGGAATAGCGTAACCAGGTGATTGGTATTAAGGAGTGCACCTGTTGTGATGAACGCTGAGTGTTATATGCAACTAATGAATTGCTGAACATCACATCAACAACTAACGATGTACAAACACTGGCTAACTGAACATAATAAGAAAATTAAAATCCTTCTACAATTAAGTGCTGGTCTTGACATAGGGTCGTGTGGCTTCCTGCTGTGTCCAGAGCTGTCCCTTTTGTTGGATCATAGGGAAGTGTGGGTAGGGAATGGACGGGGATATGATTCAGGAGGGTGGTTGTTTAATGACTATTTACCAGTTGCTAAGAAAATACTTAGCAATTGATAGACATCGGCTATCAGTCCCACCTTAAAAATATTTTGCTTAAAGAGAAATTGTGAGAAAACCTTGACTTGTACATTTTTTAAAAAAGATTTTATTTATTTTGACAGAGAGAGCAAGCACAAGCAGGGGGAGCCAGAGAAGCAGACTCCCTGCTGAGTAGGGAGCCTGACGCAGGGCTCCATCCCAGGGCCCTGGGATCATGAGCTGAGCCCAAGGTGGACACTTGACCAACTGAGCCACCCAGGTGTCCCAACTTGTACATTTTTTTAAGCTTCATCAGTCCCTATGCTAGCCATACGTGTTCCTACCATTATAGACTGAGTGACTTGCACGTAGTCTATCTCTGTGTTTTCCACCTATTCCCAATCCCTGGAATAGTAAATGGAATGTAGTAGGCTCTTGAAAAGTATTTGTTGAATACTTCAACAAGTTTTTGTGAAATACAAAATCAGGGTCCATAAATTCCCTAAGGTCTGTACAAATTCCTAGGAGACTATAGCCTTTCAGTGAAGGAATTGAAATGGAATGCCAGAGGCTTGATTTGCTAATTCATTTGCTAGGTGAGGCTGACATGGTTTTACCTTTGTTTCATATGTAGAAGTTGTCCCCCCTCATGCTGCTGGATAGTCCTCCAAATGGCTAATTTTTACATACAAACAAATTAAAATTTCTCCTCAAAACTGGCTAAAAAACAAGTATCTGAAAGCACTGACATGCCCATGGTATTGTTTTTATATTTTATATATGCACATGTATTAACCATAAGCTATTGAAAATTACTTATGAAATATACATACATACATATATGTATATGCAAGCTACATTCAAGATATAAAATTATAATAATTTCATGTTTTTATCATGGGATGAAATCTAGAAATCATCTTGCCCAACCTGCTCTTTTTATTTATTTTTTATTTTTTTTTAAAGATTTTATTTATTTATTTGACAGAGAGAGATCACAAGTAGGCAGAGAGGCAGGCAGAGAGAGAGAGAGGGAGGAAGCAGGCTCCCTGCTGAGCAGAGAGCCCGATGGGGGACTCGATCCCAGGACCCTGAGATCATGACCTGAGGTTTAACCCACTGAGCCACCCAGGTGCCCCCAACCTGTTCTTTTTAATAGATATGGATGCAAAGCACAGAATCCGGAAAGATTTGCTCAAGGTCACATGTTAGTTAACAAAACAACTGAACAAAGACCCAGGACTCCTGATTCCTGATTCTGAGCCCTTTTTACTATCCCGTGATCTCTTTATCCGTGATCTTGGCAATTTTCCACTCCACTGAACACTCACACTGTCCTCTGGCAAACACATGTATGCAAAGCCAGGTCTTTTCTTACTGTAATACGGACACTTCTCTGGAGAAAGGGGAAGGCCAGGGTGATGAGGATGTCTGCTGCTGATGTTAACATCTTCATTTTAGGTATTACCTTTCTCCATGACCTTGAAGAGACGCATACATATGTAATTTAAGGAGAAAAGGTAGAGTCAACACAAAGAAGTTTCCTCTCTATTAATTCATGTTGGTAGTACACCCCCGAGGCCACTGAATTCTCTCCTCTGTTTTAAATCACTTCCTTGATTGGGTTCTTGCCATTTCTTTTATAGCTGGACCACTCCATGATCTCAGGCATTAAATCTTCCTCTAGTCTAGACTAATATTTCTTACCCAGAGTTGTGTACTGATGAATCCCGATTAGATATACTGCAGAGGTAGAATCTGGATTCACACTACTAATGAAATGGAAAGAGTTTATTTTACATGCCAGAAAGCCAAATTTTTGGAAACTTCCAAAGAAGGACCTTGGACATCCATAGTTACTGATAAACCAAACGTAGGAAGTATTTTTTAAAAATATGGAAAAATATGGCAAAATTGCTAATTTTCAGATGTGGGAATGCAGAATAGGGGAAGTACCAGATGTGTAACAAATATTAATCCAGAATGGTTGGCAACAGTTCGGTAATTCTGGAATCTGTATATACAGTCTCATAGTGTGTATGCTCGAATTCTTTTCTAGGGAAAAAGAATTTTTGAATTTGTGTTGGAAAAATTAGGACTTTATAAAAATTGATTTTCTGAGGAGGTGGTCAGAACAGGTGTATTTTATAACGTGAAGGAAACCTATCTAATTTCCAGTCGATATTGTGAGGACTGATTCTCTCATGTGGGATCATCCAGGCCCCTCTCTGTGGCCTTCCCCTTACGTGATTTTGAATTACTGGTGAGAATCAAAGAATTTTAGAATGGGTTGGGACCTCAAAAATCACCTGTCTCCTCCTCAGGACCAAGTTCCACCTGCAAAGGGAGGCTGGAAGACGAAGAGCTCTCTGTTCAGCTGCTCAGAAAGTTCTGAGAAAGGACACTCAACCTCTGGTTTGATACAGCGTTTAAGAATCATCATGATTCCCAGGCCCCTGGGTGGCTCAGTGAGATGAGAGTCCGCCTCTTGATTTTGGCTCAGGTCATAATCTCAGGGTCCTGGGATGGAACCCTGGGACAAGCTCCATGCTCAGTGGGAGTCTGCTTGAGATTTTTTTTCTCCCTCTCCTCCCTCTGCCTCTCCCCTGCTCACAAGCTCTGTGTCCCTCACTCTCAAATAAATGTCTTAAAAAAAAAAAAGAAAGAAACATCATGATTCTTAAACTCTATTTTCCCACAACTATCAATCAGAACCGGATGGTATAAAGAACACAATTTGTATTTCATAGATTTTAATGACAAGTACGTTTTATTTCATTACATATACTATATTTATTAGATATATTAGGAAATGTTTTAAGAAAATATCTAAAGTGTCATAGTGTCAATATTTAGCAGAATAAGGAAAACATAGTTTTTCTGCCACAGGAATTCCTTCCCTAGAAGACACACACATGATAATTAATTTCACAAATGGAACACTTTCTGTGGATGCCTTACATGGATTAGCTAATCTCCTCCTCATAAAGAACCCTTTTCAACAGGCACTATTAGAACTTCAAAAAAAAAAAAAAAATATATATATATATATATTTAAGATTTTATTTATTTATTTGACAGACAGAGATTACAAATAAGCAGAGAGGCAGGCAGAGAGAGAGGAAGGGAAGCAGGCTCCCCACTGACCGGAGAGCCCGATGCGGGGCTCAATCCCAGGACTCTGGGATCATGACCTGAGTCGGAGGCAGAGGCTTTAACCCACTGAGCCACCCAGGTGCCCCTAAAATATATATTTGTTAAAGATTTTATTTGAGAGTGAGAGAGAGAGCAGGGGGGGAGGGACAAGCACTCTCCTCACTTAGCGTGGAGCCCAATGTGAGTTTCGATCTCCCAACCCCAAGAGCATGACCTGGGCTGAAAGTGGACACGTAACGACGGAGGCACCCAGGTGCCCTAATACTATTCAAGCTTTTGTTTTACAGAGGAGTAAATTTAGGCTTGGAGAAATTACTTGCTCATAGGACTGTAATTAGAATTCAAACTCAAGCAGTCTGACCCCAGAGCCCTGACTTTTCAACCTATTCTTCACCTACAGGATAAATGTCCAGATGTACTAGACTTGGCTCATCCATTTCTTTCAATCCAAGCTTCAGATCCATTTCTAATCTTTGAAAAGGAGAATAACCAGTTTCAACTCAGAATCACAGAGAACCTTCAAAGGCTATTCAGCCTCTGCTCTGAATGCCAGATTCACCATCCTGGGTTGGCCTCCATGAGCTCAACTTCTGTACCTTCGACAATCAGTCCCAGGTCAGTGCTGATGACGTCCCTGAGCTTCTTGGGTATGGCTTCTACAAATATTTCTATTTACTTTGTTATGGATGTGCATTCCCACCAACTATCTGGTTCTGTGGCCGAAATTTCACTTCCTTAAGAAACGTTTGTAAGTTTTCTAATGGGATGTCTCGAGTTCATGCTGCCATGGGGATCTGTTCTTATCTGTTTACTTTTCTTGGGTTTTTGTTTTTTCCAATCTAAGTAATATGATCTGGAGGTAATGTATCCTGCTCTCCAGCTGCCCAAATTTAATTTTATAGTCCTTCCTATTTACAGTGGAGGTGTTTTATTTCAATTGTGCTCATAAAATGAACCAAGTTAACAAGATGTGCCTGAGATAAACGATCTTCCAGAGATGTTTCTGAAGCATGTGTAGCACTTTCTGTCCAATTCCACCAAAACAATGTAAGCATAGTATAAAAGTACACATTGAAATATGTGGGTGGGGCATGGGACAGGAAAAGGTGGATGGAATAGACGGACGGGACAATAGTTGCCTTGATTTCAATTAGTTGGGAGAGAAATTCTTCCCTAGGTTCCTCTGTCATGACTATGTATGTGTAGCATGCAGGTCTATAAGGAACTAAAGAGAAGGTGATGACAGAAGAAAACTGTTCTAGATGGAAAAAGGCACATTAAGTGTTTTAAAACCAGTTACTTAGAAGGGTCATAGACTTTTAATGACTTACAAAATACACATCCATCACAGACCAATGGATGAAAGCCAAACTTTACTTGGAAGGAGGATTATGCTAGATAAATGATCGGATGTCTTTACCTTTTTATTAACGAGGCTACAAGTAGAGAAGTCTATAATGGATGGATAACAAAGGGGAGAGATTTTATGGTAATTTGTTGGATATGGTTAATTCTTTATCTTCTTTATGCTCCATTCCACTCAGGACATGATGCAAAAATGACAGTTTTAGCCTTATAGAATTAAAAAACTGCTTTCACTAAAACACATGAGTATTAAGATATCTCTGCTTTATTTTCTTTTTTAATTAAGCACACTGGAAACTTTAGTCATGAGGCACTCCACTCTGTCTCATTAAAGCTTGTTACTCACAGGCTTTCTTATTGGGTCCCATAATGGGAAAGTGTTTACTGGGGCATGGGGGAGAGATTGTTGCTAAGCTGCTAATGATACCATATGTGTCCAAATCTACATTCTTATTACTCCTGTGGGTCTGCAATATTATATCCACTTCTGCTATGCAATATACATGAAGGCAACTCTGAATTAATCAATTGTTATACAGAAAGGCAGCTGTTGGGTATTTCAAGGAAAAACCTTTGTGTAAGAAGGAAAACCTACTATGTACTATAAATGGGATGGAAATAGGTTTTTAATATTAAAACTACTTGGGAGAATTAGCAGGCAGTACTTAACTTCTTGACAACTTAAGAATGCACTGTGCTAGGATGTTATCCTACTGGCGCCATTTTCCTTTTGCTATGTAAAGTTTATGCTGTAATTAAGCAATTGTGCAGTGCAGCTGGCTCTCAAATACGAACTTATCCAACACAAAGTTTAAGAATGAGTCAAGTAGGTATTCTGGACTCTTCTGCCTGAAGGAAAGGAAAGAATGGGTTTTGTTTTGGTAAAGGGAAACTCACCCTTTGTAATCCTATATACAAAAAGTAGGCATTCTGTAAACCACTAGCAAAAAGAGTTGTTTTGGATGCACTGAGCTAACCCAGAATGAAAATTTTCCTCTTTTGTGCCCTAGGAAAGACCGAGAAGGGACCCAGGTAATTACTGTAATGGATAACAATAAAGCTCAGAAGGGTCCAAGAGAAAATGCTTACCAACTCAGCCTTTCCTTTGATGCAATTACAGGCTCACCTTTTCAGGAGCTTCCTTTAGGTCATTTTAGCGGATCATTCAATAGACAATGCGGTTAGATTATTAGAGGTAGCTTGGGGATATTTACTTGAACCCGCTACTGTACAGATGTCTTTACCCTTGATTTTGTTTCCAAACTGCATATTCAAACTTTTCCTATCAATATACCCATCAGAAATGAAACCAAATCAGCATTCAACTGATACTTTGGTTTTCTGAGCTGTCAACATTGAACTGACCTATCTCACATCTTTGACAAGGACGGATTAGCTACCAGGTAGCTCAGCCTTAAAGATTTCCTCTCTCTTTCAGACCCCCGTGGCATTCCTCTGGCTTCAGTCTCATGACACAGCTAGGCACTAATCTCCTCTGAAGCAGACCGATTTAATCTTCTCAAGCCACAGCCCTTCGTTTTCTATCTGTTAGAAGAGAGGGAGAGGGAACAGGCTTCTCTTTTTCCTCAGGTTCAAGCTTAACACCCCACCAATTTCACCCTCTGTTCCCGTCAATGAGGCATGCACCTGTTATTGACTTCTGGCTGCAACCCTCCCAGTACAGAAGCCACTAGGTTCACCAAGTAGAAAGAGCCTTGGTCAGAAAACTACCTGAGGCTGGTGGTTAAGCTTAGAAAAGTTTCTTGATAATCATACCACAAAATTATCTTTCCGGAAGAGAAATGCACTAGCATAAAAGCAGTGGATATATAGTTTAGCTTGTAATTTGGATCCTCGGACTGTTATTGGCAAAGATTGCCTGATCTTACTCTCACCAGTCTTGGGCATTTATTTTCTTGTGGAAAGCATTTAGGTGTGGCCGTCTGTGATAGCATAACACTAAGGTTCTGTGCACCAGTCACAACTGACCAAGCAACAATCACACCCAAATATTAAAGCGATCATTCAGAGCTGGCAGCTCCATCTCTAGGAGAAATGCAGCCTTCAGGGACAACCGAGCAAGTCCAGATACTCTCTTGAAAGCTAAATAAAATCTAAGAATTGTAGGTCATCCAAGAGTCAGCAGTGCCATTGTTAAACCTCCAAGAAAAGCTGGGAACTGAAGAATTGCTTGAGGGTCATGTTTGGCATGAAAGGAAAAAAAAAATCAGAATGAAGGAGATTTCCCAACTGTAACATGACCTAGATCCTTTGCAAAGCTCCTGTTCCACAAAGCTGTTGCCCGATGCTATTTTAATCAAATCCGGTGCTCATCGCTGAAACAGCTAGTTTTACCAAGAGCACTATGGCAGACGACCAGTGACACGTGCGGTGATGTTGGCACCATTTAACTAGACTGCTGTTCATTGCTTCCTGCAGAGATGGTAAAATGGAATCCATTTTCCTTGACACTGGCAGCCAGGCTCTCTCTATGTTCTGGTGTTGGGCTCGTGTAAACACACCCTTTTCCATTGATATAAAAATAGATCTTATTCACCTCTATGATTTCAGAGGCTTTCTTCTTTTTCCCTCAAAATGCTTAGTCATTGTAGCCTTCAAGAGTCTCTGAGCGAATCTGACTGACATCTCAATAAGCCTAAGACGGAGGCTAAGGAAGCTAGAAAACCATGCTTGGGTAGACAACGGAGGAATGTACAGAGGGGAAAGGCTCACAGCATTTTAAACTCATGGCGGAACTTCACAGTGATCTTAGTTCCAATGCCGGGCATATTCCAAGGTTCCTCGTCTCCCTAGTGATTTTATTTCCACTATAGGAAAACAGAAACCAAAAACGCACTAAATTATACATGTGTGACTAAAACCATACATGGCCAATGTCTACAGAGAGGTTCATTCCATAAACAGACGGACTGCTTCAAGCAACCGCCTCAGCTATGGCCGTGACCCACTCTAGCGGCAGAACGAAGCTCTGGAACTTCACAAGTACATACGCATCCGTGGTGATTAGTTTTATGGGTCAACTTGACTAGGCCATCAGCTGCCCAGGTATTTGGTTGAAAATCATGCTGTGCGAGTGTTTTGGGATGAGGTCAACATTTAAATTGGCAGACTGAGAAAAGCAGACTGCCCTCCGTGATGTGGGTGAGCCAAAGCCAAGCTCAGTTTAAGGCATAACCATCCCCTGAGTAAGAGAATTTTCCTGCCTGTCTTTGAACTGAGACATTTGCCTCTAAAGATTTTGGACTTGCTGGCTTTTATAATCAAGTAAGCCATTTCCATATATATATATATATATATATATATATATATATATATATATACTTATATATAGTTTATGATATAAAAATATGTTATATATAAATATAAAGAAATATATAAGTACATATAAAATATATATATTTATAATTTATATGATTTATAATTATATATATTATATATAATACATATAATATGTATATATAATTAAACTGAGCCAAGCTCAGTTTAAGGCATAACCATCCCCTGAGTAAGAGAATTCTCCTGCCTAACTGTCTTTGAACTGAGACATTTGCCTCTAAAGGTTTTGGACTTGCTGGCTTTTATAATCAAATGAGCCATTTCCATATATATATATATATGGAATATCTATATGGAATAATTTATTTTTCTATTATATATATGTATATGGAAATGGCTCACTTATATATAGTTTATTATATATAAATATGTTATATATAAATACAAAGAAATATATTTATGTACATATAAAAATATATATATTTATAATTTATATAATTTATAATTTAATAAGGTATATATGTATTAAGGGGTGCGTGTGTGTGTGTTTATACAGCTTTCAAATTTGAGACTTGAGGTCTAGGCTGACCAGGACACTTTAAGGACTGGTAATTCCTTTCAGCTCTAAAGACAACTCTTACTCAAATGACAAATGCCTGTGTACCACAGTGCAAGCGTGAATAGATAATATTCACATATCTGACAATTCTTTCTTCCCTCAAGGGCTAACGATTGTCTGCTTCCAGCAGTACCTCGAAGACCAAGTTTTAGCCACAGATTTCCCCCAGGTGCACATCTCATCGATGGTTGATAGAGAGGGTTATTACTATGATCATCTAAAATTCAGCCAGTAGCCAAACAGTTATACTGTCAGCAGTTCTTTAGAAGACAGCCAAGATTCACAGTCCTAACTATATCAAAATATATGGCTCTGTGTTAAAAAATAGACCTCAAAGGTCTATTTCAGAAAATGTGGTGGTAGTTAAGGATGGTCAAAAACACATTTCCTTAAACCTCTTTGCTACCGAGTTTGTGTTAAATTTCCTAACATTTTAGGAGAGAGAAAGCGTTCAGAGGAAGGCCAGTGGTTGGAAAACTAGAGAGCATGGCTCTGCCCTCACAGACAGCTTCTGATACAGTTCCTGGCACTGAATTGTGTGGGGCCTTTAGTACTTGGAGTTGAGAAAATAAAGGCACTATGGGCATCAATAAGTGGTCATTTCAAAGTAGTAGTCATTTTTGCTAATGTTTTAAGCACCTAGATTTATTGTGAGAACACAACAGCATGTTTGAATATCCTTGCTCGGAAGGCTATCCAGTCATACAGATGCAGAAAAGTAGATCCAACTCAGACATTCCCTTCATACTGTCATTTTCCTAAATAGCAACACATATTCCTGAAAAGGTGACCAACTATTGAGCTATATTATTTTTTGCTGGCTATCTTCCAGGAAGGCTACTTAGTTCTAGAGAATGAATGTGTCCCAAATCTCCTGTTTCTTAAGGACCTAAAAGCAAAGTCAACACACCTTAGCTCATCTGAGTCGGCAAGTGAAGAAGGGATTCGTATTTACTGAGCACCTACTCTGTGCCATGAAATACTCACATATATTCTTTTATCATTTAGTTTTTTATACTTACATGGAGGAATTAAGCGGTTGGGTGACATGACCAGGTCACAAAGCTTGTATAAGGGATAGCACCAAAAACCTGTCTATATGATGCTTTGATCCTCCCATACTTTCTTACCTGGTCAGACTGTCACCTGGAGATGGTGATATTATAACCTTAGGAATAGAGCAAAGGCTTGGGAGTTTGAACTGGACATATTATTTTGGTACAAAACCACCCATCTCCTCAAGGGTCATATTTTCCCCCCTATTTGTAAGGTAACAGTCACAATACATTTCTTTTGCCACAGAACCATGGTCTCTGGAGATTATTAAAATATAAATATGGTATATAGATACATATATATATATAAAACAGTAAAAAATATATAGTAAATATATATAAGACAAAATTTATAAAATACAAAATATATTATATAAAAAATAAATGCTTTACAGTGCTGCGAAATTCTTGGCCTCAATAAAAGCATGAGGTGATCAGTAACAGAATGTCACCAAACTTTAAAATGGTGGCTAGTGAAAGAAAAGAACTGCTGAGCTAAAAAGCAACGTTAACCACTTTCTGAAATCAGGTCTCTTAAAACATTATTGGTTAGATTAGTAAGTATCCACCTTTAAGGAAGTAACAGTGAGACAATATTTAAAATGACCCCGTCACTCCTAAAAATGTATTGGATCACTTTTTCTACTCTTCTCACTCATTTTCTTTTTGCTCTCGGAGAAGGATTTCACGTTCTGCTCATGTGTTCGAGCAAATGAATGGTCACGACATTTCTTTCCAAGTTGTGGACAAACACTGAAAATGTGAAACAGAAGGTGTTACCTAGAATGCAGAGACCATCTGTACAGTTTTCAGATTCCTGGCTTAGCCCTTCACAGAACTTGCCCCCGTTCCTTGGGGGTGGGGCCGTGCACTCCCGAATCCGCAAATGCTCGCACTCTGGGCTGCAGACCGACCATTCGCTCCACACTTCCCAGCTCCCATCCACTTCAAGGGAAACAAAAGGAACCACCATTAGAATGATGTGGGCAGCTCTCAGGAGACTCACCCCAGGACTGCTGTTGTTCTTATAGCTGGATTTTTAAAGAAATCATCACTACCACCAAAAAAAAAAAAAAAAAAAAAAAAAAAAAAAAAAATTCTGTTTATCTTCTCTCCATAGTTTCTTTCCTAAAGACAGAGACTAACAAAAGCCGTGGTGTAATTCTCTGCCTATTTCAGGAGGAGACCAGTTACTGAATTTAGGCAAGCATTCGCATGATCAGTGCCCCTGGGGTGGCTAATAATGTCATTACCCATTCTTTCCCAGTCTTGATGCCCAAGTACATCTTAGATGGACAGATAAAGTATATGGGGGTGATCACCAGTTCCTTGTGGGTTGACAGTTCAGAACAGAGAGTAGAACAAACTATCTTTAAGCCCTAAAAGCCCTAAACAATAAGAAGTTAAACCTATATATATTGACAGTATTAAAGTAAAACAGGTCAGTCAAACCCCAAGATACCAGGACTTACATAAATAGAATTTCGTGGGTCACAGATTGCTGCTCTATGTAGAAACGAACAAACTGATTTTAATTCCACTAAAAATTGACCCTAGAGATTATGGCAGCTGTTGGAGGCAATTGTCCCATTACCTCTTAGGAATAGTCCAACCACGTTTATGTGGGTTAAGATAGATTGTGCAATTTTTAATCTAGAGCAATGAGTCGAGAAGAGGGTAACCTAAAAAATACTGAACTTGAAGCAAAATGTCTGACTACTTGTCTCAGTTATGTTCACAAATTGGCTCCTGGGCAATCCCTTAGCCTTACTTTACTGTTTCTGTCAAGTGGGGTCTAATAAAACTCACAACACAGAGTTAAATGACATTACATGTATAAAAGTATCTTGCACAGTACCTGGCACATAGTAAGCACTCAATAAATGTTTACTGGATACGAGTTTAAAATGAAACTCCAAGAATCAGCTGCTGGCAAGAGCCTCAGCTTAGCTCTCAGTGGAACTAGATCTGAAATTTTAAAGACCCGAGGCTCAAGTCCAGTGTCCTTGGAGTTAATGTTTTATAACGCATGTGAGACCCAGGATCAATTTATTTCTCAGGGGGAGGATACGCTTTCCAGAAAGAAAGTCATCTTCCATCTCATCTACTCCTCATTGTAGAAATTGGGTTAGAGCCAGTAAGAGATGAACAAAAGAGCTTGTAAGAGCTATATTTGGTCAATGAAGCTTCTACAGAAAGGAAGGCAAACACAGACCACATGTAAAATAGAAACTGCTGTGATATTGTGTGATCTCCGCCAACTGCACTGGAAATAAATACAACGCCGAGAAGGTTAGTTGATTGGTAAGTGATGAAGATGGGGCCAATTTCTGCTACCTGCTTTGTGCTCACGGACAACGCCATCTCTGTTATCGTATAAGTGCCACCCGATGGGAGAACCCAAGGAGAGAAGGGAAGGCTTAGCCTGACTCGACACGGGTGATATGGAAATACTTCAAAGACTTTGGCTCGTTGATGGTGAGTGTCCAGGATCATGTGAATGAATATTAAACATATGTACGCCCCCAAATGGAGGCCTCTCACCCAGGTGCTCGCTATCCCAGCATTTTGGACAAAGGCTGCATTGTGAGACGGTGGGAGAGGATAACTTTGGGAAGGAAGGTTCTACTCAGGGCTTCCCACCAGCTTACTAGTGTTGGTGGGTCAGAAGGGAAAAAGGGAATCTACACATATCTCACCAGGACAAAGAGAAGTGCAGGTTATTTTCTGCACTGACATTCCCTCACAAAAGGCCCCACCATTGAGAGGAGCTGGGTTGGTGCAGGTCCGGGAACGTTTCTGCCATCCTCTACCACAGCGAACATTGCAGGCTGACCACTCTGTCCAGGAAGACCAGCCTCCATTCACTGAGAGAGAAAAGTGGGGAGGGGAGAAAGAAAGGAGAGAGGTTTTTACTGATTGCCTACTATGTGCAAGCCACTGCGCCGGGTGTTGTGAGTTCGGCATAAAGGGACCAAGAGACCCTGCGGACCCGACTGTCCTCTCCATCGTGAGGCAACAGTGGGGCTCAGCCCGTCTCTATCCCTCTGTCTACTCATCTGATAGGAGAGGGACCCAGAGAGTTTCCTCTGTGGGAAATTATGAAAAACGGGAAGAAGTCATCAGCATTATCTCCAAAGCACTTGAAAAGCCAGAGTACAGGAGGAAAATATCAGCATTTGAATTTCTATTACTTTAAGTGCTTCAGAAATAAATCCCAGGGCTCTTCTGTGGTGAAAGGGAATACCTTTACTTAAATAGCTGGGAAGTTCTTTTATCAGATACCTGAGATATTCAGCACATGGTAATGTTTGTTTCTGGTGGATTTCCTGTGCCAGTAGAGGAAGCGCCCACAGCAGGTCTGGGGAGGATGGGGGTGGATGCCAGATTTGGGAAGGGCGGGAGGCAGAAGCTGCCCACTTCGCTTCTTTTCAAATATAAACACGATGGGAGAAAATGAACGACTTTTAAAATAATTTTTTAAAACAGGGATCGGAAATGTCACTCTCTCACAGAAGTCCAGGACTGGAGGGAAGAGCAAACACATCTCCCCCACCAAGTGGGAGAGGCAGGAGAGAACACGGTAGTGGATGACCCTTGAAGTCCTTTCAGCTCTAAACGATGGAAGCTGTAATGAAAAACACATCCCTCTCCTTCTCTGCTTTCTGTCCTCCCTACCCATTCCTGGCCTTTGGGCTGGTCTTACCATAAACCACCACTGTGGCTGACAGGCTCCTCCTCTTGGCCACGATGTTGGCTGCCATGCAGGTGTAATTGCCTGAGTCCGAGAGCCTCGCCTGCCGGATGATGAGGTTGTGGTCAGCCCTGGTGTCAATGTTCTCGTCTTGCTCGGAGTCGATGGGCTCCTCATTCTTCAGCCACTCCACCTATATGAAGAAAAGAACGCTTCCTGGTCATGAAAAAGAAAAAGAACTCTTTTCTGGAATTGCTAGGTGAGCAGTTCTGGTGTGGGGGAGATACACATTCCTAACATATAGAGCAATGGCACTGATTTTTTCCATATCTCATCCCTTTTACTTAGGCCATCTGGCATATTCAGGAAATGACTACTTGATTCATTACATGATATGTACTGACTTTGACCCCATTTTTTAAAAAAGGCAGTGAAGGAGGGAAAAGAGGAGACTACACAATTAGGTCATTTCATTCTATTTCATTTTATTGCAACACGGATGACGACGACTATGTTTCCATGACAAGTCCAATACGGAGCTCAGAAAATCAACACACATTGCAGAACTTTGTGCTGAGAGGATATTTATGTTGTCCCTCAAGGTTTCAGGTCAATGTCTGCATTTAAACACATTTTAAGAAAGGTGGAATGGGGCGCCTGGGTGGCTGAGTTGGTTAAGCAGCCGACTCGTGGTGTGGTGATGATCGGCTCAGGTGATGATCTCCGAGTGCTGGCACGGAGCCCTGCCCCAGGCTCTGTGCTCATAGAGGCAGTCTGCTTTCCCCTTCTTCTCCTGCTACCTCTCCCCCTGCTTGCGCGCTCTCTGTCCCTCTCTCTTCCTAAAATAAACATTAAAAAAATTTTTTTTAAAAGGTGTGATAATGTATAAAGGCCAATATAATACAGATTTGGGCAATCATAGGGATTAAAATCCAAATCTCAGTGTTCTCTGGTCTTGGAGATACGTTTCTCTAGTGATCAGTTATGTTAAAAACTTCAATTATCCCACAGACATTTAGGCTGGGTTAAATGCCCAGCACACTTAAGGCCCAGCTTCTCTTCTGGAAGAGAGGACTTCTCTGAGCACAGACTAGTCCCATCTCTGATATACTTTCTCTAGTTTGCTCTTGGAGAACCTATTTCCCTCTTTCTAGTTCTGCTGTAATCCTACTGTTGACCCAAATGTCACTTTCCTTGGATATCTGGAGAAGACAGAGATGGAACCTTCTGCTCCCTGGATCGTCACCCTCTCCCCAGATAGAATTCACCACCCTTAGTGCCCCTATTTTATCAAAAGGGCCAGCTTCACCCCTGAACTGCCTACCTTCTCACTGTGTCCTGCTTCCACATCTAAACAACATTTCCACTTTCTAGTGCCATCTTGGTAGCACTAGATGCATCTCATTTGACAACAACCATTTAGCTCTATGTATCAGCGTATATTATATGCAGATATTTAACAGACACATTAAAACTGTAATTTAACATAGAAAAGCTATAGCAGTGACTACCCCAAAAAGACACCACATAGTAGCAAATGCGTTGGGGGACTTTCCCTGACACCCTGCCCACCATTAGCGCAGGTGATTCAAAGTTGGTTTTGGAATAAGATACCTCATTGCTGTTTAAATCCAAGGAATTCTAATTTCCAATAAACAAGTGGCATCTGTTGTACAACAGTTTGGTTTTGTAAGGATTTGTTGGTCTCTGTGATGAAATTTACCCCAAGTACTCCCCCATTAACAAGAGTTCAGAGTACTAAAACATCACCATCCAAAAACTACCCTCCAAGAGGTCAATTTTGGAAAACAAAGTGACACAAAATAGCTAAAGAAGCGATCTGAGAACTGCTTTTACATATCAGGAAGAGGAGAAAAAGGAATGTGGTTCAGGGCCATGAAGTAAAGAGGAAAGGGTGATTACCAGCCTGAGTTCCTGAAGGGGTCACCGGGTGCCAGTCTGGAGGAGGTACAGGCACTAACGATGACCACCCTCCCCCCACCCAGGTAATCTGTGCTCCCTCTGCTCCTGCCCTTCTGGACTCCTTCTAGTCCTAGAAAGTTCAAAGCAAGTTCCCACTTCAGGGCCTTAACATTGCTGATTCCTTTGCCTGGAAAGCCTTTCCCATAAGCACCCTCATGGCTCAATCTCACTTTTCATTCAAATCTTTGATAACGGTTACCTCCTCAGAGAGGTCTTGCCTAATAGACCTTTTTCCTAAGCAGCCTCCCTTCCTGCTCCACTACTCTGTCCAATCTGCTTTAATCTTCTAGTATTTATCTCTACCTCATAGTCTTAAAGACAGTAATGTCTTTTGTTCTTGTAATGGTAATGCTAGGAATTTACTAAAGGGAAGTATTAGGGATACAACAAGGATCTAAACACAGTAAATTATTTTTGGTAGAGAAGGTGGGGGGGGGGGAAACATATGCCAAAGCCACATGCCAAACCGAGCTTTGTTTAAATAAATCATGATGCAACAATATGATTTAATGTTATGTAGACATGGAAAGTCATGATTTCAACTAGTGAAAACATAGAAAAAAAAAAAACATATAAAATGCTCCTAATACATGAAAGAGTCAAAATGCAAAATTATATGTTTAGTGCTATCATAAATTCATAAAAAACAAAAAAAATCATGAACATATATATACTTAAAAAATGGAAGAAAAATGCAATATGTTCAGAGAGGTTTTAAGAAAAACCTTTTCTTCCTGGTGGTTAATTGTGGCACATTCAACGGAAAGCTATTTAGTAATCTGACAAAATCACTTTAGCTTAAAAAATCTCTCTTAATTACCATGTGGCGCAGTGGTTTTCAAATTTATATTTAACCATAGAATGTTTCCCTCAGTCTAATGCTTATCAGAAAGCCCAAGATGAAAAAAGAGATTAGGAAATTTCTTGTAACTGCTGAAGAAGTGATGGTATGGGAGCCACAGATGTGAGGGACCCTACACTGCATTAACATGGCCATTCCCAGAGCCACTGCTGGCAGAACTCGGGGAGAGATCATTCCTATCCTTCCCTATGTCAATCATGCCCTGCAGAGATGTTCAGTACACAACCTGTACCACCATACAAGTTGCCCCCACCATGCTATCTACCCCCTATCCACCCATATGGACCATGGACATATGCAATGGTCTGCTGCTGGGTCTCCCCAGCTCATAGTGTGAAAAACACTGTTACAGGATGTATTTGATATCATAGTTATATACACATTGTGGTATACTCGGGTGTTTATGGTGTCCTGACTGAGGTCCCTCAATCCAATTATGTCTATAAACAAGCGGTGCATTAGGACACTCCTGACAGTGGGACTGTTTTTTTTTTATCTGTAAACTTTAGTTTATCCATTAAACTGATGGCAGGATCTTTATGAGGAAATCAGTTTGGTATTTTCTGGGCTTATAAAAATGACGAATTGCTTTTGGATTTACGCTTTTGTCACTTAGAGAAATTTTAAAACATTTTTGATGAGCTAAGTGCTCTTAATGTTGAGTAGTTTAATAAATAAGTTTAAAAAAAGCATGCCCTACACCAGCAGTTGCAAATTCAAATGTTCCTGGGGGCCAGGGAGGGATCATAAATATACAGAAGTGGCCCTGGGTGCAAGACATCCATGAACATCGCTTGCATATTAAAGACAAGGGGCTGCTCATTTCCCCAAAGGAATGAGCTCACTCTCATTTGTCTTAAAAAATGTTTTCACTTTCTGTCTCGTTTGTTTTTACCACTTGAGGTAGAAACATAACTATTAAAAAAAAAAGAAGAAGAAGAAAAGAAAGAAAGAAAGAAAAAACCCACAAGTAGAATGAAAGAGATAATGAGCTCATTTTGCTTAAAAATCTCTTGCTTTAAAAGTATCATGGTGGCCTTTCAGTTTCTGGAGTATGGAGCCTCCATGTCAGGGTGTATGGGAGCCGCCATTATGGTGGCCGCCATTTATGACAAAATGTAGAAGACATGACTCGTACAGCCACCAGTAAGGTTCAGACCGTGGCTACTAGTGTAACCAGAGCTTCCAACTCTCATGAGAAAACCAGGGACACCTAGTCTTATGTAATATTTCTTGATTCTAACACGATGGCTCAAAAATCTATTGCAAGGGCCAAAGAAAATACATCCAGGAACTAGACCCATTCCCTCTTCTCCACAGATACAACCCATCAGCCTCCTGACCACTCACGCATGTTCCCACATAGAAGGGCTTGGCGTCCTTCACTGAAGTTAATTCCTTTCCATTAGCTCTGCCTCCCCATCATCCAAAAATGGTTTGGCTCATATGTATCATATGCCACTCTCCAGGCTTTCTCCTGGAAATGTCTGACAAGTATCATAAGGGCATGAATATTGAGTTGGAAAATTATTTTACAAGAGGTTGCCAACACTGAGAACACCTTCATTAAGCCCTTAACAGAAGCAACACAAATTTTCCAAATTAGCATTATGGGATCAATACATTGACTGTCTTGAGGCTAACGGACATTTGTATCACTAAAGCCAAATGACCTTGTGCTCACAGGTCATCTCTTTGACAGAGAGGTTTACCAGTCCAGAAGGTTGTTAGAGGCATTCACTCCTCGGAGAAACAATGCTTCATATGTTTCTCCTTATGTGGTTTAGATGGATAATCCCAGTTAGGCATGTGTGTGAAGAAACTAGTTACTTAGAGGTAATGAGCTTATGGATTTGCAGGACGCCCGCATCTATTAGCATAGTGTTATGTACAGATGGTCTGCAATTTGTAGATTTTTCCAGTTGATAAACAAATCTGGAAAAGCAGACCATCAAAGACAATTAGATTTCGTGCCAGACAGCAGGTTCCTGATCTGTCATTCTGGTTAGCTGAGGATGGAATATAAGTAATTGATGAGTATAGGTTTTCTCAACAACAGGTGACAAGGTGCAATTGGATGGGGAGGGAACCTCCTTTGGAAGAGCAATGGACTAATGCTTTGTGGGGGCTTCCCTTGTCTGAGACCTGGGTTATAGGTGAAAATGTTCACGTGAGACCTAACATTTCATCTCTATGGACCTTTTGTCCGAGACCTCTATGAATGTATACACGTATACCTTATACTTAAATGTTTATTTCCATCAAACATTATGTTAGAATTCTAATGCCCCTGCTCTTGTTCTTAATATTTCATAAAAGAATGAGAAGGCAGTGTTACTAAACTTTCAAAAATGTAAAAAAACAAAACAAAACAAAACAAACAAGACTAGAAAGAAAAAGCAATTTTCATAGGCCAGCTCTCTTCCTATGCAGGATCCCAAACCACTACTCCTTTGAATTCTAGATAACATCACCCTGAAATTTTTCCTTAATATCCCAGAGAAAATGCCAGTGAGGACCATTTGTTGATATCATGTACCTCTCCGCCAATTCCAGTCTTCTGTCAGGATTTGCTAGACTGGTTATGAAATTGACTTATTCATATGTATTATAGATGTAAACTCAGATTTATGACTTAGGAAAGTTCTCCATTTACTCATTGCCTGTGATCATCTTCTTTCTGAAAATGACTCAGTGGCATGTTCCTTAAGAATATGAACAATGTTTTAAATATTTTTATCTCTTTCACAGAACCTACTTCCAAGGATGTTCAATGGCATCTCTTAAATACATTTTCTTTTTTTTTAAGATTTAAATCTTTATTTATTTATTTTTAGAGTACATTTTCAAGCTCAAATTGATGTGCTTACAAATTTAGAGACTGGTGTGCTATACTTGCAGACATACAATAAAACTTCAAGCTGCGCTGTGAGGGTCAAAGGAGAAGGATATCCTTGCTTTAGATCCCGGAGTTGAGTGCAGATATGATACAGAACACAGACATTGTTAGTGAAGTTTTTTTTTTAAGATTTTATTTATTTGACAGACAGAGATCACAAGTAGGCAGAGAAGCAGGCAGAGACATAGAGGGGAAGCAGGCTCCCTGCTGAGCAGAGAGCCCGATACGGGGCTTGATCCAATGACCTTGGGATCATGACCTGAGCCAAAGGCAGAGGCTTTCACCCACTGAACCACCCAGGAACCCCTAGCGAAGTTGTTCTTAAATATATTCTGGGAGCCACTTCATAATGGTCTTATGTTGAATTTTATGTATTTGCTCCAAGTATGAATTATATAAGAGTAATCGTTTTTTTTTTTTTTTTTTTCTTCCTACTACAACGAGGAATGGCTTGGGAAGGCCAGTCTGTAGGACACAGTGGAGAGAAAGACTACATTAGGGAGTAAGAGAGGAAGAGCCAGGCAAATATTGGAAGGGCATAGCAGTTCCCAATGTAGTCATTCCCTATGAAACATCTCAAACTTTCTGTGAAGTGCCCATCTTACAAAATAACAAATGTGATGACTTCTATGAGAAAACAGAAAGCAGAGGAATTTGTTCTACCTGATAAGGGGCTAACTAAACCGAGTCAGCACCCAAGGATACCTTGCCCAGAGTTAGACACATAGTCAATGGCAGAGCCAGAATCGGAAACCGAGAGACTTGCTGGCAACAACTGTGCTCAGTCATCTCTACCATTTGCCAGATTTGGGCGGAATGACCATATGCTATTTGCAAAATTACACTGAAATAGAGAGGACTGGCACCGTCAAAGATAATTTTGTAGACATATTTCAGGATTTCATGATCATTCCTAAGAAAGAGCTATAAAAATTTTCTTGATAAAAGCCACGCTGTTGGAACAAGCGTATGGTCTCCTAGAGGCCCGATTTAAAGGACAGCTCTCATTCGAATGTGCACCTTCTGGTTACATTACACTAACGTGTCAGAATTGTGCAGGATGTGGCCAGAGTTGTTTTGACATAAAAATTACTCAATATTTGTCCATGTATAACTCATGAAAAGTCATGGTCGCTCTCTCAAGGTTATCTGGTGTTTCATTGGCTTTTTGGCCAATGCAGAAATGAGTGGTGCACACAGTCCATGAAATCAGGCTGGGGCCATAGAGCCTGCAGTCCTAAAATATTTAAGAAGGCCAAGTGTATCCAAGTCCTTTGGGGGATATGTAGAAAAACGTTTGCTTTCCTGAGAAAAGGAGCAGGTATTTCTGGCCTTTTACCTGTTTGGGCACAAATGTGATTCTAAAGACACGACAGCCATCCTGGGACGATAAGCAAAAGGCAGGGAGCCACAGAGATGCTGGTGATGGTCTTGAGACTCCCAAGTCAATACATTGTGACACAAGACATTATCTCCTTTGATTTTAGAACTCCAAGGTACGCAAAGAAAAGATTTTCTTCCCATTTCACAGATTCTTTGACTTGCCTAATAGAGCATACTTGGAAAATGGCAGTACTAGAAGCAGTAGCCTCCAAATACTTTTTCTACCACAAAACACTTTCTCATGTCTTTTACTGACCACATAAAGTGCTATTTTTCAACATTTCTCACAATTTGACTTGCCCTTCTCGAATAAGTCTGAACTGTGACTTTCCTATTGCATAGTGTGACATTCCTCTACTCATGATGGAGCATACTGTCCTTTTCTTTTTCTTTTTTTAAAAGATTTATTAGAGAGAGATGGCATACACTCACATATGAGTGGGGGGAGGGTAGGAAGAGGGGAGAGGCAGAGTCCCTGCTAAGCAGAGAGTCCACTGTGGGGCTCGATCCCACAACCCTGAGATCATGACCTGAGCCAAAGCCAAGAGGTGGCATTCAACTGACGGAGCCACCCAGACGCCCCTGAGCATACTGTTTTCTAAGGTTAGTTCAGGCCATTACTTGTTTTGCTGCTTTCAGATGAGATGTCACCTGTCCTCTCCTCTCTCCTTGATAATATTTCCTTCAAGTTATTTATAACCGTACTATCAGGTTTCCCCTTTTGTCTTCTTTTTCTTGCCAGACTGTATAGATTGATTTTAAAGCCACCTACACTGCAGTTTCTTCACTTTAGCTCTACTTATCTGATTATGCATCACAAAAGGAAGCAGAAATCCAGCTTAATTGTGAAGTCAGAGCAGCAGAACCGGGCAAATGATAGAAACCTAATGATCACAGATTGAATTGCACTCGCTGATGCTGAAGGAAACGACAGACATGCAGAAGCTGGAATTCTGATGATGCAACTTGATGTTCTGACACTGTCTGCGTCTTGTCAGATCAGTGTCGTCCTTTAACTTCCCCCTTTTCAGTTATGAAAGTCAGGTGTAGTCTGTTATTTTCTTATTCATTTTGACAGGGAAAAGGGTCTCTGAGAAAGGGAACACCCGGATCCACTGTTTACCAAAAGTGTAACATTGTCACTAGTGAAGAAGGAGACCTGCTTATGATAATGTAAATGTTGTATTTAAATTTATGTTACGTAAATGTAAAAATGTAAATGTTAATGTAAAACATTTACAGGAATGATGATCAGGGCAAAAGACAAGAAGGAACCGATGAAACGTCAATAGAAGGGGGAGAGAGAAGTGATGGGCAGAGGACCCGTCAGGGGACTCACCTGCTACCATTTTTAGCTGTGTTTTCCACAGTGCGACACATCTTTGCTTATTCCCATCTGCTAGGGAAAAAGAAGATTCTGGGTTTGATCCTTTGATGAAGCAACACCTAGAAGATGCTTCCAAAGCTTGATATGCCAAGGAGTGACCATGATCATAGCATCCTGTGCCATTTCATTTTAAGAGACTATTTTAGGATGGGAAGAATTAACAAGATTGTACAGAGTTGAGTTTCAGAGAGACTCAAAACTGTTTCTCTGTTCACATCTTCTCCCATACTTTCTACTATGTAAATCAGGTATAAAGATGGTGGCTATTAACAGCTCCCTTTTCCTGTTCCTTGCTACCATGTAACATATACTCAGATGCTCAAGCACTGAGAAAATGGCAATTTTAAAGGATTAAAGACTCTAAACGTTCCTATCATAAACTGGTTTTGGAAGCTGACATCTGAGTTACATACAATTAGATAAAGATACACAAACACGTATCACTTACATGTACATATATACACACCGCTTGAGAAATCTAGTCTGCTCAGAATAAAAATGTTTCCATCAGCCACAGTGAAAGGCTAATCATGAAATGATCTACAAAGGAAATGCATGGACAGATATGGATTAGCTTCCGTATATTGGGTGGCTGAGAATGAATTAGCATAATCATAAATTTGTTCCAATTACAGAAGGCAATTATCAGAGACCAGCGTACAGCATTATCAAAATGAAATCACCAAAGTGCATCTACATTCCAGGTAGATGCCATTGAGTTAATAGTGCTTAAAAAAAAAAAAAAGCTCTATACGGATTCATCTTTCATCTCTTTGATTACTATACACTCCATGCAAGCTCCCTTTTAGCTGACAGACACAAAGCCACTATGAAAGAAGAAAAATAATACACGCTGTACGAAAAAAAAAATCATGCTCAATATAATAACACAACTGTAAAGTCTAAAGTCTTGTATGGATAATTTCCCTAGATCAGTGGTTAAAGATAGAGCTTTTACATTTTAGACAGTAATTCCCATCATCTCTTGTGTTCTCTCTGAAATATTGATGAGGGATAAAACTGTGACTAAACCTGTCATCATCTGCTCCAAACAGAAGTTCTCTGTGCAGAAACTAGTGCTGTTTGGCTAGGGTAATTCTACTGCTGTTCATCCTGTTTTCGTTTTTGCCTTCCCATCGTACAGAGAACCTGCTGCCTTGTTAACCACTGCCCGTCTGGAAAGGGTCCAGGAGAGTTAAATCTATTTTGTAAAGAGGGCAACAGATTTAGTCTCCAAATTTTAGAGCTAAAAAAAGCAATTCAACTTAACTAGATAAGATTATACATACGTATTAGAGTGTGCCCAGGAAACAGACATGAAAGAGAGGCTCAAGAGAGGGCAGGTTATGGAGAAACACAGAAACTGTATTTCTATTGTGAGGACATACAGTGGGTTGTCCCTTTACAAAGGATGGCGGGTCCAGCAGAGTGGGAGGAGGGAAAAGAAGGAAGACTCACATTTTACTTGTACTGACTGCTGTACAGTAGAGACTAGTCTAGGCTCTTCCACATCTTTTTTTTTTTTTAAAGATTTTATTTATTTATTTGACAGACAGATCACAAGTAGGCAGAGAGAGAGAGAGAGAGAGAAAGAGAGAGAGAGAGAGGAGGAAGCAGGCTCCCTGCTGAGCAGAGAGCCTAATGCGGGGCTTGATACCAGGATCCTGAGATCATGACCTGAGCTGAAAGCAGAGGCTTTAACCCACTGAGCCACCCAGATGCCCCGGCTCTTCCACATCTTAACCTACTTGCTGAACTGGGTACGCTTATGTTTTTATACTTAAAAAGTAACTGAGAAGGCAAGAACTGAAATATTCAAATATGCTGAAAATTCTAGCAACTTAAATCAATAAACAAAAACTCTTTCTTTTTTCATAGCTGCGTCTCTCGAATTCTTTGGCAAATGCTCATTCCCTATCATGACATTTCAAATGGGCTTCCACTCCATTGACTCACTGGAATTGCTCCTGCTAAGGCCACCAGTGACCTCCAACTTTCTACATTCACTAAATGTACATTGTTTTGCATTCTTACTGGACTTTCAGGGATAATGAGATAGAGAACATTCTCAAATTTTCTCTTTCATTTTTTTTTTTTAAGATTTTATTTATTTATTTGACAGAGAGAGACACAGCAAGAGAGGAAACATAAGCAGAAGAAATGGGAGAGGGAGAAGCAGGCTTTCTCCTGAGCAGGGAGGCCAAAGTGGGACTCAATCCCAGGACCCTGGGATCATGACCTGAGCTGAAGATAGACGCTTAACAACTGAGCCACCCAGGTGCCCCCCATTATTTGTTTATTTGTTTGTTTGTTTGTTTAATAATTGCACATGTTCTCTCTTTCCACCCTTCTAGACAATCCTGCCTTGTCTCTTTTGTTGGCTTCTTCTCTATCCAAACATGAAGTGTTGCATTTCATTGGCTCTCAGGATTAGGTCCCTCTCTATACCACGCTGTAAAAGGTATTTCCATATGATATCACCAGACTTGTGTGTCATTCATGGCCACATACTGAACATTTCCAAATCAATATTCTCAGTTCATTGACCATGAGCTATAGCTTCTTATATACGATGCCTGCTTAGCATCTGTTTCTGTATGTTTCAAAGATACTGTAAGCTCAACATGCGGAACTGAATTTAGAATATTTTTTCTTCCAAAAGTAAGCAAGGAATAGAAGATTTCTTTTTTAATTTTAAATTTTTTTTTAATAAACATATAATGTATTATTAGCCCCAGGGGTACAGGTCTGTGAATCGCCAGGTTTACATACTTCACAGCACTCACCATAGCACACACCCTCCCCAATGTCCATAACCCCACCACCCTCTTCCTTTTGTGACACTAAGAGTCTCTTATGGTTTGTCTCCCTCCTGATCCCATCTTGTTTCATTTATTCTTTTCCTACCCCCCAAACCCCCCCACGTTGCATCTCTACTTCCTCATATCAGGGAGATCATATGATTCTCCGATTGACTTATTTCGTAAGCATAATACCCTCTAATTCCATCCATGTCGTCGCAAATGTTAAGATTTATTTCTTTTGATGGCTGCATAAGAAGATTTCTTTACATGTCTGACATTATAACATTGGAACGTTCTCATCTGAAAATAGGGATTCATGGAAGAAATGGTGATAATTTTACATTAAAAAGCACACTCTTGAGGTCATATATAGACTATGTGGAGCAGGAAGGGACACGCAAAGCTAAGGCAAATAAATCCTTAGAAGACTGCGACATCATGCTTGGGGAGACCCTGGTAGAGTGAACTGGAAGGCTAATGGGTTTATATAGTAAAGAGCCTTGACGAGAAGTGAAGGGGTAAAACAGAATGAATGAAAATTTGTGACCGATTTGAAAAAAGATTTAAAGAGAGGGCCGTCGAAATTTGGTACCCATATTTCTGACTTGGACAAGTGATATAGGGGACACAGATGAAAAGGTTATTTGGGGATGTTGTACTGATATGCACTGACTGACTATTACCCTGGTCCTAACATACAAAGAGCATTCTCAAATCAATAGATATAAACAAACAAACATGACAACAGAAAAGTAAGCAAAGTATTTGAATAACTCAGTGATACAGACAGTGAAGTTTACAGTGTATATAAGGTTTTGAGATGGGGCATATGGGTGGTTTAGTTGTTAAGCATCTGCCTTTGGCTCAGGTCTGCCTTTGGCTGAGCCCTGCATCGGGCTTCCTGCTCAGCAGAGAATCCACTTCTCCCTCTCCCACTCCCCCTGCTTGTGTTCCCTCTCTTAGTGTCGCTCTGTGCCAAATAAATAAATAAAATGTTAAAAAAAAAAAAAGGGCTTTGAAATAAACACCTTCAACCCAGATCTCTCTTCAGCTCCAGACCAACATAGTCAACTACTTTCTGGGCCTATTTCCTCCACAGGCTTCAGAATAAATTGTATCCAAGCCTACAGGCAAATGTGATATCGAGCAGAAAGTGTAAAAAGGCTGGCAGGGGGTGGGAAGGGTAGGTTCAAGATAAAAAGCCCTTGAAGAAATCACCATTTTAACAACACAAAAAGGGAAGAAGAGACTGCAAAGATACATTGTTGATATTGAAGTAAGAGAGAAATCAGAAATGTCTGTGTCATGGAAGCCAAAATGAAAACATTTTAAGTATTTAAAAATTACCCCTGAGGGGCGCCTGGGTGGCTCAGTGGATTAAGGCCTCTACCTTCAGCTCTGGTCATGATCTCAGGGTCCTGGGATCAAGCCCCGCCTGGGGTTCTCTGCTCAGCAGGGAGCCTGCTTTCTCCTCTCTCTCTGCCTGCCTCTCTGCCTACTTGTGATCTCTCTGTCCATCAATAAATTAATTAATTAAAAATAAATATCCCCTGAAGTAAAAGTTGAGTATAGTAAAGTCCTAGGCTCCATTTTGACACCAAAGCTCCTCTTACAGCATGTGAACTAAAGGCCTCCACTCTTTGTTAATGAATGTAAATGGATGAAAGAATGGATGAATAAATAAATAAAATATTTTCCTCCTCTGTTCACGTTCCTCAATATTCACTAGAAATTTCCCCAAAGTCCACTGGCCCACTTGAAAAATAAAGCAGTATCTCTTCTTCACTCCTTACAATAAAACAAACCCCAGGCATACAAAATATTAAAAATATAGTCAGTGAAACCACAGAAGTACCATAAGTACCGTAAGAAAGCACAGGTGAGTATTTTGGTAATTTTTAGACTGGGAAAGGAATTCCTGCATGGTATAAAAGCAAAAGCCACAAAGACTGACTATTAAAGTTTTAAAGTTTAACACATGTACAAGACACCTTAAACATTAAAAATCATGTTTGTAACATATGACAAACTGTTATTATACTAAAGTCAACCGAGATATTAAATACATCTTGCAATTTGTACATCATGATGCCTGTGTAATAAAAATGGATGCTGGATAATATGCTTTACCAGTATGTACTGAATGTCAGCTCGCTTTCTAATATACACAGATCCTGTGAAAATCAATAGGAAAGATGAATTCCAACAGAAAATGAGCGAAGTACATGAATAGACTATTTAGGAGAAAAATACATATGGAGAACTAACATATAAAAAGTTGTTCAACTTCTCCAAAAATGAAAAGGAGAGGATTACTGTTAACCTCTTCCTGTGGCAAAACCTAAAACCATATAGGGTTGTCAAAATTGTAAAGAAATAGATGCTTTCATTTACTTTAGGTGCTGGTCTAAATTAGTTCATCCCTTTTGTGGGACAATCTTGCAACTTTTACCAAACCTGAAAATCCTGCTATTGTTTGATGTAAAAACCCGAGATATGTGTTTGGATGATAATTACAGCCTTATTTATTATAATGAATAAAGTGGAAACAACCTAATTGTTCACTAACAGATTCAATCAATTATGCACATTTATTCCACGGAATACTATGCAACCATCAAAAAGAAGGATGCATTTCTAATGGGACATTGCGCCGTGAGACATTCATTAAGTGTTAAAAGCGGATCTTAAAACTGTATTTCTAGGGGCACCTGGGTGGCTCAGTGGGTTAAGCCGCTGCCTTCGGCTCAGGTCATGATCTCAGGGTTCTGGGATCGAGTCCCGCATAGGGCTCTCTGCTCAGCAGGGACCCTGCTTCCCTCCCTCTCTCTCTCTCTCTCTGCCTGCCTCTCTGTCTACTGTGATCTCTCTCTCTCTCTGTCAAATAAATAAATAAATAAATCTTAAAAACAAAACAAAACAAAACAAAAAAACTGTATTTCTATCATCTCTCCATTCAGACACACACAAATAGCTGGCAGGCAATCCCCCAAATGTTATTTGGGTGGTGGATTTTCAGTGATCAAAATTTCCTTCTTCCTAAATCCCTATAGGGTTGAAATTTTTAGTATGAATTATCTGACAAAATTTCTGGCTCCCTACTTTATAATTACAGTTCCACTCCCTGGTCCCTTTTTAGTTTGATGGGGTCATGTGACTGGTTCTGGTCAATGAGTCCTCAGTGGAAGCTGTTTGTCAGTTTCAGGAGTGACAATTTACTTCCTGTGTGGAGACTCTCTTGACTTCTCTCCTTCTCCCTCTGCCATTACAGCTCACGATTTTTTTGAGAATGGCTATTCCATTAACCTTGGATGCAGTAAGACCGTCATGGACAGAGCTCCCAGATGACATGTGATAGCTACGTAACACAAGAGAGAAATCAATCTTCGTTGTTTTAAGCTACTGAGATTTGTAGGTTGTTTGTTACTTTATCGTAATCTAGTTTACCTTATTTCCTGGCATCTATATTATGTTTTTAAGCAGAAAGAAAAAAGCTATTTTCATTAAACAAAGATATGTTCCTCCAAATGTTTCTAACACTCCCGGTCTCTATGAGGTAAACAAATTATCTTAAATTGCGTATCTTTCTCCCCCACCACAAACTAATACATTAACTAGAAAAGCAATCCATTTCTAGCTGGCTGCCAGGCTAAGTGACTGTCCCACACTGCAGTTTATCTTCATAGGAGTCCTTACCTGGTTATTTTAGAAAACTCCTTGATTTCTGCATCATCTTACACAGTGTAGATCATGGTTAGTGAGTCATCGCATTCACACTCTAACCTCTAAGTTCATGGAGGAAAATTTAAATGAAATTATATTACTTTTACATGTCATGTTTACTTCAGTTAACTATATAATTTGATCAGCAAAACTGAGTTTTTCCAAATCTGTTTTTATTTTAAGATTTTATTTATTTATTTAGCAGAGAGAGAGAGAGAGTGATCACAAGTAGCTAGAGAGCAGGCAGAGAGAGAGAGGAGGAGGCAGACTCCCTGCTGAGCAGAGAGCCGGATGTGGAGCTCCATCCCAGGACCCTAAGATCATGACCTGAACCAAAGGCAGAGGCTTAACCCACTGAGCCACTCAGGTGCCCCTTTATTATTATTATTATTATTATTATTTTAAATAACACAGGTAGTGTCCTGGGTTACAAACATTCCAAGAGGAATCTGAACAGAAGTGAATCTGCACATCCAACACGGTGATGCTGTCTCACTTGGGGACGGTGTTTCCATTCCTGTGTTAATCAGTCTGGCCAACTAACTTGGATGGTTTCCTCTTTGTTTCCTCCAGTTTATCTCCCTCTTCTTTGCATTCTCGTTTTTATGAACTACCTCAAAGCTGCTTTTTGGTCTTCACAACACGATAGGGAATGTTTAAAAAATAAACTAAATTGCTTTCATGATGTGTTTTTTTTTCCAGATTTGCTGAAAATGAGACTTTTTAACAGCCTCTATACTATAACCCCCTCATTCCCTTTTAATTTAAATTTTTGTACTAAAATGAGCTTCTGATATTCCATTAATAGCACTAGGGAAGACACTTGTTTTCTATGCATATACAGGTTAATCTAGAATTCTCCCCTCTCCTATCCTTCATTGTCTATGATGTAGATGTTATATATTAATATCTGTATATAATATATTTAGCAGTTTATGTGCCTTAAAAATTCTACCTTTCCATATTACTTATTGAAAGTATTCAATGATCGGGGCACCTGGGTGTCTCAGTGAGTTGGGCCTCTGCCTTTGACTCAGGTCATGGTCTCGGGGTTCTGGATCGAGCCCCACATCCAGCTCTCTGCTCAACAGGGAGCCTGCTTCTCCCTCTCTCTGCCTGCTGTTCTGCCTACTTGTGATCTCTCTCTGTTAAATAAATAAATCTTTAAAAAAAAGTATTTAATGATCCAATGGTCACAACTGTTGAAAAAGAGAAGCATAACCAATTTTGGAATGGAATATTTTAATCATTTTGGGAAATATAAATGTATATACATGTATCTTAAGTGAGCATACAGTTCTCCTTAAAGAATTAGCTGAACACAGGGTCCCAGAGGTGAGTAATATGCTAGAGCATAAAAATATACATTGCACTTTCTGCACAGATAACTCATGAATTCTATAATGTACATAAAGACTATCAAGAGTTGATTCTGTGTAGTACCTGCCTGTTAGATGGGTGTGGAGTTAATCCCCTAGTATTCCTCTGTAAACTGAGGAATACAAAATGGTCCCTACTTTCCTGTCCTCGCAGGGATCTTGGGGGGCTGAGCATGAAACCATGGATGAAATGATCTGGGTACAAATATAAAGCAAGAAATTAATGTAATGTGGTAGCAGAGTCCGGGAACAGATTAATGGTCTTGTGTGGCTCAGGCAAAAGCGGGTTGAGTATGTGTCCTACACGCCACTCAAGGAATTTGAACTCAACCCTGAAGGCCCTAAGAAGCCACTGATGCATTTTAACATGAAGAGTTCGGGTTCAGAAAGAATCATTCTGGTATTAATGCAAAGCTGCCAAGTGACTGTGGATTAGAGAAGCCAGATGAGTCCTTAGGGCTTCACCAAAGGAGAGAAGGGTGAGGGCCTGCATTAGGCAGTAGGTAAAGAAACATAGGGAAGATCCAACACAGAATAAATACGACTGATATGTTGTAGTAATTGATCATCAGAGAAAAGGTGAATGAAGGACCTGAAGAAACGTGCCTAATTCACAAGTTTGTAGCTTGGTCAATGTGCACCCTTAACCAAGACCAGGAGTCCCGGATCTTCAAGGTCAGGTACCTGTTTGGCACATGCTTTCTACGTTGTCGGCCACTTTCAAGAACGGAGCATCAGCTCCAGCAGCTGGACTCACAGCTAAACAGACATCCCAGCGACAGGCAACAGTCAATGTTTCCGGTTTAAGAATACAGAGCCCTCCCACCAAGCACTGTAATCATCAATAAAAACACTGCTTCTCTGTTGGTTTCTGGTTAGGATCACGTTATGGGTCACATCATGAAATAACTTTATAATTCTTGAATTAAGAGGAAGCTACTCTGGCCTTTATACACGTCTGACTTTTGACTGTGGTCAAAAAAGTGGACACAAACATCAGAGTTACCTCATCCAGAATGTCACCACTCCCTGAGGAGAGCAATCGATCATTTTCTGGAGGCAAGATCACCCTGGAACCAGTGTAAAATTGAAAAGGTCAACATCTGGCTGGTGGTTAGGACTCACTTTCTTATAGCCTGTTCTTTTTGGTTTATAAGCCCATGCTCTTGTTTAAAAAAAAACTTAGTTGAAGGCTCTTTACCCTTTAGTTTTTTTTATTACTTTTTTTTTTTAAGAGAAAATTATTTCCTTAATCCACAGGCATTATTTGACCATCTACTATGTAAGTGACGATATACTGGGCATGTGGGCATGTGGAGGTAGTGACATGGCACCCTGCTCAAGGAACATGGACACAAATGGGAAAACAAGACACACAAGGGCACAATAGCATACCCATATGGACGACCCAATCATGCCAGTTTCTGTGCCACTGGAATTCTGAAGAGTTCGGGGCATGCTTGCCCAGCTCTTCTATTACCTGGAAGGTAGTTCATTATAACACTTGCCACATTGCTTGTTCGCAAGCCATTTACCTCAGTTAATCTGTGAACCCTTTTTTTTTTTTTTTAAGATTTTATTTATTTGACTGAGAGAGAGAGATCACAAGTAGGCAGAGAGGCAGGCAGAGAGAGAGAGGAGGAAGCAGGCTCCCCACTGAGCAGAGAGCCCGATGCGGGACTCGATCCTAGGACCCTGAGACCATGACCTGAACCAAAGGCAGAGGCTTAAGCCACTGAGCCACTCAGGCGCCCCTGTGACCCCTTATTTTTAAACTAACCACTTCTCATCAGCATTTCCTAGTGTAAGTAGGACACATCAAACTAAACAATGACTGGATACTTTCTGTCATCATTTTACAAAGGGCACAATATGGGAGATAGAAGCAGGGACATTATATTTGGGAATAATTAGAATCAAATTCTTTCCTCCATTTCAAAAATATTCTCTCTTCCTCTATGTCCTTCTCGCCCACACATCTAGACATATTTACCCCAACTTCTCCACACCACCCGCCTCACCACCACTGACCACCACCATCACCAGCGCCCGAGTGATCTAGACAGACATGATTACAGAGAAAGGGTACCTTCCTTATTTTCTTGTGGATTCTTAGCATATCATGAATACTTATATTATCTCTAGGCCAAAAGGCTCAAACCATCAAAAGTGCACCGGAGCTACCACTGTAATCAATAGAGTCGGTCTGTCTAGTGCTTAAGAAGAACAAAAACGTGAGCTGAGTGGATCTGTCTTTAGACTACAATGAATTGGAATAAGGGCAGGAAGCCTGGTTGGCCAGGAAGTGCTAAAAAGTTCGATCCTTTTCTATGAGGCTCTGGGCAGCCTAAAGACAAGAAACGTGCTTGCTCTGTTGCCTCGACCCTGAGCACTGTCTCTGGCACATATCGGCTAGGAATAAATAAGTGTCAATGAGGCCCTAAAGGAGATGTACGGTAACAGCAAACTTGTGACCATTTATGACTTTGCTTCCTTTGCAGGGCTGTTCCTTTTTAGCTTGAATTGGCCTGTTTGAAAACATGAGTGGGGGAGGGGGTGATAAATGTACGGAGGGAGGGCTTGGTGTTTCCAGCTCTGGGTCGGGCATTTTCCCCTCCGCTTCAGCCTCCTGGAACTCTAGGATCCCTTCCCTTTCCCTGTACTTACTTTGCTTTAAACCAAGACTCCTCTCCTGCAAGCTCATATTTTTTACACAAATCACAGACCGAGTGTGGTTGTTCACTTCCTCATCCACACATCTGCAATCCCTATCAACCTTGGCGGTAATGCAATATCACCAGAGGGCATTGTCTGCTTTATGAACTGCTACAGCTTCCATAAAGCACAGGGCCTGCCTGTTCTCTCCCAGTCGAGTCTGTAACTCTAACTATAGATGGGGCTGCCAGACCACATCTCATTAGAGAACCAGGTTTCACTGAAATCTGTCTATTCTGTGTACAGTTCTATTTTGTTTTTTAAGCTTCTGTTTTGTGTCTTTTTGATTTTGCTAAAAGCAAAGAGACTCAAAGGAACACACGTCCTCTGAGTTCATAACAGGGACAGTGCTGGAATTGATACACGTTTAGGAGAGTAATCAGTCCTGGCAGCAGAAAATGTGTTTTGCAACCCCATTGTCCTATTTCCTATGAGAATATAATGTTGGCACAAAATGATGCTAGGTCCTCGGCCACACAATCTAGAGTGCCGGGAGGGAAGCACAATAGAGCAGGAATTGAGTCGAATGCATGCTCTTAGTCACAACAGGATCGCCTCGGATTAGGGCTGGGGTCCACTCGGGTGTCCCAGACAAGAAACCTGAAGAGTGGGAAACACATACACTCACTAAACAAATACAGTTATTGGTTTGGTTTTGCATTCAGTGATAGGTACCTCACCTGTGACGGAGGGTCATCACCCAAAAGAGGTCAATTGTGCCAGACAGAGACAGTTAATGGACAGAAACTTTACTTCTGCTGATTAGAAGGTTGATGTGTCCTGCATGTCTACTGGGGCTCCTCAGAGTTCCCGAATCTTGCAGAGGATGGGTTCTAGAATCTGACATAAAAGATCACCCTGCAGTTGGGGCCAAGGGTCTTGAGCATAACGTCTAAAGCAGCGTAAGGACAGAAGGACAGTTAATCATGGCTGTGATGTGAAAATCGTACTCTTTCTTTGTATGGCTGCTTTCCATCGAAATCTGCCAGTATAGGGCCCACACCCAAGTCTTTCCTATCCAAAAATCTCCCGTGGGGATTTTTATTTTATTTTATTTATTTATTTTTTAAAAGATTTTATTTATCCATTTGAGACAGAGAAAGAGTGAGAGAGAGCATGAGAGGGGAGAAGGTCAGAAGAAGAAGCAGACCTCCCGTGGAGCCGGGAGCCTGATGCGGCACTGGATCTCGGGACTCCGGGATCATGACCTGAGCCAAAGGCAGTCGCTTAACCAACTGAGCCACCCAGGCGCCCCCTTTATTTTATTTTAAATATTTTATTTATTTGAGGGACAGAGAGGCAGAGGGAGAAGGAGAAGCTGACTCCCCACTGAGCAAAGAGCCTGACACAAGACTCGATTCCAGGACCCTGGGATCATGATGTTAGCTAAAGGCAGATGCTTAACTGACTGAACCATCCAGGCACTCCTCCCATGGGGATTTCAAACCAGATCCGAGATTAAACCAGAAATGAAAAAGTTAAAAATTGTATCCGGGGGAGGGGAGAGAAAATTAAAAAAAAAAAAAAAATTCAAACTTAAAAAAAAAAATGAAATGAAATTTTAAACAGAAATACGGATGGTACTAAAATGGGCATGCCTAATCTGAAATGTGGGTTCCAGATCCTGAGTTTTCTCTATGCTCAGTCAAGGATGTCTCATTATTTCAACTATCAGGAAGAACAAGCAACATATATACTAGTACTTTTCAGACAAGCTCTTCTCCACTGCAGTGAATTTCATAAAAGTTTCTTGTCTAAGGCAACCTAGGTGTAAGAGTGCTGTACCTTGCAGTATGTACCCTGAAAGGAGAGCCACAGGAATTTACATGTCACCTATTTCCTGTCCTTTGCTAGGATCCTCACCAAGGGACCAGAACGCCTAAATATACACCTACGGCTTGGAGAGTGTGGGAGAGGTAGAACAGTGGCTTGCTCCAAGTTCATTTCATGGAAGAAGAGAAAAGCAAAACCCAAGCAGAATGTTGTCAGCCAGAATTTGCTTGTAAACAGGCAGCCCTGAGGGGAGGGAATCCATTTATCCCCAACCCAACTCCCTAATTGTCTAGTGCCATGGCTTTATTTTATCTCAACGCATAACTCTATATATGCAACTCTGCTTCCCCTCTGGCTCCCTTTTTTCCCATTTCCCCTGTTTTATAACATAAACCAATTCCCAGAAGAATGAGAGTGATGAAGGGGTGTCTTTGGTTCTGCATACATTACAAGGATCAAAACTAAATGCTGGGTGATAAATACCACTGGAGAGCACAGAATGCTCCAGGAGAAAATGATCTTTAATGGAGTCGCTCTTAAAAGTATCTGCATGTGGCAACGCTAAATACCATGAAGTCTCAGTTACAGATCACAGAACTCAAATGCATGAATATTAAAGAAGAAAACAGCAGTGGAGCAGCTAAAAGTAAGTAGAGGAAGCTACTAAGAGAAAACCACATTCATCAGGCTTACTTCCTGTCATATGGCCCTCTCTAGGCAAAACCACAATAGACATAAAACTTTTTCTTCTTGATACATTGTTTCACCCATTCTCTCTTCTTTCCAAGCTCCTTAATCTTTCCATTTCTAGCATGTCCTGCCCACAGAGGGGACAATATGTATTTGGAAATTACAAAAATGACACAGTCCGCTATATTTGCATTTTAATGAGGGCAAAAGGTTTAATCTAAGAAATGACTCTCTATGGTGAAATTTCAGGCAAGAATGAGAAAATGAAGGCTAGCTGGAAATGATGGAAGTTTTAGTAAATTAAATCTTCTTTAAGTAATAGCCCATAAATAGTTTCCTTCATTCATACAAATTCTTTTCTAGGAGCTGACTGCTACTCTATCTGTATTCTTTTTCCTTCTAAAAATGGGGTGGTAATAGTGGTGGAGATGCTTAGAACTCAAATATATCATGGTTTTCAAATGTTGACCTTGTAAAAGCCCAGTTACCTCTCATTTCTTTGCTCCAGTGAAGCCGAGGTATCTTAGAAACCACTCTTGTTGAACACTCACTTGCAGTGAGTACAACACCCATTTAAATTGCTGTTACCTACAAAATAGTGCATGAGGCTGATTGTGTTCAAGACGGGCCACCTGAGAATGTGCCACTTTGGTATACAGATTATTTCAAGCTGAAGACAATCAAATTCAAGAAGAGCTTTTTGTTTTGCTCCTAACAGTCTAAAATAATTTAAATAGAAGGCCCATACCAGAAAATAAGTGATTATCAAAGAACATTTTTTAAAATCAGAAGTAACTGTCCCCATGGCAAAGGCAAACAATTGATTACCAAAAATTTGCCCCTACCATTTTTCTATGAATTGCCTTCTTTCTTTTTGAAATCCCAGACCCTTTCCCCCTTATCCCAGGATGGGATAAAAAGCCTCAAATGCCTGTCAGGGGGCCCCTCTTGTCTCGGTGGGGCTCCTGAATGTATGTAATTAAATTTGTTTTCTCCTGTTAACCTGTCTTATATCAATTTAATTATTAGATCAGTCAAGGAACCTCGAAGGGAGAAGGGAAAATTATTCTTCTCCTGAAGATTTGGTGCCCCAACATGGAGCCCCCCACTCACTGGGACTTCTGCAGCTGAGCGATCCCAGGACCTCTCCCAGAAGCTGGCAGAAAGTAAGACTTCTTACCATGTCAGTCTCCTGGACTTCTTTGGCTGCAAGATCTGGTGGAAACAAAAGTGGTGAATGTCCTTTTCTCCACCTGCCTTTCCCCCCTCCCCCCAATTCAGATTAGCAGGAGAAAATATTTGTGTGAACTAGTTCCTTGGATATAGTGACTCTGGTTAAAAAAATCTAGTACGAGCACTCTTGTTTCCTATGATCTTTTTCCTTCAAGAGATGGCCATCGTTCTCCTCTTAGTCTTTTATGTCACTGTCATAAGAAAGAAAACCATAGACTAGAACCCAGACAGAGTTCCTATTAGCCTGTGTTTCCAGCTAGCTACACAGACTGGGGAGTTCAAGGTTCTCACCAGATCAGTGTCTGTTTAGACAACTTTGCTGTGGGTCTCCTACATAAAAACCAGATGAGGTTTTCCTTTCATCTTCTTTCATGCACTGAGATCCTAGCTTCGTGACCAGTGAGAATATTCTCTCAGGTCTCTACCTGCCAGAAGGGGCAAGTACAGGTGCACAGTGTGTGGCCAGTCGAATAGCCTGAGAGTCTGCGACACAAAGTCACAAACAGCACTCTTTGTCCAGCCATGCCAGCTCTCAGGGAAATTGGTCTTAAGGGATCCAGCCCATAAGTGGCCTTTGTTATCTCAACCTTGGTTGTCTTGTTAGTGCTAGTAAAGTTCCATTCCAGTGGTGCCTGCCTGGTGTCACAGAGCAGTGGGTTTGTGAACTGGAGGCATCTCATGATCCCATGGCAGACCACAGACAGGGTTCCACTATACCATTATCACCACCCATGACCACAAAGGGCTTTGCTATCTTGGGCTAACTCAGGGAGAGAACTTTCTGAATCTTATAAGGGCCATACCTTTTGCACTTTCCTTTGGATCACCTCTTGTGTTGTTGGTTAAGCGTAAAAAAAGGATTACTGGTTTGAGTCACTATAGAGATGCATAGATCCTGCCCGGTCAATGGCCAGAGAAGGTTACATTAAATTAGAAAAACTTTAGTATAAAAAAATTTTTTTTTGGAAAATTATCTTATTGGTACTTACGACACCCAATTATAAAGTGGGTACAAAAGGATATATTGGCTGGCCTTGGGAACTCCCTTACTAAAATGAAAACACAAAAATCAAACTTATAACAAAATTAAAGTCTATATTCAACATAAACTCCCCTTCTTGAAACTCAGTTCATTGCCTCCACCCCTAAACTTCTCTAGGTTCCTCAGAAAATTGGTGAAATTGCCTATTTTAGCTTCCTTTTTCCCTGCAAAGATTTACAGAGAGCACTCCAACCTAATCTGGAGGCTCAGTGTAGGCATTCTTTCTCTGTCCCATGAAAATGTAAATCTTACCATGTCTTTGAAATGTAAACACCCCAGGAGGTAATTAATACTTCCTTGAAACTAAAGGGTGGTGGTGGTGGTGATTTAGGAAGAGGAGGAAGAGGAAAAAGGTGGCTCAGTGGGTTAAAGCCTCTGCCTTGGGCTCAGGTCGTGATCCCAGTGTCCTGGGATTGAGACCCCACATGGGGCCCTTTGCTCAGCAGCGTCATGCTCCCTCCACGCGGGCCCCACCCCCGCCTACTTGTGATCTCTGTCAAATAAATAAATAAAATCTTTTTTTAAAAAAAAGAAAGAAGAGACCTTTTAAAAATATAAACTACAACAGTAAACTTAGTAACTATTACAACTACCTTCATTCAGTATGAGTATTTTTTTTTTAAGATTTTATTTATTTATTTGACAGACAGAGATCACAAGTAGGCAGAGAGGCAGGCAGAGAGAGAGGACGAAGGACCCTGGGATCATGACCTGAGCCGAAGGCAGAGGCTTTAATCCATTGAGCCACCCAGGCACCCCCAGTATGAGTATTTTTATATGTTACATATTTTCATGCTCAACAGTACAATAAGGAATATATAATTATCTTCAATTCACAGGTAAGGACAGAGAAGCTAACTAGCCCAAAGTCACATAGCTGCTAAGACAGAAAAAAGAATAAAAAAACCATTTTCAAGTAAATATACACACATACATACATACATACATAAAATACAAACTGCCAAAAAATCTGTCTTGTCCAAACTCTAGACCACAGCACTGTTAAGATTACATGTCAAGGATGAATAAAAAATCTTAAAAAAAAAAAAAAAAGATTACATGTCAAGGGCAAATACAAATCCTGAAAGTTTTCCCCACACACAGTAAAAAGCTTTACTAATCTGAGCGGATAAACTTAACTTACTTCAACTGTTGTTTATAAAACAGTGAGTTTTATATGGTTATATCTGATTCATCATTAAAACTTTACAATGGAAGCTTAAAAGACCTTTGTCGCTGGCATGTTTAACTAAGTCTGTGTATGTTCTGGATGGCAGGGATCACAGGAAAACCCCTTCAGGAACAAAGGAGCTGGCAGGCACCATCTCCTTCCCAACCCACTCCCAGCATAAATGCATGGCCACCTGGGGAACCCAGTGCTGTTCCCGTATTCCATACCTAACTTGCTTACACCAAGCCCCACCTCCCCATACTTCAGAGGATCTGCTCCTTCCAGTCACATCTGCCTTAGTGCCAGAGCTGTGGGTCCCCTCCTTAAGAAGATCAGTGCAAATCTTGCCAACACATCCCCTCACCTGTGTGTTTTGTGGGGCCTGGGTCCCAGCTGCAGTTGTGGCAGCCCATAGAGGACTAACATGCACCTTGTAAAAACTGGGCATGTCGCCCATGCACAATTTGTAGATCCACCAGGCCAATCCAGTCCCAGCAGCCTGGCAGCAGGTTCTCTTTGGCAAGCAGGCCAGCACACACTGTATTAAAACTGTGTCCGCTATGCCAGTCTAGTCCCAAGGTGGCGGCATGTCTCCTCTGATATGCCCTCAGCTGGGGCCCATCCAAAGTGGTGCCGCAAGGCTGGCAGAGAGCAAACAGCTCCTACAGAAGCCAGCACTAAACCAAAGTGCCTCCATCCCTGGGGTGAGGGGAAGACAACCACATGCACCTGTGAATGGCGGCCCCAGCACTGGGCTGGGGGCAAAGAGTTGGTCTGATTGCAGGCCCTAACCACCAAATAAAACTTCTCAAGGGGAAAACAACCCGGGGAAAGTGCCCTGTAGTGTGCTGCTACTGCATCTCTGGCAGATGCTGATCCAACTCACCACAAGTTCAACGGGGCCCAACACTGGCCCACTAACACCACAGGAACCAAATGTTGCCCCCAAGAGGGAATGAGAGCCACTTCAGATGACTGGCTTGAAGGAAAAAGTGTCCAAGACACAACAAGGGTGCACGCAAAAGCACAAAGGAGACACCCAGGAAGAGCCAAGTTCTGGCGAGCAGCAAACACAGGACTGCAGGGTCTACAGGACCTCCTCTTCATAAGGACACGACTCTCAAGAGCCTGGGATGTAGCTGAATTTCCTAACACAAGAAACAGGCAGAGAGTTAGATAAAATGAGGAGACAAAGAGTTATGTTCCAAATAACAGAACAGGACAAATCTACTGCAAGAGAACTGAGCAAAAGATTTATAAGTGTGTGTGTGTGTGTGTGTGTGTGTGTGAGAGAGAGAGAGAGAGAGAGAAAGAAAGAGAGAGAGAGACAGAGAGAGAATTTAAAGTACTGATCATAAAGATACTCACTGGATGTGGGAAAAGAGTGGAGGACATCAGTGAGACTCTTAACAAAGGGAAAACAAAAAATAAATACTAGTAAGAGATGAAGAACACAATAAATGAATGAAAAATACAATTGATGGAATGAATACCAGGCTGGAAGGATCAGAGCAAGGAATTAACATGCTGGGGGACAGATAATGGAGCTAATCAAATTGAGCAGATGAGAGAAAAAAGAAATAATGCAAAATGAGAACAAACTTAGGGAACTCAGCAACCCCATCAAGTGTAATAACATTTGCTTTTGGGGGGATTCCATAAGGTGAGAGAGAAAAGGGAGCAGAGAGTTTATATGAAGAAATAATAGTTGAAAACTTCCCTAATCTGGGGAAGGAAACATGTCCAGATCCAGGAGGCACAGAGATCCCCCAACAAAATCAATCCAAGGAGGTCCAAGCCATGGTACATAGTAATTAAAATGGCAAAAGTAGTAATAAAAAAGCATTTTAAAAACAGAAAGAAAAAAGAAGGCAGTTTCATATCAGGGAAACTCCATAAGACTATCAACTGATTTTTAAGCAGAAACTTTGCAAGCCAGATGAGAGTGGTATGATACACTCAAAGTACTAAAAGGAAAAAAAAAAATCTGTAGCCAAGAATACTCTATCCAGCAAGGTTATCATTCAGAGTAGGAGAGATAAAGTGTCTCCCAAGCAAACAAAACTAAAGGAGTTCATGACACCTAAGCCAGCTCTATAGGAAATGTTAACATAAGTAATGTTAAGAAAAGTAGGAAGCACACAAGTAGTAAAAATAAGTGTATCTGTAAAAATCAGTCAAGGGACTCACAAAATAAAAAAGACATAATATAAGACACCATATATCTAAAATGTAGGGGACAGAAGTAAAGAATGGGTACAAATTTAAGGGACCATCAACTTAAAACAGACTGTTATATGCGTAACAGGCTAACTACAAACCTAAAGGTAACCACAAATCAAAAACAGTAATACGTATGCAAAAAATAAAGACAACGGACTCCAAGTATATCACTAAAGTAAGGCTTTACTTTAGTAAAAGTAAAGCTCTCTGCTCAGCGGGGAGCCTGCTTTCCTCTCTCTCTGCCTGCCTCTCTGCCTACTTGGTGATCTCTCTATCAAATAAATAAATAAAATCTTAAAAAAAAAAAAAAGTGAAGCCCTAGAGAAATATTTATCATGCAAATGGATGTCAAAGAAATCTGGGATAGTAATACTTATACTGGAAAAAACAAAGACTATAACAAGAGACAAAAGACACTCCATACTGATAAAGTAAACAGTAAAATGAGAAGATGTAACAATTGTAAATATTTATGGACTCAACACAGGAGCACTCAGATACATAAAACTGTTAATAACAAACATTAAAAAAAAACTAATGGATAGTAATATATTAGGAGTATTACATGTCTTAGTAATACATAGTAGGGGACTTTAACACCCCACTTACACCAATGGACAGATCATCCCAAAAGAAAATCAACAAGAAAACAGTGATTTTGAATGACATACTAGACCACATGGATTTAACAAATATATTCAAAACATTCCATGCTAAAACAGCAGAACACACATTCTTTTCAAGTGCAAATAGAGCATTTTCCAGAATAGATCACACACTAGGTCACAAAACAAGCCTTAACAAATTAAAAAAGACTGAAGTCATACTGTGAAACTTTCCTGACCACAACACTATGAAACCAGAAATTCAACACAAGAAAAATCTGGAAAGACCACAAATAAATGGAGGTAAAATAACATGCTTCCAAACAATGGGTTAACCAAGAAACCAAGAACAAATTAAAAAATTACATGAAGAAAATGAGATTACAATAGTATAAAATGTCTGGGATGCAGCAAAAGCAGTTCTAGGAAGTAAGTTTACAGCAATACAGGCTTACCTCAAAAAACAAGAAAAATCTCAAATAAACAACCTAATTTAACACTTAAAGAAGCTACAAAAGGAAGAAAAAACAAATCCTCAAACCAGCCTAAGGAAGGAAATAATAAAGATTAGAGCAGAAATAAATGATATAGACACCAAAATAAAACAAAACACAGTAGAATGGATCAATGAAACCAGGAGCTTGTTCCTTTTAAAAAAAAAAAAAATCAACAAAACTGCTAAGTCTCTAGCCAGGTTCATGAAAAAGAAAGAGAGAGAGAGAGAGAATGAGAGAGAGAGAGAGAAGACTCAAACAAAATCACAAATGAAAGAGGAGAAATAACAACTGGCAACAAAGAAATACAAAGGATTACATATTATGAAAAATTATATGCCAACAAATTGGACAACCTAAAAGTCAATAAATTTCTAGAAACACATAATCTACCAAAGTAAAGCAAGAAGAAACAGAAAAATTGAACAGACGGATTACCAGCAACAAAATTGAATCAGTAATCCAAAAACTCCCCAAAACAAAAGTCCAAAAATCGTTTCCAAAAATAGAAGAGAAAGGAACATATCAAAATTGGTTCTATGAGGCCAACATTATCCTGATACCAAAAGCAGGTAAAGATAACACTAAAAAAAAAAAAAAAGATCACTACAGGCTAATATCTCTGATGAACATAAACGCAAAAATCCTCAACAGAATATTGGCAAACCAAATCCAAGAATACAGTAAAAAAAAAAAAAAAAAAAAGAAAGAAAGAAATCATTCACCACCATCAAATGGGATTTCCTGGGAGGCAAAAGTGGTTCAATATTTGCAAATCAAACAATATGATACTTCACATCAATAAGAGAAAGGATAGAATCACACGATCATTTCAATAGATTCAGAAAAAGCCTTTGACAACTACAACATCTATTCATGATAAGAATTCTCAACAAAATAGGTTTAGAGGGGAACAAACCTCTACATGAGAAAGGCCATATATGAAAATCGCACAGCTGACATCATACTCTATGGTGAAAAACAGATATTTCCTTGAAGATCTGATATTTCCTTGAAGATCAGGAACAAGACAAGGATGCCCGCTCTCACCACTTCTATTTAACATGGTACTAGACATCCTAGCAACAGCAATCTGATGACAAAAAGAAATAAAATGTATCTAGATTGATATGGAAGAAATAAAACGGTCACTATTGACATATTATATGACAAAACCCCTAAAGATTCCACCAGAAAACTACTAGAACTGATGAATGAATTAATCAAGGTGTTCGATACAAAATCAACATATAGAAATCCATTGCATTTCTATACACTAGTAATGAAGCAGCAAGAAAAAGAAATAAGAAAATCCCATTTACAGTTCCATCAAAAATAAAACACCTAGAAATAAACTTAATGAAAGAGGTGAGACTTGTAGTATGAAAACTGTAAAATTTCTTAGGAAAGAAAGTGAAGATGACACAAAGCGATGGAAAGAAATTCCATGCTCATAGATTAGAAGGGCAAATATTGTTAAAATATCTATACTACCCAAAGCAACCTACAGATTTAATGCAATGCCTATCAAAATACCAATATCATTTTTCATAGAATTAGAACAAACAATTCTAAAATTTGTCTGGAACCACAAAAGACCCCGAATAGCCAAAGCAATCTTGAAAAAGAAAACCAAAACTGAAAGTATCACAATTTCAGACTTCAAGTTCTATTACAAAGCTGTAGGAATCAAAACGGTATGGCACTGGCACAAAAATAGACACATACATAGATCAACAGAACAGAAGAAGCAGCTCAGAACTAAACTTACAATAATATGGTCAATCAATCTTTGACAAAACAGGAAAGAATATGCAATGGGAAAAAGACTCTTCAAGAAATGACACTGGGAAAACCAGACAGCTAAACGCAGAATAATGAAATTGGACCATTTCTTACACCGTACACAAAAATAAACTCAAAATGTATTAAATACCTAAATATGAGACTTGATACCATAAAAATCCTAGAAGAGAGGAGAGGCAGTAATTCTCCAACATCCTTCTAGTTATGCCTCCTGAGGGAAAACAATAAACTATTGGAACTACATCAAAATAAAAAGCTTCTGCACAGCAAAGGAAACAACCAACAAAACTAAAAGACACTCTACTCAATAAGAGAAGATATTTGCAAATGACATATCAAGAAATGGTTAGTATCTAAAATATATAAAGAACAAACACAACATCAAAAAACCCCAAATAATCCAGTTAAAAAGTGAGTAGAAGACATGAAGAGACATTTATCCAAACAAGACATCCAGATGCCCCACAGACACATGAAAAGATCATCATGATTTATCAGTGAAATGCAAATCAAAACTACAACAAGGTATCATCTCACACCTGTCAGAATGGCTAAAATCAACACGAGAAACAACAGGTGTTGGTGAGAATGTGAAGCAAGAGGAGCGCTCTTGCCCTGCTAGTGGGAATGCAAATTGGTGCAGTCACTCTGGAACGCAGTACGGAGGTTCCTCAGAAAGTTAAAAATAGGACTTCCCTGTGATTCAAGGAGTCACAAAAACACTGAGTGGAAGGTTTACGTGCACCCCTATGTTTATTGCAGTATTATCTACAACAGCCAAACTATAGAAACAGCCCAAGTGTCCACTGACTAATAAATGGATGAAGAAGTATATATATACAATGGAACGGATAAAGTGTGTACACACACACACACACACACACACACACACACACGCGAAATACCAGTCATAAAATGAATGAAATCTTGCCATCGGCAAAGACGTGGATAGAGCTAAAGTGTATAATGATAAATGAAATAAGCCAGAGAAAAACAAAGGTATGACTTCACTCATATGTGGAATTTAACAAAACAAAGAAAAAGAAATAACCCCCCCAAAACCCCAAAATCTTAACTACAGAGAACTAATGGGTACTAGATGGGAAGTGGGTGGGGGACAGATGAAACAGGTGATGGGGATTAAAGAGTACACTCATCATGACGAGCACTGAGGAATGTACAGAATTGCTGAAGCACTCTGCGGTAGACCTGAAACTAATCTAAAACTGTTAACATTATACTGGCATTAATTTTTTTTTTAAGAAATGTAACAGAGGGACGCCTGGGTGGCTCAATACTCTGCCTTCGGCTCGGGTCATGGTCTTGGGGTCCTGGGATCGAGCCCCGCGTCGGGCTCTCTGCTCAGCAGGGAGCCTGCTTCCCCTCCTCTCTCTGCCTGCCTCTCTGCCCACTTGTGATCTCTCTCCTTCTGTCAAATGAACAAATAAAATCTTTAAAAAAAAAAGAAAGAAAGGAAATATGATAGAAACTAACCCAAATATTTTTCAAGTTCACAATATCTAACTTTAAGAAAATAAAAGCTGATTTAGGTTTGTCGGTTTAATTAATACAGACATGTCTCTATTAATAATGTTAAGTATAATAGTTTTGTACTATGTGTCATTACTAAACATCAAATAAGCTCACGTTGTCTCTGTTACAAAATTTGTTCCACAAAAATAAGGTGATGGCTAGATGCTCTAATGTCTCATAAAATCTTCATGAGAAATCTCAGTATGATTGTTAAGGACAAATGAAATAAATCTGAATTAAGAGTTCTTAGTGAAATTTTTAGCAATAATTGCTTTATCATATATCTACTTAAATAGTTTCCAAAACCTCTTTGATAAGTGATACCCTTAGTGTTTTGCCAAGTTCAATTAAATGATGAAAATTCACTGAATATCTAGATTATTTCTAAATAAGATAAAACATAGAAACATTAATTCCTGGATACAAGTTTATCCATTTTTGGTGTCCTTTTACAGAGGAACTAAAGCTATTTGGGTCTATCAGTAAATTTGGGTCTATCAGTAAATGTATTTCACGTCACACTGAGAAATTGCACCATGAAGAAGCGTAAGTCTCGAGAAATTATGAAATGTACTATACATTTGTCAATATAAACAGCACAGTTCACAACTGCTTAGCTTTCCCTAGAAAGCAAGGTTTTTAAGGGTTAAAAATTTCAATATATGTTATTAAAACTATGAGGAGTAATAAGGGAAACAATTCTGTATGCAGACAAAGTAGGATATATAATTTTTTTTTTCCGTTCACAAAAGGTAGGAGGTATGGAGACACGTTTTTATTAAGAAAAAAGTTGTTTTGTCCCAAAATGACGCTGATTATTTCAGAACGGAAAGGAGGAAAATAAAAAACAAACCATGGATACAGAACATTGACAAGAGAACAAAAGATGTCATCTTGTGTGGTCAAGTTGGCTAAAAACCGAATTCTTTTAAAATGAAGTTTTAATAACAACAGCATACTTATGTAAAACTGAAACTTAATTCTGTTTCATCTGCTAAAAGGACTAAGTTTTCTCGGACTATTGATCTGTTCTCGATGTTTTGGAGTTTTCCTTTGCATAGTAAGTAATATGCCTAAAGCAAGATTTTGTGTCTTGTCAAAGTAATTTCCTCTGTTTCATATCAAGTCTCTGATTACTTAAGAAGGCTGGGTCTCGTAAGTACAGGGAACTGGTGGTTCCCAGAAGGGAGGGGGTGGGAGGATGGAGAGAACAAGTGAAGGGGAGCAGGAAAGACAGACTTCCCGTTACGGGGTGAGTAAGTCACAAGGAGACGGGGCACAGCACAGGGAATGCAGTCAATGGTATTGTCATAGTGTTGTATGGTGGCAGATGTTCACTAAGGATCTGTCTTCCTCCTTGTAACAGGACACAATCGGAAACTTTGATCATATTTCCAAAGCTTTAACTGGAATGTCATATCTGAGAGAGATGTATGAAGATTCAGATAAAACCAGACAGCTTTAAGGAACGAAGCATGACTTTATGGAGCCCATGAGACCCCTTGGAAAAACTGGCCTGGGATCTTGCTTACAGGGTTCTAAGCAGCCGTGTCAGGTGAGTGAGGAAGGTCACTTTCTGGCAGGTGTGAGAACCTCAGGATATTTTGGGGACTTTGCAAAGAGATGAATTAACCCACTCTATATGGACTATAGGCATAATCTGATGGCAAGTTCTTGGCCGCTGCTCTACGTACTTGTGCTTTCTCTCTCTCTGTCAAATAAATAAAATCTTTAAAAAAAAAAAGAAAAGTCCACTCTGAGACTCCTTATAAAAAATTTCAGCAAAGCAGATTAAAAGATTCTATATGGTCAATAGTTCTTCTTGTTGCCCTTATATAAATAATCAAGGAAGCTTTATTAAAATGACATATTATACAAACAAATCAGTCTTACTATGGTTATCTTTGAGAGAAGTGGGGGTGACCACTGCAAGAAAAATTATGTTTCAGTAGCAACTCTAATGCATACTTGTGGGTATTAGATTCTAGTTCTGTTCACTGTCTTTGAGATTTTATTTTTTACCTGTAAACTGAACTGAATCCTAAATTCCTGTTGTTTCCTCCAATATTTGGCTACCACTCTCCAAACTAACTCTTTTCATTTTTCTCCCATCCTTATGACTTGGAATCACTGAGAACCAAAACCGTTTTCTTCAAAACCACGCCAGCTAAAGTTGGACAATGTGATATCAACTTCAGAGAAATCATCACAACAGGCCACATACAGACAATCTTCATGCCCGTGGCTGTGTGGGCCATTCAGAAAGATCACTGGACCACTCAGAAAGACCACTCAGATTCAACCTGGAAACCAGGATATTCTGTCAGATTCCAACTGCCCTGCCCACCCTCACTCTATCTGAAGAGGCTTTAAAGGCAGACAGAAATCATCTTGACTGACTCCCCTCAGAACTCAGAAACTGGCTTATAATTTGCTGCAATCATCAACCATCGTTTTTCTTTTGCTTCCATAGAACTTCCTTATGAAACACCGGATTTCTCACAGAATATAGGCCTAACCTTGAGAGCCCAGCTGTATACCACCTCCTAAAGTGAGACAAAACTGCTTACCTGAACTGACCTATTTTCAAGACTCAGAGATTAATTCAATGAAATACTGGAACAACCTAACAGCTCAGCTTTTGATATGTGAAATTTCCAGGGAAAAAGTTTCAGAGGAGGCAACTGATGGGGTTCAAGGCAGGCTGACCCAGAAAGTGCGATCTCGACATGCAGATTACTTCAAGCTGAAGACAATCAAGTCCTGACAGACTCAAAAAGTTTTTTACCTCCCCCTTAAGTGACTTAAAATAATTCAGATACAGAGACCAAACCAGAAAGATAGCTAATAACCACAAATAAGGTTTTACCTCAGAAAGACTTATCTGCATGCCACAGCAAACACTTGTTTACCAGGAATTTGTCCTCACATCCTCTTAAAAATTGTCTCTCTCCTTCTTTGAAGTCCCAGACCCATACCCCCTTTCTCCGTAGCTCAAGATGATATATAAACCTAACTTAGTTGACTGTTGGGGGATCCCTTCATGTCTTTGTGGGGCCCTTGTATGTACATAATTAAATTTGCTTTTCTCATGTTCATCTCTGGTATGTCAATTTAATTATGATTCCAGCCAAAGAACTTAGAAGGGAAAAATTTTCTTCTCCTACAAAGTCATCCTTTGGTACATGGGTGTGGATTTGGGTAGAAGCACACCCATGCAATGTGTGCACTTAGAAAAATGTACCTTGGAGACCTAAGTTAAAGGATAAATAGAGGCTCATAACTGCATTGTTACAAGGAAGTCAGCAGTTGCCATAAAACGTAACACGGGTGATTAATCGAAGCAGACCTCCACAATATCCAGAACACATCCCTTGGCTTACTAGTTCCATCTTGCGCATGTTTGCTCCTATGATCATATTGTTATGTCATCAGAATAATAAAAGACATAAATCTTCATTTCACAGAATTGATCACAAACCTAGGAGAAGAGGAGGTCACTTTACCTGTGATATTGTCTAAACAAATCCACGGAGAGATCTTGAGTCCTTTAATCATGACACTGTCATTTGGTTTGGGTAAGCATATTTTCCCTTCATTAGATTTAATATATAATCTCATTATAGAAACCTGACACTCTGCACTGGCTCTCAACTCATAAATCAGCTTCCACTTCTATTCCAAAGGCCCAAGAAAGGGGGGGATAAAGAAAGCAACAGGGTTTTATAAAAATGCATAGCATAACATAATTTGAGCCACTCAGATAATGCTCCCTTGTTACTCTACTTCCTGTTTTCATTGTTGAGTTATCCTAGTCCTATTGCCAAGTGGAGGATTATGCTGACTTCCATTTTCCTGTGTAATCAGACATTTTAAAAAGATTTCATTCATGAATCTTCCCAAAAGGTCACTTCCTAATCCCCCCCTCCCCACTCGACCACCAATCTGATCACATCAACTCTTCTGTTTTTATAACATCAAGCAACATCTGGGCACCCTTATCCCACCAACATATCTAATTATAAAGCATCTATGACAAGTCCTGCACTTTGCCTGCTGTTAACTGGGATGAAAAGTAGACGCATTCCCTGGGCTTCAAGACAATATAATACTTTTTGGTGGAAAAAAATCACAATTTTAATCCCAAGTAAAGAAGCTTCTAAATATTGATCTGTACCTGCTGACCTACCTATAATGAAAAGAAAATCACTTATAAAATACATTTTGTGGACATAATATATTTCTACCTAAAATTTTTTTTATAGACAAAGTAAGTTGTTCCTGCATTTTATAATACTGTGACCCCCCAAAAACCATTAGTCTGTGCAGGGCCATATAATATTATAGTTGCATGTCAACCTAAGCAGATGTGAATTTACTAAGGGTGAGAAAAATATTAAACAAATATATTCGTTACCTCACACATAATTTAGTAGATGTTATTCTGTGTTTGATGAAGTAGTCATGATACTCTTGATGGTAACAAGTTACAGAGCATAATTATTCAAAGGTCTCATCTTGACTGACTTTTCCAAACTCATATAAATTTTCACTTTACTTATGAAGTTATCATAGTGTGCCTGGCTGGTCCAATAATTTGCTGAAGATGAAAAATTCCTCTCTTGATTTAAAATTTGTAGAAGATCTGCTAATTTTAAAGACTATACAAACACAATCTCAGGCAAAATGCCAAAAACAATCAAGAATTGTAACTTATAACTGGAATGCAGACCTTCAGCTCTCTTGGATAAAATCAGTATATCTTCATAGTGTCCCCTATTGCATATGGACATTAATATAAGTATATATTGTACCTAAAAATCTAGTGTGGTTGACAAACAAACAAAAAATTCAAACTATTTCAAACTTTCAGCCAGATCTTTGTGTAGACAGAGAATAAGCATCAAAGAGCACCTGGTTCTTAATATATAATATAAATAGGGGGCGCCTGGGTGCCTCAGTGGGTTAAAACCTCTGCCTTCGGCTCAGGTCATGATCTCAGGGTCCTGGGATCGAGCCCCACATCGGGCTCTCTTCTCTGCAGGGAGCCTGCTTCCTCCTCTCTCTCTCTCTTTGCCTGCCTCTCTGCCTACTTGTGATCTCTGTCTGTCAAATAAATAAATAAAATCTTTAAAATATATATATTTTAAAGATATATATAAAATATATATAATATAAATATAATATATTTTTCTTAAATATAATATATATGTATTATATATATATATAATACATATAAAATATGTATTTTCATGGTAAAGTGCTGAATGTGGTTCTAGACTGCCATATATGAAAATAATATTTATTTTGGGAGGGGTGTGTGTGTGCGTGTATGTATGCACATGTACATGTGTTTCTATTTGTTATATTTTCTAAAAGCTTCTGGAAGATGGGAAGAATGAGAAGGCATGGGTGTACCTTCCTCTTTTATGGTGGTTAACTACAGGAGCAAATTCCACTCTGGCCTGTGCTGCTGAGGCTTCCCTGTGCGGCTTTGGGGAATGTACTGCGATTGGTACTTACATTTCTAAGACTGCAAAGTAAGGGGAGAGAGACAGAGTCTGGGGCTAAGATCCAACCTAACAGTGCTGGAGCTCTGGGGCAGAGCTCCCCCAGAAGGGCTAAGGTTTGCATTATGAAAGCTGGAAGGAAGTGACTCTTTGGTGTGACTTAAGGATAGGGAGGAAGAACAAGGAAAGCCGGGAAGTGGGGTATGTTCAAGAAGGGAGCCTGTGAAGTGATTACCTCTAGCTGCATTGCCTTGAATGATGGGGAAGATCATTTTTAATCAGCTATATTCAATTTTTTGTTTGTTTTCTAAGCTAAAATTCCCTCTTTATTAACCTTTAACTTCTTGGTAAAATCTGATGCACCTTATAGCTTTGTCTGGTTATCTTGGGAGGAGTGTAGGCTGCAGACAGGAAATCAAAGTGTCCTGCCAAACACATGTCTCTTGCATTGAAGCTGGACTGCAAGGGTTTCCGGAGGCCGAGAGCACAGCTAGCAGCGGTCTGTGCTGGAGAAGGGAACGGTGAGCAGGAGCTCAGGACACCTGCCTACCAGCTGAGAGGCAGATGGCTCAGGAATGGGGAGGAGACAGGTTCTGCCCCTCCCACATAAAGAAGAAGAAGGTGACTCTTGACAGAAGGAGGCTGATGCTTAGATGATGTAAGTGTAACATGAAAACTGTAACATGTTCTTCCTAGCGAATGTGGAAAGGGTTAATATCAGTAGCCCCCAAGCTGAGTATCATTTCCATGAAAATTCAGGTAGCAGTTTATATAAATATGTGACTGAAGTTGGGCCCAGCTTTATATTATTCAAATGTAGAATATAAAGTTGCAATGAGCAAAATTAGTGAATTTTAGACAAATGCCTATGCTTTGCAATTATTAATCATAATTTGGCTGTTGGCACTCTGTCTTCTCTTGTGTCTACAATGCTATCTAGTTGAGTTATTCTTCTAGTAATGATTTGCCTCTTCCTCCTCAAAATTCCTACAGCATTTATTCTCCACACCTTCAACTGGGACTTTTATCTACTATTATTAATTACTTTTTCATAAATTCCATCTACTCAACTAAATTGGAGACCCCACAAAGGAATGAAGTATATCTCTGGAGATCCTGAATATCTAACTATTGTTTATTATGCAACAATTATTATTAAAATGATGACCATACTGCTTCTTTTTATGAATAAGTACAAAAATGATCGCTGTCCTTCTAATAGAACTGAAATTAAAAGGAGTTAGAGAAATGGTCAAAAAGTCTATTATTTCTGCACAGCTCCTTAGATACCAATTAAATACTAAAGAAAAGGGCAGTTGCCCAATATACCAATTGAGAAGACAATGTGTATGAACATTTGCTACATAATCAGGAAACTTATATTTCAAAAGAGAAGATGACAATATTTTTGGCTAATAGCCAAGGGATGAATGGCCCAAACCAGATGAACACGAAAAACTTCATCTAAAACATTTTTAGGATCCATGTGGATCCACTGATATAATCTCATGAGCCCTAAAAACAAAAAACAAAAAAACAAACAAAAAAATTACCATATGAAATAGGCTGGAAGAAACTTTTGTAATAGTTTTCTTATTTTTGTTATGAGAAAAAAAGAACTGAAGAGTTGAATTCCGTAAGCTAGTACACTGCACCTGGCCACTTACTTCTGCTGACTGCTTCAGCACCTCCAGCTACTTAATTGACCTTCCACATTACAAAGTAGATCTGGGGCACCATTTCCACCACCTTCGATCATAGGATTTCATGGAAAAGGCGTAGAGTTCGCCTAGCTCAGCTCTCTTGCTCTTGATCTGAGAACACTTGGGGCAAAGGTGGGATAGAAGTTACCTGAAATCACATGACTGACCTGTAATTTCGGGTCTGGTATTTTATTTTTTATTTTTTTTTAAAGATTTTATTTATTTATTTATTTGACAGACAGAGATCACAAGTAGGCAGAAAGGCAGGCAGAGAGAGAAGGGAAGAAGGCTCCCCGCTGAGCAGAGAGCCCGATGTGGGGCTTGATTCTAGAACATTGAGATCATGACCTGAGCCGAAGGCAGAGGCTTTAACCCACTGAGCCACCCAGGAGCTCCTGGGTCTGGTATTTTAATCAAAGTTAGTCACCCACACTATAAAAGGTATAAAAAACTCTGCTAAAAATGGAAAAAAAAAAAGCTAGAAATTCTGGTTCTATAAATACGACAGAGCAAATATACAGGGCAATCCTTATTAGTGTAGAGTAATTAAAATGGTAGATAACATATGACAAACAAAACAAAACATTTTTAAAAGGATGGCTAGGTTGGTGCTGGTAAGATAAAAAATTAGGGACCAGACATCTCAAGGTATTTTCTGGGTAGGTGAGTCTAGGAGCAGGCATTTTCCATTGGTATGCTGCCCAGTCCCTGGGGTAGTGAGAAATGCACACAGAATATGGACAAAGCCTGACATCCAAGTAAGCAGGAAGTCATCAGAGACCCCCACATAAAGCAGGTACTGACAAAGGGCAACAACTCACTGAAGACACACTGGAAAAAAAACAGTTGGAGTTGACGTTAAGTGAGACAGGGAAAACAAAGTTTCTCTTGAGAGTTCCTTGCCCAAAGTCCATTTTCCAAAGAGTAAGGCCAAGATTCACATGATAAGAAAAATCTCAAGAAGTATGAAATGAGTAGTGTCCCTAAGTAGGTAGCATAAACAATTTACAAATATTCTCTAGAGAAACACGTTCTAAGCATAGGCCACTAAGAAGTCCTATACATGAATTCTAACAAATATAATGTCATCATAAAAAATACCTCCAAGTACTTGGGGAAGCAAGTTTTATGAAGGAACCTGCAGAAACAAAAAATAAAGTATTTGACTTGCAAGACTGATTGCATGTTATTAATAGGTACAGAATATAATACAGCCTCAATAGATTTAAATCAAAGAATATATGAAAGTAAAACATATGGAAACAAGTCTATTGACATTGATTGGGAAATAATGAAATAGAAACAGAACTTAAAGAAATGAAAAGCATTTGAATTTAAAACTCAAATGAATAAAGCTGAAAATATAAAATTTAATAGTTGAAGAGGATCTTTGTAAACTGACTCACATAGATCAAGAAATTACATGCAAAGAAATAGTAAAAGAGAAAATAAGGCACCTATGATTGAGTGATTAAATGACAGGAAAATAGAATAAGAAGGTCCAACAGAGTTTGGTACAGGTGTGGTTCCTAGAATAACGAGCACTGGCATCAGCATATTCTCAAGACACAACACAGACCTACATGTAGTTCAAAATGTATTAAATTAATGAATGACCAACTTTTAGACTCAAAGAGTTCAATTTGTTCCAAACAGGATAAATAAAAAGAAATCCTCACTTACAGTAAAAATAATAATAATAATAATAATAATAATAATAATAAAGAAAGACCAAAGATTTTAAAAACAGTCCATAAAGAAATTCAATTTAGAGTCATAGGAAATCCTAAGAATACAGTCTAGCCTAGAAAGAGGTCAGTGCAGATAAAAGCTGATGAGAAACCTAAAGGAAAGATTGCTTCAAGATGATAATATTCACTGAATACACAATACCTAATATGCTCGAATTAAAAAAAAAAAAAGTATTTTCATTCCTGGCAAAAATTTTAGGGGCTGAGTGATTGATAATCACATAGAAAAGTAAGAAAGGTGGGCAGAAGTAAGATTAGTAATTACTCTCCAGGGAAAACAAAATATTGTGTAATAAAAGTAATCCCACTATACCTTGTTCATCTGTGAACAGCGTTTCTGTACTCCTAATATAAGTGATCATATAATGGTCTACATAGTACAACTATATTGCGGAGATGGGCACTAGGAGGTGTGTGTGTATGTTAGGAGGCTCAAGAGAGAAAAGGAAAGTCAATCCTCATTTTCTAGGACTAATACAGTGAGTACCTCAATTTGGGAAATCAAGATATAGCAGTTGAAACATGGATAGAAATTCCCCCCCAAAATTACTAAAATAAGCTGTTGATTCTGAGGAACAATGAACATGTTTTACATTTTAGTAAGCTTTCTTAAGACAAACGTATCTATACAATGGAATATTATTCAGCCAACAGAAAGGATGGTTACCCACCATTTGCACTGACATGGATGGAACTGGAGGGGATTATGCTAAGTGAAATAAGTCCAGCAGAGAAAGACAATTATCATATGGTTTCACTCCTATACTGAACATAAGAAATTGCACAGAGGACCACAGGGGAAGGGAGAGAAATCTGAAGGGGGAGAAATCAGAGAGGGAGATGAACCATGAGAGACTCTGGACCCTGGGAAACACACTAACGGTGTTAGAAAGGAGGAGAGATTGGGGGGGGGCAGGGTAATGGGTACCAAGGAGGGCCCATGTTGTGATGATCACTGGATGTTACACACAACTAATGAATCACTGAACACTATACAGTGGCTAACTGAACACAATAAGAAAATAAAAATGAACACAAACTGTTCAACTTTAATAACATGCCACTTTACCTTCTTGCTTACCAACAAAAAGTTGAAAGTTTGAAGACATAAAGGGTTGCTGAGGAGGGCCGTAAGGATCAGTTAGGGCTGGTTAAGAGTTTACTTTTATATAACCACTTAGAAAAATAATTTGGCACAGCATGGCACAGTTGGATATGCACACTCTGTTAGCCAGCTTATTCTTAGGTATGTTCCCTAGAGAAACTCGTACATCTCTGCATCGGAAACATATCAAGAGTAGAAATAACAGAATTGTTTGCAATCCGAAGGTATTTTTGCTAAGTTTTTACTTAAATTCCTGGCAGTTAGCACACAGGATACTATTAGTTTCAGGTATACAACACAGTAATTCAACATTTCCATATAACACCCAGGGCTCATCACAACAACTTCCCTCCTTAATCTTTACCACCCATTTCACCCATGCCCCCCACCCATTGGTTTGTCCTCTAGAGTTGAGTCTGTTTCTTGATTTGTCTTTTTTTCCCCCTTTGTTCATTGGTTTTGTTTCTTAAATTCCACATATGAGTGTAATCATACAATATCTTTCTCTATTTCACCTAGCATAATGCTCTCTAGCTCTACCCATGTTGTTGCAAATGGCAAGATTTCATCTTTTTTATGGCTGAGTAATACTCCACTGTGTGTGGAGACACTGAGGAGGGCAATTTCACTTACATAAAATTCAAAACTAGGTAAAACCGAATAGCATATTAATTAGGAATATACCCAACATGTAAAGCAGAAAATAAAAGAACTGTAGAAAATAAAGGAATGAACAGCCCAAATTTCAAAATGGATGTGATGTTTAGAAGACAGAGAAAAAAGCTATAAGTCAGGGATGGGGTGGGGAGGGGTCAGTCATCCAGAGGTTTTATTTTTTTAAACTGTTTTGATGAAGTTTTCTTAATTTTCTTTGAGCTGAAATTGCAAGTTATATATAGTCTTTGTATTTCCCATTAAAAACACACCAGTAAAGCATAACTTGATTCATCCCACATACCCAGATTTTGATTTCTCAAACTGTCTGATCTCAGCATTTGCAAACCTGGTTCCTAGCTCTGTTCTCAACCACTGTCTCTCCATTTCCTGCTTCCTATGCACCTTTTATGGTGGCTCTTAGCTTCTAACCTTGGGTCCCACCAGCTAAGCTCTTCTTCTTTTTCTCTGGCTCCCTATATTCACATACAAACTTCCTGTCCTGGCCTGGCCCCTGGGAACTCCTATTCACATGCACTGTTTGAAAAAAAAAAAAAAATCCTGGTTGGATTGACCCAGTTTATATATGGATATCAGAATAAAGGTTGTGTGTCTTTACTCCTCACTCAGGGCTATCCTTTAAAGGACACTGGCACTGTTGTATCCAGCAATATATCAGGGGCAACCTGAACACTGCATTATCCCTGATGGATATGGAAAGTTCTATGAGCGGAGCCTGACATATAACCACAGAGACAAACACCTGTTAGGCTACTGAGAATACAAGACTTTCAAGGGATATGAAATAGCCACCGGGTGCCTGGGTGGCTCAGTGGGTTAAGCCGCTGCCTTTGGCTCGGGTCATGATCTCAGGGTCCTGGGATTGAGTCCTGCATCGGGCTCTCTGCTCAGCAGGGAGCCTGCTTCCTCCTCTCTCTCTCTCTGCCTGCCTCTCTGCCTACTTGTGATCTCTGTCAAATAAATAAATAAAATCTTAAAAAAAAACAATAGCCACCTTTTTACACAGTGCCTCTACTTTATAATCCAGGGTTGTGTTTGTTAAGAAAAGTAAAAAAGACTCCTGCTCTCAACAATCTAGCACATCAGAAACTGCTTCAGCAGGACTCAAGGAGGTTCCTGACACGCACAGTAGGTTAATATTACCTCCAAAAGGAAGAAAGAACAACCAGAGAGCTAAAGGGCCACAAGTTTGCACACCAAGTCAGTCACAGAGCAGAAGCCAGGAGCCTTAGGTCATCATCTACTTTCTATTCTAAATTCCTGGTGCCATGGGATTATTTGTCAGATATGGGTTTCGTAGTCCTTTCTTTAATCTCTGTCTTCGTGGTCTACGTGGAAAGGTTTGCAACCTCCCTTGCCTGTTCATTGTAACAGTGTTCCTGTGTCACTTTGACAAATTTTCCCCATTCTAGAAATATTCTCATCCAATGGTTCTAAAAACCTGATTTGTAAATGTGATTATGGAAATGTGACAAGATTCCTTCCCTTTGTTCTTTCTCCAAGAATGTAATCTCAGTGACAAGTGAAGTCTTAGTGTGTGACAAAAATGCAGTATCATCTCTCTCTAATAATTCTTGTTTTTGACATTTCATTGCCTTGCTAGACCCTGTAGAGTGGCTTGTACATTTTTGCATACAGAAATCAGTGTTAGGTGTTTGAGATGACCACCTCTCGGGGACAGAGGGGGTACTCGGCCTGTCCGGTGGCCTTCCCAGGCATCTCATGCCAAAGGATGATGAACTCAACTCCATCTGTCAATGACACAACTTTACGTTATTAGATCTTGACTTAAATATTAACAAGGGTTCTCACTTTACCTCTTGTTCTCTGCAGCTTCTCTCACTATTGACTTGAGGGAATCTTTAATTTCTTTAAGGATTCCTGCCTCTGGGGCTGTTACGAGAGCAGGGGCTCGTGCCCCATCTATTAATGATGTTAATAGTCCCATGATGAATGTTATTGCAAGGTATAGGGTGCAGAGTCTCGGTTTAGATCCTATCATTACATAACAATTATGTACTTTAAAGACTTGATCGACTGGCTAATGGAAGACCACATTCTATAAGGAAGAGCTATTTGACTCTCCCCAACCCCATTTTTTTTTTTAAATATTTTACTTATTCATTTTACAGACAGAGATCACAAGTAGGCAGAGAGGCAGGCTGAGAGAGAGGAGGAAGCAGGCTCCCCACTGAGCAGAGAGCCCGATGCGGGGCTTGATCCCAGGACCCCGATCATGACCTGAGTCGAAGGCAGAGGCTTTAACCCACTGAACCCCAACCCCGTTTTAATTGCAATCCCCACTCACCCCTTCCTTTCTGAAGATGCTGGACTATGACTCACTGGTGACAGAAAGACTACATTCAGTTCAGTACACATACGTGGTACACTTTCAAGTGATGCACAACCCAGAGATCAGTTGACTTCCATTACTCTCTAGTAAGAAATAAATGACCTGACTAGTGCTGAAACTCTGGATCCCTTGACTATTGTTCATGGGAAGGAGAACAGCAAATTATGTGAGTTGTCTTTGGAACAGTACTTTATCTTGCTAACCTGGGGAGTAAAGAGGGCGGGAAACACAAAGCCTTGCTTTCTATAATGCCGATGTAAGCAGATTTCTCGAATCTAGATCAACAGATAAAAGAAGTCCAAAATCATTGTCCGTACTTGTTTCTAGTTTGTCTTCATTTATAATTAACCAGGAAGTGCCTACACATTGCCAACAGATAAACCGTGCAAAAGGACAACGGTAGATAAGAATGCACCAATTGTATTTTTGTATAATCTTCTAAGAGAGTGCTTGTCTAGCACTCATTTCGAGAGATAAGGATCTGGACATAATTATAGAAAACCTAATGCGATAAATCAATAAAGTTCTTGTGTATCTCCCATCTTTTAACGTGAGAACTCAGTAGTAAGAAGACTGAATAAAATTTAGAAAAAAAAATGTGTAACATTAGAGGTCCCAAAAGAAACACAATTGATGCACATGTACCCACAAGCGTGCGCGCGCACACACACACACATACACACACACACTCTTTTTCAGATAGCAACACACACCACCCAGGAGCTCAAAACTAAGATTTTTTAGTGCTAATGAAGTATCATGATAAATGTACCATGGTCAGAAAAAAATAAATTACTTTCCATCGCTGGCTTGTGTGGTCCTTATTTTTGATTACAGCAGCAACTTGAATATTTCTGCACTGCGTGTAAAAGCAATAGAGTCTACATGTGATTACGTTTAGAGTTATAGTTAACCAGGAAGGCTGCAGATATAAGACGTTTTCTCTTGATAAACAGTTGCCTTCAAAGAGTACATTTTTCGTTTGTTTATACGATGCAGGTGAAGTCAGACAGATAGAAACATCATTACGATCTGCTAATGAATCACCCTCCCATTTGCACTGGGAATAAGTGTTTGAACTCAATACTGCATCTATGTTTGAAGAAATACAATTATTGGTTAACAAATGTGTTACATTTAGGCAGTATGGCTGGAGAATACTAACTACGAAAAACGCTCAGAAAAAAAATACAGTCCATCAATGGCGACATCCCATTTTCACCTAAGCAAACACACATTTATATTATGTTAAATATATTTATCAAGTCAGAGTTCCTGCTTTAAAATGAATACTGTTCTTTTTCACTGATCACACATTTATTGTAAACACTGAAGAAAACAAAGAACAAATAGTCATCAACAATCCCATCACTCAGGGATAAACACTGCTCTAATTTGGGTGTCTCTGTTGTCTATCTGTCATTGCAGAGGCACAAGCTAATGCATACGTGCCCACACTCTGATTTGGAGCACACGGAGAGGGAGATGTGCTTACAGAGACACTAGTGTTTAAGTACCACAATGCTGTCCTTTAACTCCCCCTCCCCCAGCACATCACTGACAGGCATCAGTCATGACTCTGGGTCCATGGTTTACTTCCATGAGCGGGCTGATGTCGTGGTGTGGTAATAATGTCCAAAATAAAGACGACATCAGGACCAGAGACAAATAAAGGGGAGCTGATTTTCACTGGCTCGTGAGCACCTTCCCGTGTTCTTCCCAGGGCTCCCTCTGCTTCATTCCAGAGTCTTTGACTCAAAGGGCTTCTGACATGTCATGACTTTAAAAAAAAAAAAAAAAATGTTTTAACTCTGTAGAAGAAAGGGAGGGCAGCCTGTTTCTCTTGGATTTTTCCACGTCTAAGTAGGTGACTCCTGTTTCCCAACTTCACTTATTCCCTAATTATCCACACATTTAAAGCAGAGACTGTCTTTCATCTACCTTATCCAGACCCAGCGTAAGTACCCGAAAAGCCGTGAGTATGCTCAATTGCACGCCAGGGCTGCTGCCTTCAATAAAAACAGCCTTTATAAGGGCGCCTGGTTGGCTCAGTGGATTAAGCGTCTGCCTTCGGTTCAGGTCATGATCCCAGGATCCTGGGATTGAGCCCCGCATCGGGCTCTCTGCTCAGCAGGGAGCCTGCTTCCCTTCTCTCTCTGCCTGCCTCTCTGCCTACTTGTGATCTCTCTATGAAATAAATAAAACCTTAAAAAAAAAGTTTTATTACTATTAATAATATTTATTACTATTAGTATTCTGCTCTCTTTTGATTTTCAGATGTCACTAACGTGACTTCATGGGCCTTCCTGTCACTTATATGACTTCATGTGACAACAGTGTCTACTGAACCCAATGGACAGAGGTTGCTATCGGTTTTATTTGGGAATTTGTTACTATTGTTAGTGTTGGTTTAATTTTGGAACACCTCAGCACAATCTCTTGAGTATAAGAGATGTACTTATATATCTCCTAGAAACAAAGTCCTAACAATGAGATGGTTTTAGCGAATTAAACCCCCTAAAGGAACACAGACCTCACTCTTATGTAGGACTGAGAAATAAGCTAAAGACAAAAGAAAGTTGGGCCTAAGTCATCATTCTCTGCCATAAAGTTCTCATCTTTAAAATTTTTTTTTTTTTCTTGCTTGCTGTTTTTTTTTTTATTAATTTTTTTATTTTTTTTTTTTAATTTCCAGCATAACAGTATTCATTATTTTTGCACCACACCCCGTGCTCCATGCAATCCGTGCCCTCTATAATACCCACCACCTGGTACCCAACCTCCCACCCCCCGTCCCTTCAAAACCCTCAGATTGTTTTTCAGAGTCCATAGTCTCTCATGGTTCACCTCCCCTTCCAATTTCCCCCAACTCCCTTCTCCACTCTAAGTCCCCATGTCCTCCATGCTATTTTGTTATGCTCCACAAATAAGTGAAACCATATGATAATTGACTCTCTCTGCTTGACTTATTTCACTCAGCATAATCTCTTCCAGTCCCGTCCATGTTGCTACAAAAGTTGGGTATTCATCCTTTCTGATGGAGGCATAATACTCTATCCCCAGGGGTACAGGTCTGTGAATCACCAGGTTTACACACTTTTTTTAATTTAATATTCTGTGTGTGTGTTCCAAAATTCATTGTTTATGCACCAAACCCAGTGCTCCATGCAATATGAGCCCTTCTTAATACCCACCACCAGGCTCACCCAACCCCCCAACCCCTTCCTCTCTAAAACCCTCAGTTTGTTTTTCAGAGTCCACAGTCTCTCATGCTTCGTCTCCACCTCCGATTTCCCCCAACTCCCTTCTCTTCTCCACCTCATCTGTCTTGACCTTGACCAGCGAGTCTAGGAGGGTAGCAAAGAGAACAAAACCCTCGACATTATAATGTGATTCCTATGCCTTGCCACTATGGATTTTCTGAAGGACAACCATTTCTACTTGAAAGTGTCCTAGTTCAGAGACACTCACAAAATCCTACTGCAAGGAAGTGAGGCTCTAGGTCTTTGACTCGGGGGAAAACACCTCACTTAGATTACATATGCTAAAAGAGAGAGGAACATACTAAAAACAAGTGATAATTCACTTAAAAATAGATTTTTTTTTTTTGATGGAAAAATGTTGCACGTGGGTACAAGGATCTTACGGTTTCTATGCCTTTTTTTTCCTCCAGTTTCTTTCATTGTTCTGTGAAAGGGTCACCTGGAGGCTAAAACTGCAAAGCAGGCAGCCTCCGTGCATCTTCCTCACAGAACACAATGCATGCCCAGTGGATTCAATAACTGATTAATTAGGAGACCAGGCTGCTGCTTCAGCTTCCTCAAAAGCAGTGCATTAAGCCACATACAGGTTCTGTCACCCATCCAGAGAAGTCCCTCTACGTAGCTACCTAGCTCAGGGAAGCTTGTCCAAGAGTTCCAGGGTTCATAACAAACACATTTATATGAAGACAACAAAATCAGATTCATGCAGAAAGAAGAGGTGCGGATGTGGGCAGGTTGCTGTGTGTATGTGTATGTGTGTGTATATGTGTTCCCATAAACGTGTGCACGCTCTCAAAGCACCAGAAATGGGAGCCACAAAGCACGGGATACGGTAGCTACCCTATCCAAGAGAAAACAGATCTGTGGGACCGAGAGACAAAGACCTTTAGAACTCCTAGGTATGATTACATTTATATCAGCTATTTGGAAAAGGATCAATCCCAGAATTCCACCAGTCACTGCTCTAAATCTCACTGTTTATTTAATCTGTGTCTATGCTGATTGAAATTCCAGGCTTCAAACATCTGACTCTTAGTGATTTCACCTCATTTAGATTGCACATGATGAAAAGAAGAGTAGAAGTACCAGAAACAAGGCAGAGTTCACTTAAGAATATGCTTTTTCTTTTCTTTTTTTTTTGGGTGGAGAAATGTTACAAGTAGGTTCTTCAAGGAATGTTACGGTTTGCAGGTTTTGTCCTAGCTGGGCACGAATGGGATGAACCATAACCCTTCAAGATGATCAGAGAACTTTCACGTGAAGGGAGGAAATGCTATGCATTCTTTTTATGTATCTATTTCACAGAGAGAGAGAGAGCGCACAAACAGGGGGAGCAGCAGGCAGAGGCAGAGGGAGAAGCAGGCTCCCCAATGAGCAAGGAGCCCGATGTGGGACTCGATCCCAGGACTCCTGAATAATGACCCAAGCCAAAGGCAGATGCTGAACCCACTGAACCACCCAGGTATCCCGCTATGCATTCTTGAAATAGAATCCGAGATGTTCTTTATCAATTAGGGCTAACAGGGTGACAACATGAGTGAAGCTTACAGCATGAGAGCGCTTCGGGCTCACTGGATTTGTTTGTTTGTTTGATTGATTGTCTAGTCTGATACGATGAGCCCAGAGAGCTTTAAAAATGCTCAAAATGGTGCTAGGTTATGTACCCAGGAGCTGGTGTGATGAGAAACTTTCCATTCTGAGGCCCAGCGTCAACTTTAATTCTCAAGTTCTTACAAGTATCTGGGGGCAATGGAGGGAGAGGGAAGACACTGAATCAGCACAAATCAACACAGCTACAGTGGAGACAGGCTTCCTCGTCCCCTGTGGATGGATTCCTGACGTCAGTGGTGCTGATGAGAAATGAGGGTTTTCTTTAAACGCTCAAAGCATGGCCACAGACACGTCCACAATAGGCCAAGGGAAATCCCATGCCCCTTTCTCTGTTAACCACTAATATCCCAATCCATTCTGAAATAAAAAGGATCAGGGGATCAAAAATCTTAACTCTAGAGAAGCCTCAGTTTCAATCCAGAAGACACCGGATTTTTGACCCCTCTCTTAGCAAAAAAACCAAATGCCTATGATACATGACAATTTCTAATTTTCTGAAATTCAGCAGAAGTATGGTCCTTCTGAGACTGTGCCAGGCCTTCACAAATTTGAAATGTGCCTCCTGAAACTGTGGGCAGAAGTGAATCTTGGAACTGGTGAGATACACAGCTGATGGCCCAACACCTCCAAGAGCTGTCCTCTTCTCCCCTTGTGACCCGTGGGTCTGAGAGAAACAGCGGGCTCCAGGTGCGGTTGGCGAATGACAACAGGCTTGGGCTGCTGAAGCCTGATGAAGACCAGCGCTTTATTCTTTAACCTATTTCAATTTTGCTGACATTACTTAATTAAAATGGTAAAACAATCTCTCCGGATTTCATTCCCTTCTCCATTCTCTTTCCTGACCCGTTAGCATTCTGAAACATTTTCACACACTTGGAAAACCACTAAATGACGTCAAAATCATGTCAGGACTACTCGGCTTTGTAAACCTCAACTGTGGAGTGTTTAAAACAGAGGGGGCTGCATGAAGGAGGACTCAGTAGATGGAGACAGAATCACAGCTGTGGTTCTCAACTGAGGAGTGATTTTCCCCCTGAGGGATATTGGGTAATGTCTGGAGATGTATTCGATTGTCACAAATGGAGTGAAGTATACTAGTGGCTTCTTCTGGAGGGTAAAAGCCAGGTATGCTATTATACAGCCTACTGTACACAGGATAAGCCTTCGAAACAAAGAGATATCCAGCCCTCAATGTCTCCAATGTAGGGAGATTAATAACTCTGACTTTTCTAGAGACAAGAATTAGCAGGATGACCGGAAGCTATTGTCTGTCTCTTTTCCTAAGGATGTCTTTCTAGCATGTTCCTAAGCCTGAGATAATAAACCATTCAGTGGGTGTTAACTGTTCAACAAAGGACACATGTTTCACCAGATTTAGAGTGGGACAGGGAGAAGAGGAAAACAATTCTTGGAACTAAAGATGGGGGGAAAAGCAATTTGCAATTATGCAAAAATGTACCTTCTGTGAGCTCAGTGCATCATTAAAATGTCTTATAGGTGCTTAATGCCTCATTAAAATTAAATCTGTACCTGCCAAAAAACAGTACTTTCCAGTAATCTTTGGAGTATGTACTAATTAAATTTAGCAAATGCTTTGAGATTAGCCAAGAAGCCAGCTAGGAGAGCAATCTGTTGATATGCTTCCTCTCTTGCCTGGTTTGAGGAGCAGACTGCCCTGATTCGGACCTGGTAAGGTTCAGAGGAGCACTGTTAGCCGGTGACCCGTGGCTTATCAGGGAAACATCCACCCACGGGTTAAAGCCTGGTATAAACCTAGACATACAACCTACAGCTTGCCCAGTGAAGACTTGGCCGGGGGAAGAGGGAAGACTGAAAAATCTCCAAAAGACACAATATTTTCTCCTGTTTTTTTTCTATCACTTTGGTGATAAGGGTCATGTCAAAACAGGGGAATAGCATATATTATCTACTACTAATAAAAATGGACAAAGAAGAAAGGTGCAGTAAAAGAAAGATCTGGATCCCAGGATCTGGGATCTAATACTGCTTTCGTCAACACCCTGGCCCTGTGGGTCATACACTTAATTTATAGGGAGGATATGAGGGGAGGAGCCATGCACTTCTGTTAATTTTTTTTAAAAAGTCTTAATTAATTAATTTGAGAGTCAGAGACAGAGATAGTGACAGAGATAGCGAGAAAGCGTGAGCGGGGAGAAGGGGGGGGAGAGGCAGGGTCTCCCTGGGATCAGGATCTGAGCTGAAGGCAGACACTTAACCAACTGAGCCCCACCCAGGAGCCCCCCCCCCCCCCGTTAAATTCTTCTATCACTGTGAGATTACTGTGTTAAGATCTGCCGTAGCTAGACGACTGAAGAGTAGGTAGGAGTAGTATTGCTGGAGTCTCATCCAGAGGAGAAGTGATTTCTGAGACCAGAGAGCCAAGGGGATTTTCTGGGTACTAAACAGTGAGATGGTACCCCATATGCACCCAAGAAAGAACCTGGAGAAATATGGTCCCTCTGAGATTGTGCCAGGCCTTTTTATTCAGATTAGAAAAGTCATAGGTAGCATTTGGAATTGGGATCTGTGAGCCCAGAGTTTCAGATAAATGATATTGTTCTCAAGGGCTATCTGCTTAGAGGTCCCGGCTCCTGTTTTCCCCAGCGACCTTGAAACAGCAGTATTTCGCACAGGCTCCGTGAGTGCAGCCCAAGAGTCTGAGTCTTTTTCTGCTTTCCTTTCTTTCTACCTATGAAACGCTACAGACTATGTTATACTGTCATAAAATATTATAAATTGTAGAACATGACTCAATCTCTAATGAAGACTAGCATTACTTTTGAAATGAAGGCTATAGGTGTTCCCACCCAGGGAAAGGTAATTACTAAGCCTCTGCAGGGCCATTGACTTAAGCAGCTGGCAAAGATCTCATCGGGCCCACCAGCCAGTGACCTCTGCCTTCCCAAATGTCGTAGACTCCTTTTTTCCCCCGGTTAGCAATAAGATACATTATGCAGTTAACATTTTTGCTGGCCTAAAGCTGAAAAAACAGTGAATGATTAGACAAATTTGGCAGCTATAAAATATAACTTGGTAGACTTTGCTTTTGTAACAAATGAGATGAGTATGAACATAGAAAACACTGGACACATTTGGCTCTGTAGGTCAGAGAAGCGTGGGATGCTTGTCTCTTTGAGAAACTTTCTCAGCCCTAATCTGTATTTCGTGAACATCTAGTATTAAATAGCTTACGGTTCTAGGCTTTGACTGGGCCAACGTCGGATGTACTTTCATATCACAAGCAAAAAGAACCCGAAGAAAAGACATGCTCTTGGGTGTTAAAGATTGTGGCTCAGGGAATCAATCACTGGAGAGAAGAGAATGAGGGAGACAGAGCGGAGGGTGGGGTCAGAGAGTTAGGTTTAAAGAAAAACAGGACAAAAATTCTAAAAAAACTGATTCCATTGAAAGTATTCCTTTGCTCATATAGATGGACTCTGCCTACTTTAAAATCTGTGCTGTATTAAATAGGAACTGCCCAATAGATAAGAATTCAAAAGACCTGCCAGGTAAGGTGACAAGTGTGAAAAGATCTCTGAGCTTCCAGGGAGTTTAGATTTTGGAAGATACACTTACTTGGAATCAGGGCAGAATGTGTAGTTCAACCACCAATGACTATAGTTTCCTCTTCGGTTATCTTTTGCAGGCAGATCTGTGATAATGGAAGATGCCAGAGATTCCTAACACCAGGGCCTCTCACTCAGGGAGAGTCACTCATGCCAGCTTTAGGTCATCCTCTAAAGATCAAACTCTAGCTACTCACTCCACAGAGAATCACATCAAAAGGAGGGGGAAAAAAGGGGCGGGGGCAGCATAATGGCCACGAGCCCATGGTCAGTTGCTTTCTTCTGGGTGCACGAACTCTTGAAGGGCCATGTGTTTCATTCCATAATCCTCAACGCAGAGATACAATTTGATCAGGAGATGAAAGTTTAAGGTCAAGGAGTGAATGAATCCTCAGTTTTGTAGAACCCAAGGAACTCTGAGAGCTGGAACAGATCTGGCCCCGTTTGGATTTAACCTCCTGACACCAAGTAAGAACAAAAGTGTAAAGCAGAAGCTGGGCTTTTATAATTGCTAGAAACCACTGTTTTTCACTTTCTTCAGATTTCTCTTTTTCCATTTTATGAAGGTCTCTAGGAGATATCTTAAATATTTTTCAAAAGAGTAAAATGAGCCCTGTACATAACTGTAAAAGCCAGGAGATTTTACATGACTTAAATGAAAAAGAGTTGGTTTCCCTCCCCTACTCCTTCCTGCCTTTGAGTTTTGTCTTCTAGTATTCTACTATTTATATCAGTATGTTTTAAATAAATGTGATTTTCTGGTAATTAATTAGATTTGAGATTCTAAAAATCATCTATTTGCTTCTCACTATTGAGGAGGACGATTTAATATTATACCATCCCTAAGCAGCATATTTCTTAATCACCCTAGCAATATAATAAATATATTATACTTCTGATTAAATTAGCACTCAAGGTTTCTAGTGTGACTATTTAGCATTGTTGGCATTTAAATTACTTAGTTTGCTGTGACCGCTTTTCTTTCTTAGCACCTTCTTTTTATTCCCTGGGGTTAATAATTCCATTAATTTTCGGTGGAGGAAATTTTTCATTAAATCTCCAAAAGAGGGGTGCCTGGGTGGCTCCGTGGGTTAAAGCCTCTGCATTTGGCTCAGGTCATGATCCCAGGCTCCTGGGATTGAACCCCGTATTGGGCTCTCTGCTCCACAAGGAATCTGCTTCCCCCTCTTTCTCTCTGCCTGCCTCTTTGCCTACTTGTGATCTCTGTCAAATAAATAAATATAATCTTAAAAAAATCTCCAAAAGAACTGTAAACCTCTCAATATATACAAGATGAATTACATGGATAAATTAGGTACCCTTTGATTCCACTGTCTCCTTGGAGATAAGCTTTCTGGACATCCCTATCCCTCTGTTTCCATCAGGGTTACCTGCCTTGGAGCCTTTTGCTTAGCATTGGTTTCTTACACTTGAGTCTTGCTTGGGTACACAATTCAAAGATGGAAGGTATATTTATCACGATATCTATAGAACCGTTTCTGAATCTGACCTATAGGGGACAGAACAAATATCAGGAAAAGAAAATCAACCAAAGTAGGTAAAACTCATATACCCTTCTTCCCTTTACCACGTCTTAACAACAATAAGTTTCAGTATTTTTTATTTTTTTATTTGAGATGTTATTTTTTTATTTGAGAGAGGGGGAGAGTGAGCAAGCAAACATAAGAGCATGGCGGGGTAGGTGGGTGGGTGGGAGGCAGATGGAGAAGCAGATTCTGCACTGAGCAGAAAGCCTGCTGTGGGGCTCCATCCCAGGACTCTGGGATCATGTCCTGAGCTGAAGGCAGACGCTTAACCAACTGAGACACCCAGGTGCCCCAGTAAGTTTCAGTATCAAATAAGAATGTTCACTTTGGTCCTTTTTGCCTATTCTTGGTAGACTGGAGCTAGTCTCAGGATATATTAAAATTTAATCCTTTCCTTATTAGAGGATAAAAACCCAAACATAACAAAATAATAATAATGATAATAATAATAATAATAATAATAGTGTACTCTTGTAGTTATCATTCATTTAGTCAAACTAAATCTATTACATGCCAGATATTACTGCCGGCAGTGAATTCTGATTCGGATAATTCTTCCTGTACCTAAACCCACCTTTACAAGCACACACTATACCGTATTTGTTGGCTTCCATTATCTTTCTCAAAGCTGAGCATCTAAGTTACTGTGCCTTATGGTTTAATCACTATGAGACAAGTGTTTATTCTCATAACAAAAATATGTGCAGGAAATGTAGGTGAAATAACTTCTTTCACTGTTTTGGATTAAACAGCAAATAACTGCCTTCCCTTAAAGATGAAAATGTGTGAAAAATCTTTAATTGGTACACACACCGTTCTTAGAATAGAAATGTGAGAAGATTCCATGCAAAATATATACCACAGACTTTTTCACTTGTTCCTTCCCATCCTTCTCAAGACCTGGAGAGCCTTGTTCTAGCGATATGCTGGGGAGCAAGGGCTGGTAGTGACCGCTGCGCCCGAATTAGAAACATAATCAAGGGACATGACCTATCATGTTGTACAGTGGTTGGCTGGTGCATAGGGGATCAAGAGCAGGGTCAGCAAAACTCACAGGTCAGAAAACAGCTCTTGAATAATACCAAAGGCTGTGTGTCTCTTAAGCATCCTCATCACCAAGCAGGAATGAAGAAGCTCTGTCCCAGGAAATGGAGTGCACCATTTTCCCCCACGGATGTACACCTATGAACAATCCCAAATAGCTCCAAGAGACACCAAAGCCAACAGAGTGGGGTGACTTGTGTTAAGATCTTACCTCTATGTGTTTACTTCATCTTTTGTGGTAATATACTGATCCTGCCTGATCCCAGACTACCCCAGACCATTTCAAGAGGACTCTGAAAATGTGTTCTCTAACCCTGTCTCTTACATCCACCCCTGAAATGGGCTCATTATCACGAGCTCCCTCTCCCATTTTATTCAGGTGCTGTAAAGATAATTGTAAAGATACTCCAAAGTGCTTTGGAGATTTCAGATGGAAATTGAAGTAGAACTAGATAGAAATTAATTCATTCTACACACCTGGGATGCTTGGCTTCCTCATGACACCCAGATAAGACAGTATTTTCTATTGGTGCTACAACGGAACCTGAGTTGAGCTAAAGTATGTTTGGGATTCAATCACAAAGAAAATGTGTGATCATTAAAAAAGAAAAGAAAAAGACAAAAGTTCTTCAGAGCACGAATCTGTTTGTGCACCTAACATATGAACAATGTGTGCTGCAAATCGCGAACCACTTTTGGAAACTGGTGATTGGCTCTCCACTTGGAAAACTAACCACAATTAATTGCACTACGGGCTTGGGCACGATCACATTGCGATTCAACTTGTTTCCCACATTTCTTAACAGTTGAATTAGAAGAAGGTTTATTAGCATCTTCCCCAGAGGAAGTCAGAAGGAGTACAGGGACAGACCCCGGGCAGAAATGAAGAACTTCCTCCAAGTGGGAATGAACCCGACCCTGACTTGTGATTTATTCACTGTTGGGGTAAACACAGCAATGCACCAGGGTTACTTGTATCTGCTGAGCAAACAGGAATGCCAACTTTCCAAAATGCTCACATAGGCAAGATACGCATGGACCTCATGAGAAGAAGAGGGAAGGATATGCTTCTAGGGGACCCAGTGGGAATTCCCACACCAGGGGCTATTTCCCTGGCAGATGGGTTCCCTCACTGGGGAAGAGAGAACCAAGGAAAGATTCTTTGGTATCACCTATTCCATGAGGAAATCTCTGTGCCACCCTTTACCTAAACCCATGGTTATGCTGGGGACAATTTTGCCCACCATTTAATGGGGACATCTGGCAATGTCTGGAGCCATTTCTGACTGGCACTGCTGCGGTGGGGGAGGGGTTCTATTGGCATCAACTGGGTGGAGCCTAGGGATGCTGCTAAACTTTCTACAATTCACAGGATAGTCCCCGTGCCAATTACTGGGCTCCAGATGTCAACAGTGTCTGATCTAAATGAAAAGAACATATCCTTTACTTATTTGATTCTCGGTCAGTCACCATCTCCTTTGCGAAAGATGCTCAGTCACTAGAAATGATTCTTTGTAGGTATCAAACCTATTGTTGGACTCTGTTTGCTTCCCCCTACCTCAGTGAAATTGATTTACACAAATGAGTACAGAACAAATCAATAGCTCCTGCATAATGCCAGGTAAGAGCCATGCAGACTGGGCAGGAGGTAATCAGAACTCTAAATGATGAGGAAAAATATAATCACTATGTAGCTCAGCTTACTCCACTGCCTTCCACGTCATACCTGCTTTCAGCCCAAAATAAGATCTCTGAGATTTCTCCTTTCTCCTAAATATAGTTTCCTCCCCTACATCCAGCAGAGTAATTTTACTCGTTTCCTTTCTTCGAAGGGTGAATGGCACGTCCCCTCTTCAGCGCACCTCCGTGAGTCCCAGAGAGGCAAGGCCAAGACCATAATCTTCTGTTGCCTTGATGGGGAGGAAAACACTACAAGCATAATTCTTTTCCTCTTCCCATTCCATATGATTTTTTGATCTTCCATTCCTACATACATAACAATCTTATTGTATATGTGTCTTTTATTGTCAGCCAGCTCAAATCCTTTTGTGAAAGTAGGCAGGGTATAAATTACAAATAAATAAATGCCACACAGAAGAAGCCTTTACGGCGTGCAGCCTGTGCTATTTATAGCACGCTTCACACAGCCTTCATCAATGAACTGCCACCAGTCAGTGTGGTTAAAATGATTTCTTACAACTAAGGAGCATTATCATGTTTTCCAAGCAGGCAAGGCAATGAGTTATTATAACTTCTGTTCAACTTCTTATTAAGAGCTGAACTGCCTCCAAGCCAGAGCCTGTTTCCTGGGTAGGTGAGCAGACCTTGGATGAGGGACAGGAAAAGCACAAGACAAACACTTAACAGGTTAAAAGAAAATGGACATCCCTTTCGAAAGCAGAAGATTTTGTTGTGTGTGGATGTGCTGTTCTGACAGCAGCCAAGGTATCGGTCTACAGAAATCATCCCTGTAACCCAGAGGAAACACTTGGGTGCAAATACTGAAAATGAGACCCCTGAGCAGAGGCAGGGACAGGAGTCCGCACTAAGGAGGGTCCACTCTGCCCACAACAGGATGGGGATCATGGTGCCAAAGCGTAGTAGGGATTGAGGGGGTAGGGAAATCCTAGTGGGCCCTTCTAAGAACTCTGTATCTAATTCGTGAAAGTTTGTAGAAAAATCCAGAGAGGAAAAAAACACACCATAAGAATGGTACCTTTATTTGCCTTATAAATGTGCAAAAGCCCTTTGAAATCAATATGTGCCATCCTACTCTCTATCTTCCTCTCCTGCGTCCGTGCTTGCAACCTTCCGAAACTAAATAACTTGTCTCTCCGTACCCTGCAACTCAGTATACTTCTTCTAATGCTCTTAATTCTATCAGAAAGATCCATTTAGGTCACCCTAGGCCCAGGAAATGAATTCACACAGCTTTAAGAGGGGCCCTCCAGTCAGGGCCAGAAGACCTCGTGATGCAAATCTTTCTCACTTTAGCACTCCCATTAGTGGGGATGTGTTGGCTCCAGCATTTCATTTCTGTAACCTTTGTTACTCCTTTGTGGGCGGCCTTGTTTGGTTTATGGCTTAACACAGAAGCGGAAACAGGGAAGCCTCTTGATTCCGAGGGAAGAGGACCATGTTACCTTGCCTTGACTGAATGGAAATTCTGTGTCATTCTGGGAAAATGCCTAAGAGCTGAATTCAAGCAAAACGGCTACCGTTTTCCTCTCGCTTATGGAGTTGAGAAGTCATGTTTCAAACAGCCCTGATTTCACACTTTACCAACAATCAAGGGAGAGAGAGGTTGTTATCGGGACTGAGATTGAGAAACCTTAAGATCACAAGGGTTAACAAGTGGTGGAGTTAATATCAGATGCCAGCGTTTGGTTTCTTTTGTTTTACTATAACACCTGTGTTCTTTTTTGTCAGTTCTAATGGGTGACTGGTTTAGACCGGTTTCTGGGCTCTGATACGGCTTCTTGCCAAGATTCTACCTTCCACATGACCATTCTTCGCTCTAAACTCTGCCCTGTGGGTACATGACTTACTCATGCCTGCCCCAGACTCTGCGGCACCACACTACTGCGTGGACCTCACTGATCTGGCTCTTTGCTTGACTGGAAGTTTGTATGGGACAGCAGAACCTGCAGGTGTAGCCACTCTGATCTGAGATTTTTAGAGGCTGCACAGGGCATTCAAACAGAACATGACTTTTTATCCTGCAGATCAAAAAGAGACTAAGAGAAATTGCTCAATATTAGACTAGAAGGTATATGGGCCCCTTAAATGATTGGTATGGTTTAGAAAAAGTCTTTATAAATCAGGAAAAGGTGGGATTCAGAGGCCCACCTGCACAAAAGCCTGTAGGCTTTGAACCTGGCAGCAAGTTCCCAAGAATGTAGAGACAGACTGTTGATTTACCTAAACATTGTGAAGTTATAATCCCAACTTTTTGCATGCTGAATCTTCTCCCCAGGGGATCCCAGAACATCAAGGGCACAGAATATCTCAGGCAGCATGTTTCAGGCTCTGCTATCAACAGCACTGTCAGACAAAGGGGGAGAGCCTTACAGAACAGACCCCAAGCCCACTGACTTGGTGAGAATTATTGGGACCCAGATTTTCGGATCTGCAAGTTGGTCCTAGAGAACAAACTCCTCTTCCTTTTTTTTTTTTTTTTTTTTAAAGATTTTATTTATTTATTTGGTAGAGATCCCAAGTAAGCAGAGAGGCAGGCAGAGAGAGGGGGGAAGCAGGCTCCCCGCTGAGCAGAGAGTCCGATGTGGGGCTCAATCCCAGGATCCTAGGATCATGACCTGAGCCAAAGGCAGAGGCTTTAACTCACTGAGCGCCCCAAACCAACTGCTCTTCTATAAGGTGGGAGCTGGTTACTAAAACGCTAGTCTGAACAAAGGAGGTGAAAAATCTATTGGCAGGCAGTTTGTGATGTGGATCGTCAAGGGGTGGTTTCAAACTAGGGAAGCAGTGCTGAAGTTACCGGAGTCAGTAGCTGAGAAACAGACAACTGTTGGAATGAGCTGGACCACACTCCACCTGGTGGTGGAGGAGGGAATGAACCCAGACTTCTTGGCCTGAGTGGCTCCGGCCTGGAAGGTGGTAATAGCCAGGAGGAGCTTAATGGTCCTGTGGGTGTGACCTTGCAGAGACCATGTGCCCTGCCCTGCAGTGGACAAGACAGCGAAAAGAGGCGCAAGCCCTGCCCTCAGGAACGTGATCTTCAGAGAATTCCATTTCCCCCCTTATCTGTGGATGCTGCAGCCCTAGCAGCACAGGGATGAGACCCCGGCTGCTAGAAGGTTCTCTTAAGCCCTTGGCTTAGAGGTGACTTGTACCAGAGGACAATCACAGGATTTGAGGCCAAATGTCCCTCGGGCTCTGGGGATCCAGGCCCTCTTCCTCAGCTTTCCTAACTATTGTGGTCACAAGGAACAGATGTCTGCCTCCCCATCTAACAAGCCAAATAAAAGTAGGTAGGCTTTCAGTTCCAGGTTTTGGAGGGGATCACTGCCGTGGTAAAGAGATTCATTCTTCAAACGATGTAGGATTTCCTCCCTCTACATACCTTTTTTTTTTTTTTTTTTGAAGATTTATTAATTTGAGAGAGAGAGAGTGAGAGAGAGCATGAGAGGGGGAGAAGGTCAGAGGGAGAAGCAGACTCCCCATGGAGCTGGGAGCCCAATGTGGGATTTGATCCTAGGACTCCAGATCATGACCTGAGCCGAAGGCAGTTGCTAACCAACTGAGCCACCCAGGCGGTCCCACTCCCTCCACATAACTTGACAAGGAAGGATGAGTGGATAAAAGACTGAATTTCACTGCAAAGAGGAGAAATGGAAAAACTTTCCAATATGAATGCTGATTCTGTGGCAGAAGGATTACAGGTTTGCTACTGGTCCCAGCTCACACATGCACGTATCTGAGTCAGTGGTCTGGTTATAGCTGGTTCTTGGTCCTATGTGCAAGGAGGCCCTGGCTCCACTGTGAGAAGGCAGCAGGTTCTCTTTCTCTGGAAAGAGCAGTAAGGCCTGCCAGAAAGTGAGCAAGGCTAGGCACATGCAGAGGGCAAACACCCAATGTACCTGTTAGGTATTCATTGTGTCATTAGAGTACTGGATAAATGATGCATAGGGAATTATTTACTGGCTAATATAAGATCATAATCAACATGAACCTAAGTTCGTCAGGCACGTGAAACCCATTCTAGAGAATGCGTAAGAGTGGTGGAATCTCAAGCTTTGGATCCCAAAGCTTTACAACTATAAACAATCTGTATGCACAGTCACATAAGGCCAGGCCTAAGGGTCGTCATGGTCAATGTCCTCCTATTACGAGTATGGAACCGGGTCCCAGGGAGGCAAAATGCATAGCGTTAAGAGCTCTAAGCAGAAGGAGAGTTAAGTTCTTTCTTCACCTACTCTGTTCAGACTACTTGCTGTGGAAATGAACATGTAAGGCACCCTGGGCTTCAGTTAACCCTAATGCTCCCAGTCCATACCTGTGCTATCGTGACAAGGCCAGATGAGGCCTGACGCCCAAGGATCTGAGGAGACTGGGTCAACAACTTCCTAAGGGTGGGCAGGAGGGGGAGCTATCCAGCAGTGCACACTGCAGCTAAAAGAATATTAAAGAATATTCTACCAGGAGCCAGAGGGGCTCCACTGAGAGGCTGCCATGACCATGACCAATGGTGCAACTTTGCATAAATCATCAGGCTTCTCGGATCTCATCTCACCTTCCATAAAATGAGGCAGTATGGCCGAAGAATCTCGAAGATGCCTTCCAGCTCAAATTATTCTGTGTTTCCACAAAGCAGAGGTCACAGACCCACCATCCACAGAAACTGCTTTCATTCACAAATGATGATCTCTGCACTGAGCCATCAGTATACCGTCCTGAATGCCCGAGACCCACAGTCATGCCGCTGGGTGAAACCTAGCCTGCATTTGCGATGAAGTTTGCAAACTTCTGACAGATTTTTTTTCCCTCTTGTCAACTCTTCTGGCTCTAAACTGATCATGAAAACTTTGGTAGCACTTTCAACCAGGTAACTGAATTAGATGGGGAAGATTTAATCAGTTTTTCTCTCTCTAGGAACTACTAGGTAAGAGAGACTGAGAAATTGGATCAGACGGCGCAGTCCTAAAATTCTAACGAAAATCCCAGGACATTACTAAGACAAGAATTCGCACTGTGGCCCCTCGCGAGAGAGCCAGACCACTGTCAAATATATCTAATTGCCATGATATTCCTGGCCAGGTGACGCAGAAACAGAAAAGGACATGACTGTTTCTGGGATGTTAACAAGACTTAGCTTCGCCTTATCCTCTACTCCAGGTATAACTAGTCTGGACGACTCAAGTCACTGTCAAAGGAACACTGAGCAGTCCGTGACGGGAGCCTTATTCTCTAAACTCAGGGCTGCCCAGAATGCATATTAGTGACGACTAATCCCGGATCATACACTGATCACACAAAGCAATTGCAAGCAGGAGAAAAATAAAATCTGCAGATCAATGAACACAGGAGTATTTGTATAGGGTCCAAGTTACTGAAAAAAAATCTTTACCACTAATTCCACTTTCATTAAAAAATAAATAAATAAATATATTTCCTGTGTGAAGTAGGTAAAGTTCCAGTATAAAAAATCCAGAGTTTGTTTGTTGTCAGGGAAGCAATTTATTAAATTTATTTCACTGGATTAATCAATTACAGTCTAAAAAATAAAAGACCGAATGAAAGCTTTTCCATATGTAAATATCTATTACATGTTTGTTTTTTTTCTCTAGGAAATGGTTACCAGATTAAGAAAATATTGTAAATAAATTATTCAATTTTATTTTATTTATTTTTTTAAAGATTTTATTTATTTATTTGACACAGAAAGAGATCACACGTAGGCAGAGAAGCAGGCAGAGAGGGGGAAGCAGGCTACCCACTGAGCAGAGAGCCCGATTCGGGGCTCAATTCCAGGACCCTGATATCATGACATGAGCTGAAGGCAGAGGCTTAAACCACTGAGCCACCCAGGTACCCCAACTTATTCAATTTTAAAAAGGAGGGGAGGGGCGCCTGGGTGGCTCAGTGGGTTAAAGCCTCTGCCTTCGGCTCAGGTCATGATCCCAGGGTCCTGGGATCGAGCCCCACATCGGGCTCTCTGCTCAGCAGGGAGCCTGCTTCCTCCTCTCTCTCTGCCTGCCTCTCAGCCTACTTGTAATCTCTGCCTGTCAAATAAATAAATAAAATCTTTTTAAAAAAAAAAAAGGAGGGGAAAACAGACAAAAATCTTATGGTTACCCCAAAAGATAATACAAGTCTGGAACTAGGCATCATACAAGTCCCTCATTTATAATGATGTCAATACTCTTATGACTCAGAGGGGAACTGAAGATTGTCCTAAACCGATGATCTATTAGCGCACAGAGGTTGCAAGCTGTGCGCTAGAATTTGTATTCACTTTTGTGAAACGAAAGCACCCCCTTTTCTAATTATGGGAAGAATGAGTGATTCAAAATGTAGGAAAGTGCTCATGTTAAGTAGCTTTCTACTCCGTGATTTAAAAGAACGCAACACACTGCTGCCATTATTTAGTAGAAAAAAACGGTTTCTATTGAAAGGGTGCTGGGAGTTTGGGAGAAAAACAGCAAACGCAAAAGGCACGGGTTAGAAGTTCTGGATGGAAACCATACCACAGGTCTGCTCCCCATCTCTACACCAAGGAAACTGAGTAAGAATGCCCACCGGGAGGTCTGAGTATCAGACAGGAACTTCTGTGTTTGCATTCTAAGACATTCTAAGAACTGTGTTTGCATTCTAAGACAGGTCTCCTCACCTCTAAATGGGGGCTGGACAACTCTAGACAGTTAGTATAATTCTATCCAGATTTGACAATCATCAGTTCTAGGAGATACACAGATAATCTCTAGAAGAGGCCACCCTGTTGGAAACTTCTAATCATCATATCACCAAGGGTTAAGGCTCATATTGTGTTACGGGGTTAGGCCAGCTTCTCATGGGTGTCTGTGATAACAGGCTTGTTCTTTATTTTCTTCCTAAACCTAACTTCTTTATGAACCTAAAAAATCACGCTAGGGTTATGTAGTACCTAGTATTTTAATACCTGATCCATTTCCTAGAACACTAAATACAGAGTTTTGTGTTTTGTTTTTAAAAACAACTGTTTGTTGAGTTGCAAAGTTTCTGAGCATCAACACTAAGGAAAAGGAAAGAAAGAAAAGTCAGAGTAGACACAGTACATATTTCTCTGATTCTATAATGTACATGCATACTTTTCATTTTGACACCTTGAAATCAGGACAGGTTTTATAGTTAACATCTTAAAATTAAAAAGTGGCCTCATTTCAGTGGTATATAAAGTAATGGTTCTTCTTACAACTGCTGTCATCTTAAGATCTATGAAATATGGTATTATCTGTCACATAAAGACCAAATGCACACCTTTCCTTCAAAAAAGAAAAAATACAGAGTGACAGTGAATACAAAAGGGGAGTATATTATTTTCATAAAGTAATAGCAACTGGAGAATGGCATTCGAAATATCCTGCAAGGATGACTATTTGAAAATCCTGGGTTATTTTCCACAGAAACAAAAGGGCTGGATTTTGCTAAGTAAAGATGGCTCAGACAGAAGAAGACCCACACACTATAAATTTTTCACCGGGGCAAAAGACAGCATGACTGCTATGAGGGGAATAATGACAAATTAATACAACAAGGATGCCCTGAGTACATTAAGAGTCTACAGCCCCCACCCAATCACCCTTACCCCCCGGCTCCTCTGTCATTGCAAGATGATGAATCAAACAAATTAGGACAGAAATTACTAGATTAATTAGGCCAGGTGATTATGTCTGAACGTTATTGTTCGGAAGTCGGAACTCTACCTTAAAGGTCATTGGGTTTTACTCTAGAGGGTGTGTATAAAGCACATACAAAGAATTAGGGAAGGGGGCACCTGGGTGGCTCCGTGGGTTAAAGCCTCTGCCTTCGGCTCAGCTCATGATCTCAGGGTCCTGGGATCGAGCCCCGCATCAGGCTCTCTGCTCAGCAGGGAGCCTGCTTCCCCCTTCTCTCTCTCTGCCTGCCTCTCTGCCAACCTGTGATCTCTGTCTGTTAAATAAATAAATAAAATCTTATTAGAAAAAAAAAAAAATCAGGGAAGAAGAGGCTAATACGGCAGAGCCTACGGAAAGCTTTTTTCCACTTCTTTTCATTTTGATTTTAAAGACACCCGAATACATTTGTTCTCACCTGCGCTTCATTTGGAAAGATGAATGCAGTCGTTGCCTTCTTAACCATTTCCCAGAGGATGGGTGAGGAAGGGTAGGCGGGAGTGGAGCATTGGTTTCTACAGACGGAGAGTTCGCATTCGCTAGATTAGGAGCACTGAGTGTGAAGTGCTCAGAGTCGGTCTGCAGAACTTTACTAAGTGAATCTATCTCTAGCACCAACACGTCAGATGTTTGGGCGAACACACAAGCGATTACAAACCAGCAAGGCAGTTTCATATACAGATGTGGTCTCTACATGTATATGGAGGTTTGCCCGATAGCATTCTCCCGAAAACGTTTGAACTCAAACAGAGAAATAATGAAATATCTCTTGCGAGCACTGAGGATACCTGGATGATATGTATTCCTAGTCGGTGCTCTAGGGAAAGGAAGAGCAACACAGCAAGTGGAAATTGTACCTCGCTAGCTCTGCTTTAATCATTTTCAAGCACTCCTATCTTTCAGATGGCTTTGAACCCAAATGAGCTGAAGGCTATGTGTGCCCTGCTATAAACGCAACACCTTACAGAATCTAATTAATCATTTTCATTCACTTCTAGCCTAGGAGCATGGTTTCCATGGTTTACCAAGCACCATAATCACATATATGCATATAGCTAATCAGAGTTAAATTCCAACGGGAGGCTATATTTTAATCTTTTGGTTATAATTACAATTTGAAACTAAGTCCCACCACAAAATGCAAGTGGACATTTTTTAAGGATTTCTAAGATATCATGATGATTATTTTAGCATCTGCAAGTGATTGAGAGTAATGCCTAGAGTTTATACCTTGGGACTTTCTTAAACGTTGAGATTTCCTTCCTCCTTTGCCTTTTTTCCCCCCTCATCTGAGTGGCCCAAGGGAGAAAATTCCAGGAGATATTCTGCGGACACAGTGGAACGTGGGGCCAGCTGCCCCCTCAGTGCCTATGGTTCCCGTCGGTATTAATGAGAATGCCACACATACATCAAGAGGAAAAAGAGACCCCACAGGTTCTAAACCACAGCTGAAAGACAGTCCTGCGAATGCCAAGGAGCAATTTAATTAAACACTTATTCATTGCCACTCACTCCAGTTTCACGGGTTTCAGAGAGCAGCAGCGGCACCCGTGTTTGCTTATTACAAAACCAGTCTTGCTTACTTTCAGCGGGGCTCTTAGATCAATAATCATCGAGACATATATTGCACACTCTGACTTGAGAACTGAAGCTGGTATGTCTTCGATGAAAAATGGAACACACTTATTGTATTTGTAACTAATGTTCCTTAAAAGTAAAGCAAATATTGATATTCCAGGCACACATAAAAACCAAGATCTATAACTAAGTGTGTAAAATGCACACGGTACGCATTTAATAATCATACTCCATTTTCAATAACGGGAAACAAGGTACAATGACGCTATAATTCACCAGCCCCCATTTTTTTTTTCTTCAGCAAGCACCACATTGTTTTATTACAATATAGCAATCCTGCCACATTACATTTTACAGTATGTGTACAAGAACCATAAATACACTAGCCCATCTAAAATATGCAGCAATGACTCTCCCAGCTTTAGTGATCCTTCCAACTTTGCTTTTTTATGTGGATTTCACATTTTGTTGATGTGTCTGCAATGAAATCAGTCCTGCCCAGAAGAGAAATTATTTTACATTTCCATTAAAAGCTACAGTAGTAAATAAACCATCAGAGTTTATGTAGATATCCACAAGAACACCGAGGAGAGCCCATTAAAGTGCCAAACCCTGTGTTAAACATTTGATAAAAGAGTATCTGAAAGGCACATTCCTAAAATTTTTTTCAAGTGATAGAGTTTTAAAGATATTTTATAACACTGTACCGACCTCTGCAGAACACTCAAAAATCAAGGCAAGTTTATGTTTTTCAGTGAAGCAGCTGTACGTCGCATCACCGCGGAGAACCCTGTCAGGGCTGGGTATGAAATGGTGATGGGAAAAAAAACAGATAAAAGGCTATCAAAGGCGGATGTTCACAGACTGCAGGTTTGAAACACACACACACACACACACACTCAAAATAAGCGTGTGGTCGATTACAATAATTAAGGCGTGATAAATAATAATTAACATTCCCGTAATTGAAAAGGCCCTATCTTAAAGAATAAATTAACAAGGAGGTTTAATGTCGTCAAATACATATATGGAATGTGACTCAAAACAGCTGGCTGACTGTGGAGAGGGAAGAAACACAGCAATTAGTTAATTTGGAGAAAGATTGTGAACCGTTTTAAAACGCCCCGTTTAGGTTTTCTCTGAAAAAAGTGCAGGCAAGTTAAATGAAAAAGAGTAAGGGAATGCGTGTGAACCCCATCAAGCAATGTGCCAGGCAGGGGATGGTCATTCTTACATACTTTCTCTCACTTAAGTCTTAGAACAATCCAGAGGTGGGCATTATCACCACTTTCATTCCCACCAGCAGAGAAATCAGCTTAGAGAAAGGAAATCTGTCCAAGGTCACTCAGCCAGGGACTGTCAAAAAGAGGGTCTGAACCCTTGTCTGTTGATTCCAAAAGCTCAGGTGATTTGCTAATGAATGTACAAGTCAAAGGCAAAAGCAAAACAGACATAAGTCATGCATGTTGTGAATGAATGACGCACGCTATCCATCTTAAAGGCGAATCAGCGGGCACGCATGTAACAAGGGTGTTTTCCACGGGCTTGGCACTTTAATGGGCTTTGCCTGATGTGACATCCCAGTGGATATTTACATAAACTAAACTCTGATGTGCAGCTTTTAATGCAAATGGAAGATAATTTCTCTTCTGGGCAGTGATAATTTCAATGCAAACATGGCAACAAAATGTTTAGAGCGGTACTCCTGAAAATGAGAATAATGCACAGGAATTGGTTAAAGAAAAAAGAATCTTCAACTGTTGCGTCCACTCTCGATGGCCTCTAGCAGTGTTCCCTACCAGTGTTCTGCAAAGACGGCGACAGACATCATTCGTTCACAAAACGCATCGTCCAGAATGACTTTTTTTTTTTTTAGTTCTGCAAAATGAGACCAGTATGATGCATTATTTACAGAACAAAATTTATCTAAAATGTGTAATTCTTAGATTGCATGTTGTTTTTCAATGTCCTTATCTAAATGAAATGATGATTATGGAAAGTGGCCCTTATGATATCATAATGTCCTTCCCTGGGGGGAAAAAAAAAGTTAAAAGTTGGCAACAATCAGCCAGTCCCTCCTCTTAGAGAGGGGTGAGGGGAGTGATTTTACCGGTCTGTGAAATTCAGAAGTTGGAACCATTCACTGCTCTGAAGAGAGAAGCCAAGCAATGGCCAAGCTCAGTATCATGCAGCGTGAAGGAAGAAATGGCGAAGCCAAAGAAGAGAATGTTGAGAGAGAGAGGAAGGGAAAAAAAAACAATTTTGGAAAAACTCAGGCATAGGGGAATAATGAAGTCATCACAAGAAATAATAAAAATAAAATAAAATGTACGCCTTGGGTGTTCACCGCACATTCTCCGTTCCTGAGCCCAAAGTAATAGAGATTTTACTCAGCCAAAGAAAGTAATAAGGGGAAACAAACAAACATAAAAATGACTCAAAGCTCGACACCCTGGATGTATGGACCACGTGCTTCCCCGTCTCGGCTTGCGATTGGGCAGACAGCCACGACGGAGGGCACAGCGCCGGCTATCACAGAGCCGGCGGTGAGAAGAAATTGCCGTCCCGGAGGCATGGGGAAGTGATAATTTATCCTTTTTGCTGACTCTATCTCTTAGAGCTTGGACCCATTAGTCATATTGATTGTGGATCTTCCACCTTGACTGGTACGGAGCACTTCCAATGACAAAATCAACTTGTTCACATTCTTCATTGTTTTACTTTGAAAGTAAATGGATTTGTCACCGAGAAAACATGATTCCAACAGGGGCTCCATCCCTAACATCGAGAGAGAGGGTGATGGCTTGGAAACAACGCATTAGCCACGACTGGCATATGATCGACTATGACAGTGCAGTGGGGGTGGGGGTGAGGTTGGACCATAGGGTTTTAGGAAGACGACATAATAGAGGCAAACCTCAACATGACCTTACATCGGAACCAGTGATAGTGGGACAGAAACACAGAGGCAGGCCTAGGTCCTCAAACTAGTGAGTGGTATGCTATGAGCAAAGAGGACAATTTTTAAGAAATAAGGCATTAATAGATTCCATTGTCTAATACAAGAACCAATAACAATATCCATTGACCATACTAAGTGCTAAGAATCGAAGTAAATGCTATATTATTTAAGTCAATCTTCACAGCACCCTTCTGAGGCGTTACTATCTCATTTTGCATATGAGGGCCCTGAAGTTCAGGAAGTAGTTGTAGAATGAGCCCAAGATCATGCAGCTGACAAAAGACGGGACTTGGATTAAGCCGTACCTGCCTGACTTGTGATTCCAAGACACATCCTTTTAAATAATACGCTGATAGTAAATAATGCCTCCCTTGGATTTTAAGGGACCTCCAAAAGACTGTTCCCCCCCTCCCGATCCCTTGCCTTTCAAGTAGGAAAGGTATTTGTTCCATTTAAAGAAACCCCAAGGGATTCTAACTTTTCCCAGTTATGAGGCTGAGAAGGGCATGTGGGACCCACATCCGTTTCCTCTCCTGTCATGTCAAGAGGTGCTACAGGATGCTGCTGGACATCTCGGGTTTTGAAGGGACCACCCTCGTGGGGACTGAGGCACACACTCCAGGCACACATGCTCTTCCCCGCTGTGTACCCTTCTGGGGTTGTCAGCAGGCCCTCTGCTCTGAGGGGGCTTCCACTACATGGTGGTGGCCTGACGGGATTCATCCAGGGCGGACATTTTTGAGCCACCAGTGCAAGTCCACAGATGCAACCCACCGTTGTGTGATGTGGCTGTTCCCTTCACCACGGGAAGCAAACTGGGCCATCTGAGGAGTGGAGGCAGAGGGTAGATGATGACCAGTCTTTAGGGAATAGAACATACAGCTGCCTGCCTCCGTGTGCTTCTCATACTGATTTCCTTTCTATCTGTCTCTTCTTGCCTACGGTCCCCTCACCCTTCACCGGCGGGTCAGCTCATACACCCAATACGTGTAGCTCCTCAATGAATCATCAAAATCTAACAATCACTTCTGCTGGAGCTCCCTGCCTCCTCTTTCCATGTAAGCACTCCCTTGACATGTACTTTGAGTGCCTGTTACCTGCCAGGTACTGTGCTGGGGGCTGGCTATGGAGATGAATACAGCATGGTTTTCACCGCCTCGATGTAATCACAGGCCAGCAGGCCTATGTGAACAGCTACGGGTTGATGCTGGGCTCAGTCCAACCAAAAATTACGAGCACCTGCAATACGGTAGCTAGTGGGTTAGACACTGTGCATCCAGCATCTTAGTGGGATTCTAACCTACAGCAAGAACTCCGTGTCTCAGGGATTCTCAGTGAGGAGTCACATTTGGCAAGGTCTGGAGACATTTCTGGTGGTCGCAAAATGGGGTGTGAAGGTCAAGGTGCTGCTAGTGTCTAATGGGTAGAGGCCAGGAACGCCACTAAACATCCCCCCCAGAGTAGGCCCCCCCCCACAATGGAGTATCAGGCCCCAAATGTCAGTATCAGGCTGAGAACCCCGCTCTCTTCCATGCTCCTCCGAGTCTGGGTCAGTGTTAAGTACTGAGTGACCCGTCCCAGAAAAGGGAAAGGAATTCTCTTTGATAGAAGCTATCCTCCATTGCCTCAGGACCCACAGTGGCTTCCAGGAGCCAGAAAGTCAATAGAAAGCAGGAAACAGGATGAAAACCCAGTAATGAGAGCCTGATGAGGCCCAGGTACAGAAGTGAATTAGAGGCAGATTTGAGACTTAAAAGCAGGCAAATCAAAGGAATAATGGTCCCCACACTCTAAATGCAGGCGGAGAGGGAAGCCGTAATAGCACGAGGACACACGGCTGGATAAAGCCCAACTGAAAAAACACATGTGGGGCGACAGCAAATGCAAAGGGTCATTGAGACAATGGGGAAAGGGGAGGGTGTGAGGGGAAACTCACTTCACAGGAGGCCTTGCAGAGGTAATCTGAGAGAAAACAAAAGCTCTTTCCACGACTGCGGTTCCAAAGAACCTTTGAGAGGATATCCACATCATTTGGATGAAAAGATCCTGCCTCCCAGAAATAATGACAACACGCCACTGTCCTTTGTCTGCCCCGAAACCCGGGCTTTAGCGAAGTACCCAACGACGTGGGACAGCCTGAAAAGCCAGAGCTGCCGCACAGGCCTCTCTAATGGGCTCCCAGTCGCCGACCAACAGAAGGAGCTCGGCACGTTTCAAGGAAAATGTGGAGCAAGCACAAAGCAGGTAAAGGGTACCTCAAAGGCTTCGTCAGATAGTTCGGGAAGCCCACGCTGAACACAGGGGGAGGGCTGCCGCAGGGGCATCTATCGACAGGCAGACGGCGACCCTTCTCTTCAGCTGCCACTTCTGCTCTGAAGCAGGGGAGGGGAGGGCCCCCCGTTCGGTGAGCTGTGCAGTGGGAGCGAAGGGAATCCAGGCCCTCGTGCTCGGCGGCGTCAGCATCGAGGCTGGTGAACGCAGATGTCCCTGTTGCCTGCACTTCCACGTGCAGGAGTGACAAGAGGCTTTGGAAAGACAGGCCAGCTACTTGCCGGGGTGGTGGAGGCCGGGTAGGTGGTCAGGGTGCTGTTGAAAGCAGGCTTCCTAGTCTCCCTCTTGAGACTTTTCTGCCAGTTCCCCATTAAGTGCAAATAGTCTTGAAAAAGCGAGGTCCCGCAATGACACAGACATACATGGATTGAAAACTTCCTACAGGCTTCCCTGTTACAATCTCATTAGGGGGTCCTTGCACTAAAAAAATCAAATATGGGGGCGCCTGGGTGGCTCAGTGGGTTAAGCCTCTGCCTTCAGCTCAGGTCATGATCTCAGGGTCCTGGGATCGAGTCCCGCATCGGGCTCTCTGCTCAGCAGGGAGCCTGCTTCCCTTCCTCTCTCTCTTTGCCTGCCTTCTGCCTACTTGTGATCTCTCTCTGTCTATCAAATAAATAAATGAATAATAATCTTTAAAAAAAAAATCAAATACGGACACTGAGAAAACACACGAGCAAATAAATCTGGTGTCTTACTTCTCGGATTCAAATCCTTCAGGGGCTCCCCACCACTTAGGAGCAGAGCCCGTGTTTTAGGATGGCCGACAAGGTTTCCTCTGACCCCTCCCTATGACCTAGAGTTTCTATCCCAGTCATTCTCCCACGTGTTCTTTACGCTGTCTCAAATCAAAACCAGCTGGACTTCCCGGCCAACCAGGCTATTTCACAGCTGCGTGCTTTTAACCATCCTGATCTTGCTCTCAGAATGTCCCATGCAATGATTTCCTCCTCATCCTCCACAAACCTGTATGGGAATTATATTTTGCCAAGTCCTGGCTGACCACTCTGGCCAACAGAAATAATTATACACCTTCTGTTTTATTGTTGTTATTCTAATAGGGAGTATATGATCTTAGATAATTATTTACATATTTATATCCCAGTTATTGGTTGCTGGAGCTAGTCAGGAATAAAGACCGTCTCTCATATACTGTTGGATGTCTTGAGACAAAGAAGCCGTCTGTGAAAGTAGGAGGAGATTAAAGCTGTATTAGACCACACAAGAGATTGTCCGCGAGTTGTCCTGAAGTCATGCTCTGATACCCGATACCACAAAGCTGACCCAGCACCCACGGGTGGGTAGGGTGATATGAGCTATAGGACTCAATACTGGAATCAGATACATCCCTGCTGGGATCTCTTCTTCCTTGCTTACCAAATGCATGGCATATGGTCAGTAACAAGAGACACCTGCATTATCTCAAGATTTGGACTTTGTAATCAAAGAAAACATGGCCCCTTACTGTGTGAGGGGCTTTGGGGAAGTAACTTCACCTAAGCGTCAGTTTTCACATCCATAAAATGGAAATGATAATTCAGCTGAGAGAATGCAATAGGATGACAGACGGTAGAAGCTACAGCAGAGAGCCTGCCATGTGGTCCTCGATACATGGTAACTAACGAAGATGATCATTAATGGGGAGCCTAGTATCTTGGCGAAACACAATATTGAATGCCATTGCATAGAAACACAATCCATCATATATAGCTCCCATCTCCACTTTGGGGCTTCTTTTCCCCCTTAGCTTTATCATCTTTCCTACTGTTACCCCTCGATAGCACCAACTCCTGCTGCCTCCTGTTTGACTGATTTAATTAAAAATGAGAATGTGAGTTCCTGGGCTCTGAAGAAAGAGACACTTTTTACACCCCCCCCCCCCAGGCAAATGCACAATGTCCATTACCACATAATCCTTTACCTTTTCTAAACATACCCAGATTGGGCGCCTGGGTGGCTCAGTGCGTTAAGCCTCTGCCTTCAGCTCAGGTCATGATCTCAGGGTCCTGGGATTGAGTCCCGTATCAGGCTCTCTGCTTAGCAGGGAGCCCGCTTCCTCCTCTCTCTCTGCCTGCCTCTCTGCCTACTTGTGATCTCTGTCAAAAATAAATAAATATATAAAAATAAATAAATAAGTAAACATACCCAGATCTGTAACAATGGCATTTCAGGGCATGCACAGGAAATGCCATGCACAGATGACAATGTGAAGAGGAAAGATTAAACTGACCACCTAGCCTCATACAGAAGTGATGCCCCAGAGTGACTGCTCCTGTCTAATCTGGGTGGGGGGAGGATCAGTATGATGCCGGTCCGTTCTTTCCCTGCCCTGCAGTGGGATGCCGGAGCTGCCTCCTGAAGGTGATCTCCAAATGATACTGTTGAGCCAGCACATGAATCGTCTGTCTGACACTTCCCGCACACGGAAATCAAGGTTTAAAGCATTGCTTGTAACTAGCGGGCACCAGGGCTGGGAGTGCACGGAGGGTGAGGAATACGGCACACGGGTGACACACATGTCTACAGAGATCCCACTGGAAGGACAGACAGACGGCCGGATCTCTAAGTCTGATACTAGATTAGTCATTAAAGAACAGGCCCAATTTAGCTAAACCAGAGTCAAGAAAGACTCATTATATCTAAACCAAAACTCCTCATGGCAAGAGATTTTTTTTTCTTTTCTTTTTGGAGGGGGTGGAGTTTAACTGATAGACCCAAATCTCAGTAAGTCACTCTCTTTCACGCAGTGTACTCACTGCACTGAACCTAAGGTGGCTGTACGGGAGATCGCAGCCCCTTTAGACTTTACGAAGTGACGTTTGAGTGCCATGCAGTGCGGCGGAAGAGGCCACCAAGGCTTCTCTCCACAGGCTCAGATTCTGGAACTGAAGTACAGCTGCAGTCAGGCTGGTGGGAGAGGGGTAGCTTGGCAGCTCCTGCAGGCAGGTGCTCAGTCCGCACATCCCTGCCCCATGAAGCCAAAAGAGGCACGCTCTATTTTACGGGTGGTTATGTGAAAGATGTCCCGAGGTGGGGGAGAGGGGAGCTGATGTACCTTTTAGCCCCCCACAGTTAACTAAAAACAAAAAGGCATTCCAGTAAGCGTCACTGTCTCCCCAAAAGGACCCTACAGACAGCAGGCAGGATTTGGGGATCATGGCAAAAGATTACCCGGAGAAGCTGATTACAGGGGCGGCCCGGTGTTTCTGTTTTCATGAGGTCTGCCTACAAAACAAAGGCATTGGCTAAGTGAATCAGGATGGTGTGTGCTGTGCTTCCCAGGCACGTGAACATCCATGCTGTCTCAGCAGGACTGGGATAGAGCTCTTGATTCATGTCCATGGAGCATTACTGCTGAATTACAGAACCGCGGCTTTATGTGGAGGCCTCCCAGACTGCTTTTACTTCTGCATAATTCAGGATATAAAGACTGTTTATTGCCGCTAAACTGTGAAAAAAGCGCAGGACAGAGAAATGGCTCTCCGCCTTCATTAGGTTAATTTAGAAATCATACATTTCCTTTCCTTATGTGTTTTCCTTTAAATTTTGTACTACTGATTGACTGATTGCTAGCCTTCTGATTTTTCCTCCAAACCGCCTTCCCTCTTGATCCATTTGCTTCTTCTTCCAATTTGAGAAACCTTAAATACAATATGCAAATTTTATATTTCTGAAAGGATAAAGGATGTCATTTCTTGTCAAAGGAAAAAAAAATGAAGAGGAGGATAAAGAGATGCTCTGTTAGTAGGGTTTCTACACCCATCAAAGCCCACTCAAAGGTGTCACTGGCACTGAGCCACTCAGCAAAACCATCTCTAGAACTCGAACACAATGCAGATTCCAATGCTGTCCGGAGATGGGGTGTCACCGCAACTGGAAAAGCAACAATAGGCTTGCGAGTGGGCCACACATATGTATTTACAGATGCCATTATCTTACTTAATACTTTTAGCTATAATATGCATGAAATGAGATGGTGGTCTAGTTAATGCCAGGCATGGATCTTAACCAGCGTGCAATGTCCGACACATAGAGAAGCTTCATCAGATGGATTTTAAGAGAACAGGCTCAGAAGCCAGGTTACCTGGGTTCAATGATTGGGTCAGTCATTTAGCAACTGTGTCCTCCAGTGAGGTGCTTAAGGCTGTCCGAGCCTCAGTATCCTTATTTATAAAACTGGCAGATTATCAGCATCTACCTCAGAGAGCTGTCAGGAAGGTCCAGGGAACTGCGTCGGACATTGAGTGTATATGCAATAAATGTTAGCTATACAGTAGTTTCTGCACCACTTTATATCAGAATAAATGACTCTGTAAATAGAGTCATTGCATAATGAACTCTCAGGGAAATTAAGAAAATGGTCTCATTTGCAAGTGAATCAAAAAAGGTATAATGCCTAGAAGTGAATTTAACCAAGGAGGTGACAGACCTGTACTCTGATAATTATGACATTAATGAAAAAAACTGAACATGACACATGTAAGTGGAAAAATAGCCATGCTCATGGATTGAGAAGAATTAATATGGTTAAAATGCCCACGCTACTCAAAGCAATCTACAGATTCAATGCAATCCCTATTGAAATACCGATGGCGTTTTTCACAGAACTAGAATAAATAATCCTAAAGTTTGTATGGAACTTCAAAAGACTTCAAACAGCCAAAGCTATCTCGAGAAAGAAAAACGAAGCTGGAGGTATTACAAACTTCCAGATTTCAAACCATACTACAAAGCAATAGTGATCAAAACTAGCACAAAAACAGAAACAAAGAGCAATGGAATAAAATAGAGTGTCCAAAAATAAATCCAAGTTTACATGATCAGTGCTCATCAAAGGAGGCAGGAATATACAATAGGAAAAAGACAGTCTCTTCAGTAAGTGGTGTTGGGAGAACTGGACCAACACATGTACAAGAATGGAACTGGCCAACTTTCATATACCATATTCAAAAACAAACTCAAAATGGATTAAAGACTGGAATTTAAGACCAGAAACCATAAAACTCCTAGATAAAGCATAGGCAGTAAGCTCTTGGGCATTGGTCTAAGCAGTACTTTTTTGGATCTGTCTCCTCAAGCCAAGGCAACAAAAGCAAAAATAAACAAATGAGATTACATCAAACTAAAAGGCTTTTGCACAGCAGAGGAAACTATGAACATAGTGGAAAGGCAACCTACTAGATGGGAGAACATGTTTGCAAATAATATAACTGATAAAGGGCTAATATCCAAAATATAAAGAGAACTCACACAATTCAACATCAAACAACAACAACAACAAACAAACAAACAAAATGAAAGCAATCCAATTATAAAGTGGTAAGAGGACTTGAGTAAGCATTTCTCCAAAGGAGACCCAGACGGCCAGCACCCACATGAAAAGACACTACACACCACGCACTATCAGGAAGATGCCAATCAAAACCACAATGAGGTCTCACTTCATCCCACTTAGAACGGGTATTATTTAAAAGACAAGAAATAACGAGTCTCGGAGAAGATGTGGAGAAACTGCCACATACTGTTGGTAGGAATGCGAAATGGGGCAGCAACTGGGAAGAACTGTGTGGAGGTTAGCACTCAAAAAATTAAAAATGGAACTATTATTTGACCTAACAGTTCCACTTCTGGGTATTTATCCAAAGGAAAAAAAATTAAACTGAAAAGATATGTGTATCTCCTATATTCATTGCAGCATTACTCACAATAGCCAAGATAAGGTGACAACCTAAGTGTCCAGTAGATAAATGGATAAGATGTGGTATATGTATATATATACACACACATATATATGTATTATATAATAATATAATATAATATGTAATATTATATAACCATGCATAATTATATATTATAAATATATATTTATATATAAATATAATAAAATATATTATGTATGAAATATATGCTATAATAATAATTATATAATATATATTTTACATATCATATATAATACATTATATATATGTGTGTGTATATATATACATATATATATATATATATATATATATATATATATATATATATATTTCCAATGGAATATTGCTCAGTCATTCAAAAAAAAGTGAGGGATGCCTGGGTGGCTCAGTGGGTTAAAGTCTCTGGCTCTGGCTCAGGTCATGATCCCAGGGTCCTGGGATCAAGCCCTGCATCAGGCTCTCTGCTTGGCGGGGAGCCTGCTTCCTCCTCTCTCTCTCTGCCTGCTTCTCTGCCTACTTGTGATCTGTCAAATTAAAAAAAAAAAAAAAAAAGTAAAATCTTGCCATTTGTGATAACATAGATCGACCCAGAAAGTATTATGTTAAGCTAAATAAGTCAGATAGAGAAAGACTAATACTGTATGATTTCATTTATACATGAAATCTAAAACCAAACCAAACCAAAACAAAACAAAACAAAACAGAAATAGACTCGTAGATATAGAGAACAGTTTGGTGTTTCCCAGAGAGGAGTCAGTGGAAGGATGGGCAAAATCAAGGAAGTAAATTAAAAGGTACAAACTTCCAGTTATAAAATAAATAAGGCACAAGGATACATACTGCATAGGGAACATAGTTAATAATATATAACATCTTTGTATGTGGACAGATGGCAGCTAGATTTATAGTAGAGATCACTTCCTAATGTATACAGATGTTGAATCACTATGTCACGTACCTGAAACCAAGATAATATTCTATGTCAACTACAGTTCAATAATAAATAAATATCAGAGATACTTCTATATTTGCCTACCTACAAATTGTAGCTTTAAGAACCCAATAAGTCAATATACGTGAAGATCTATGTAAATTTTAAGGTGAGAGCTTAAATTTAAGAGCTTCTTCTTGGGCACCTGCATGGCTCAGTTGATTAAGTGTCTGACTCTTGATTTTGGCTCAGGTCACAATCTCAGGGTTAGGAGACAGAGCCACACATCAGCTCCTTGCTGAGTGTGGAGCCCACTTAAGGTTCTCTCTCTTTGTCTTCTTCTGCCCCTTCCCTCCCCCCCCAAAGATTTTATTCTTATATGTACCATACAGCCATTGTGTAAATATTCAACCATTAAGTTACAAACACTGGCCAGGTATCTACTATGTTTCTAGGTGCATTTGTGTTAATCAGCTAAGGGAGGTGGGAAAGGACAATGAAAAGTTTAATTTGCATTTCCTATCTTGAGGAGAATTACCTTGAGGAGATAAGACAAACAGTCATGAAAAGGTAAATACAGAGGAACTGGGCTGGGGAGAGAAAACAAAACCTTCAAAGCAATATGCTATAGAAGTCTTCAGAGGGAGGAAGAAGATGCTGCCTTTCCTTGAGCAGTCCACACCAATCAGATTAGGGGTCTCTATGTAAGAGAGCTCATTGTCAGCTGGGATGGCCAAGGTAGGAGTCAGAAACTGCCTGGGTGAAGATGGATCCTCCAAGACCACGCATGCTATAGATAGATGTCCAAAGTCATGGGCATTCCAGGCAAGGAGAAATTGGGGAGACACAGAGATAGGACCATGAATAAAAGAGCGTAGTGCTTGGTAAGAAAGAGATGGGGTGTGTGCAGCTAACCAAGGAGATGCAGAGAAAAAGAAAAAGGAAGGCAAGACCAGCATCTAGGCAACCTTTGCAAACTCATTGTGGGTCCCTGCCCTTGGCTTTGAGAAATGCAATTCTATCTTCCAGGGAAATACAGAACGAGAAGAAAAGATGGAAATAAATACAAATCAGGAACTTCAGATGTCTTCTCTCCTTTTCTTCCTCAGTGAAGAAACAGAGCCTCCCAGATAAGGATGTGGTAAAAGTCAGTACATTAATAAGATTTAGTTAAGGACCAGTTTTAACCATGAGGGTATTTGGGCTGTAGACAGTCACCTCTTAAGTAACTTATATTAACTTCATTCTCCTATCTCTCCTACTACAGCAATTTTTTTTTTTTTTTGGCAGAAATGTTTTTAGAGAAGTAATTTACTGGCACTTAATTACTAGTATTTAACCAATTCAACATTCTCTTTTCTTAAGAGTCCATTAGGTTTCTATTACAATATTATACATTCTAATCAAATGTGGCTTTCTGCAAAGGTCCTCATTGTCAGTCTCCTCAAAGCCAAGTTTATCTGGACTATTAGACATTCTCTCTGCTTTGGCTGCACCAAATTAGATTAATTATTTATACCTGAGGTTCATTGCTTCAGAACTTGGGCACCTCACTTAACATTTCTCTAGTGGATTATTAAGAATCTTATTTTAAAAATAAAGTCCTCATTTCATAGTCTGTTTGATTGAGGTTAAACACAATAGTCTAGTGATTCTTGTATTAAACAGTTCAATGTCGTAAGATTCTCTCCTGGCTTTTATGCCAATGAACACATTTGAAACAAATGAACCTTTCATTAAGAACACCCTCACAGGGGATAAGGGCAAAGGGCTTCTGCTTCAAAAGCTGGCTGCCAAGAGTCTGGGCAAAATTATTTAAAATGAGTCATAGAAAGGATGTGGATTTCACTGTTTATACATCAGGAATAATTAGAGATAATTATTTTGCAGATAAAGAAAAAAGATACTAACATCCCATAACTTTTACAGATAATGATTATTTTATAGCTAAAGAGAAAAGATATTAATGTCCCATAACTTTAGCTTGTAGTGACTTGCTCTATTCCAAAGGTCACTTGGAGGTGTGGTTCAAAGGCATCCTTAAATACATGTTAGGTGCACTGTAATAGTCCAGTCTCTCAACTGCAAACAACAAACCTGTTCTAGCTGGTGTATGCAGGCAAGGACTTGATTAAAAAAATGAGTAGTTTCCAGAGCCTCCAGGAAAGCCAAAGAGACAGGCCAAGGTGCCAAGCAGCCAGGAAAATGTTCAACCACACTGTAGGGAAAGGGAGAGTCCCTCGGCAATGTCCTGACGGTCCAAAAAGCGTGACACTGTTCACATCTCCTCCCGATCTGTTCAAGAACACCAGACTCATGGGAGACTTAACCGCAAAGAAGAGTAGACAATCCGCTTTTCTTTTTTGTCTTTTACCTTAAAAAGGGGATCCAAAAATATTCCACAAATGTAAGAAAACATGTCAAATGGCCCAAATGTACCAAGATGAATAGAGGTTCTCAAAATTCCTTTGATTTCCACCTGGGCCTCTGGAAAGGAAAGGCTCTCCTGCCCCCAGATCCCTGCCCCCGCCTCCCCTCCGAAACCCCCACCAATAATTTGGCTTCTTATACTCGTAGGACTCTGACACAATTTATGAAACAGAAAATACATTCTTCCGTTCCACTCCTGGAACCTCCCCTTGTTATACAAGCGTTCCAACCTAATCATCAGTCAATGACGAAACTGATTTGGTGCCCAGCAGCAAGAAGGGAACCTTCTTCTTAACCACACTGCGCTAAGGCCCCTGACCTTCTTGAATTTTCTAATTCCAGCACCGTCCTGACTCCTTGGTGAGGTAGAAACAAGAACAGTGCCTGGCATGCAATGGCTCAAGGCTAGATTCTGCCAGTTGCTTAGCTTTGGGGCCTTAAGTCTCAAAGACCTTGAATTATTTTGAGTAGGCTGTTTACCTTGATGTGAGCAGAATTAGCCTTAGACACTAAGCCTTTATGGCAAGTTTTATTGTCCAAGGCAAATATAACCTGTTAAGATTTACAGGCTTTATTAACAGCAATAACCATTTTATAGCCAACATCAGTAAATCAGGGTTTATTGAGAACTCTACAATTTTAATCTGTGGAAAACCATTAAAATGTCGGATTTTCATTGGACATAATTTCTAACTTTTATGAAAGATAGATTTTCCATTTAATTGGGGAGTATAAAAAAGTGCAGTGTGGGATAATGAATTGTTTTGAAAAGAGCAAATTCGTTTTAGCTAAACAACAAGTGTCAAACACTAAAGTTGCTCTCTTTAGTTAGAACTGTCCCAAGGTTAAGGTTAAACGGAACCTCAAACAGGAGAGAGACAAACGTGCTCTAATACACCCAACTATAGGAGGAGCTCACGGCATTTAGAAAAACTTGAATTATCATCTGTTCACATTTCAGGTATTTTGCAAAGAGCATGTGACCTGTTATTTCATCTAAACCAGTGTGTAAATGCATCTGGTGAGAATCTTCCAGTTCGTATGCTACTTTTTGTAAAGTGTTTTACTACTAATGATACCATACATTAGGCTCTTCAAGGGGTAAGCGAGGTGAACAAACATGCATAGTCACCAGCTTCTGTTAATAACCATTTATTTCCTCCGTGTGATAGATAAAAAGAGAGGGAAGTGGAGAGCGTGTCTTTGTCCTTGGATGAGCTTGAGAAGTAAGAACAGAGGGCTCAGGCAGGAGGCAGAGGTCATGGGCGGTGTGGGGTAAAGAGAATGGTCTTAGCAGCTCTCGAATTTCTCTTGGGGCTGAAAATATGTCAGATATCTTAAGAGTCTCAGTTTTAATCTGGATCTTCAACCACAGTGGAGCTCTAACATTTTCTCTGAGAATCAAAGTGCGTGATCTCTACTACGTCTTTGGTACTAAGAACTGTTTTGCATATTCTCAAGTTCTTTTCCTTCTTTGTGTCCTAGCAATCCTACAAGGAAAAAGCATGGCTCCTATTACTGGATGAGGAATCTGAGGTTCACGGTGGCTAGTAAATTGGTAGAGGTCACAGAACTGGGAAGTGATAGAGCCTGACCTTTCGTGAAAATGGGATCTGTCATGGCCAATGCCACACGTAGGAAAAATGTAATGAAGGTCGATATTACCCTAGGATCTCTCCCTTCCCGTTTTACATGTCCCTTTTTCTTCTCCTCCATGGCCTCCTCCCTGAATGTCTGGACATCCAGTACTTTCCTATCTCCTAGGATATAGGAAATATCAAACCCAGGGTCCTTGCCCCCCTGAGCTCCCAAAACCCCCATTTTTTTTCATTTGGCGCTGTTCTTCGTTTCACCACAGGATTACCTATCTCAAACAATAGAACATAATTTACACAAGGTTTAAGATTGGCATATTAGCTAGAAGAAATTTTACCCTGAAAAATCCATTTCTAAGGATTGAAAGTCCAGGACTATTGCAAACAGAAAGGTTACTGCTGGCTGAGGGGCTCTCAAGTTTCAAAAAGGCTTGAGGAAACTGGCTGAACCCACAGGCTCATGAAAAACCAACAAAAAATATTAGAGAGAAGAAAAAAAAAAAAGATCTGAGCTTTAAGGTTAGATTGGCTTCCTGAGATCTGAGAGCCTGGATAAGTTCCTATAAAAAGGACATGAAAACCCCTATATTTTTCTGGCATCTCTTTGGCAAATCAAATGAAATAATACAGAGAAGGTACTAAACACAGTGCCCAGCACGTGGGGATATTCTATACATGGTAGCTCTTCCTATGCTTCTCCAAACCACCTTCTGTGCTCGTACAGGGGAGTTAGTTGCCTAGGAAGTTCTACCTCACAGAGAGGAAGTACTTTTACAGGTCTTCAAAGTGCCAAGGAGGAGATCTCACATGTTACTGCAGGACAAGACCAGTTGATGCACCAGGGGTCCTGCCAGGATTCAGGGATGATCCTGCAGCCCCCACAGCAGGTGGGCAGAAAGGGAAGAATGTCCCCACTCAAGGAAGATACAGGGCAGTATTTTACGGTGACAATATTGATGTAAGTGATCAATTTCCAAGCAGAGTTCCCAGTCACTGCCATCCTGGAGAATCATGAACTACAGGTAGTCACCTGAGTGCGAGGTCAGAATGCAGAGTGGAGTGCCGCTGGAGATCTGAAGATCGTGTGACGGGCAGGGGCGGGCATCTCCACCCGGGGAGACCCACTTAGAAGGGTCTGCGTGTTCTCCCTTTCCTTCCCTATCCTTGTCCTTCTCTCGCTCAGCTTTCTTCTCTTATTCTGCCCTCCCTTCAGCAAAAACACAGATGTTGGTGGTAATAACGACCGTGTAAGCTATTGCACGCTAAAAGGGCTGTGAATATCGGTGTGTGGATGTAGGTAGTATCCAACTCATACATTCCTGGGTAATCCAAGTGTATGGAATTGGTATGCTTTCTTGCATTATGATGATGCTATCAATGCTTGTCAGGGCCCCACAATAGCTCATTAATCCACCATGTAGCTGAAACACTCTCCATATCATCCTACAAGACAGAATGTACGGAACACAGTTTTCCTCTCACTCTCAGCCTGGATGCTCCTTGGAATGGCCCTCTATTTCAAGTCAGCCAGCCTGGCTCTGAAATTTATTCCTAATAACATACACGTGGTTAAAATAAAAGGGTCATATGATGTCAAAGGCAGAATGGGAAATGCACTGACTTAAACAGCCCTCCCCCCACGCCGCCCCCTGATTTCATGTCCACATGGACATCTGCAAATCGGGATTTTCAGGGGTGGGTTGAGCAGACTGCTTATGCCCAGGTCAGACTCCCAGGGACACTGGGGGGGGGATCCTGAAGGGGAGGGACACATTCTCCTGTGCACTTAATGGCCTGTTGCCCCACCTCCCCACTCCGGAAGCCAGAGCACGCTCTGTAAGGAGCAAGAAGAGAGCACAAGAAGATCAAAAATCTTTCTGTTTCACATTAAATAAAAATCTAAAAATAAGCATTTTCCTTTCTAATCATTTTCTATCATGCATGGAAGGTTCACTTTAATTTTCAAGTCCGTTTACTTCATTTCTGTGAACTACTTGAGCTTTGAATAGTGTCCACCCAGCATGCTTTCTGTCTAAACATGCAAGTGTGTGTGTTTTTCCGTTCCCCTTTCTCTATTCTTTTGTCCTTCCAATTACAAAATCCCACAGCAATTTTAGTGAAAAATGTGAAGCAAAGGCTCCTTTTCTTCTTTTTCTTTCTTTTTTTTTAAATCTCTATTTCTCAATGAATAAACAAGCCATGGCTTTAAGGACAGTTTCCTAGCTTCCCACATGGACTATCTATTGCTCAACCCAGGCCTCCATTTAGAAAAATTATCATTTCTAGGAAGGGTTCCTCGTCCTTCCTTGTCCCTGCCCCCACTGCTGCCTTCACGATATTACTCCTCTATCAGGATATCTTTTAAGAGAGACTGAAAGACTTAGGAAGACTTCCCTATGACCACAATATGTCATCACTGACAATTATATGGTAGACGCTCTAGAAAACATGGTGGCATGTTTTCTAGACGGTATGGTAGACCTTCTAGAAAACACGCAGGGAACAAAAACCAGAGTGACTCTGGATTCTAGACTCCCACTGCGAAGAAGACCTGTGGCTCCATCCGCCTTTTATATCCGCCATGACAGCACAGGGCCTATAGCCCAATAAATGTTCAGGGAACATTTGTCCCATAAGTAAAGAAAGACACAAGTACAAACGTCGGTGAGACTTGGCAGTAGGGGCTGATCTCCTTTCCTGAGCACTTTTTCACGTGGATTTGCCTGTTAGAGTTCAGGGTAATCCAGGACCCAATGTGTGTATCACACCATCCAAGGTGACTGAGGACATAAAAGATGCCAGCTGTGTCATCTGAGGTCACCAGAATCAAGAACACGGACTAAATCCTACTCAGGCTACCGTGCAAGAGCTTTCTGTCAACCACAGAGCAGACAAGAGACAATTTCTTCTTCCAACTAATTTCCTTCACTGTTTCTTCACTGCCTTTAGCAAATGGATCTGGACAGCAAGAATGCCACACACAGGCTCTTCTGCTTAAGACCACACAGGATGTCACTCTCCCTCCTGGGACCAGGTCTGGTCCTGCGAGTCACTTACCTCAGCCGCAGGGACTCCCTCGGGTGGTCGGCAATGCAGCACTATCATGCCTTCAATGGGAACCTCCCTTCCCTGTGGATCTTGTTCAAAGTTTTTCCGTAAATCTGACGGGGGGGAAAAAAAAAGTATGAGGTCCATGACAATTTGCTCTAGGGCCAGTATTATTCATATTTGTTCCAAATACAATAAAATAGTGAGCTTAACCTCAAAAACTAGATATAGACAGAGAAGTATGGGTTTTAGGAATTCCTGGAGAAGAAAATCGTTTTCCCAAATACTCACAAGCACATTGGAAATAAACCTTAACGGCACTTCCTAATGCTCTACACTGACGTGAAGGAGAAAAGATTTAGTGGGGGAGCAGAAGGAAAACAAACAAACAAAAAGCAACTCATCATTCCCCGAGTCTCTGCCAGCGTAATCTGCTTAGCAGCTGATGAAACACTTGGCCTAATAAATTGCTATCCACAGCTATTATGCAGTGCAGATGCACGTGACTTTTTTTTTTTTTTATTAACTGAAGAATGCCTTATTAATCTGTAACCTCTGCCTTTCTCTTAACCCTCTAGGGGGCTCCAGAAGATGGTAATAGAGTGAGATTATCTATTAGTCTTTTATGCGTAACCAGGGAGAATGGGGCAATGTCCAACCACAACAAAATCTATAACCCATCCAACCAAACATATAATTAAAAAATACAAGGCCCTCCAGTCAAACAGCGATGCTGGGTATCCGTGTAGTGCCCTTCACGGAAGGCTCGAGGCACTTTGCAAACAAGCTGCACTATTAACCTTTTACACACGAAAGGGTGATGCTCGAGAGGTTAATTGGCTTGCCAGTGGTCACAGAGAACATCAATGCCAGCGAGGGGGAAACAGTCACTGAGCTTCCGGACAGCCAGTCTCTGCCCGCTAACCAGCCAAACTTTCCCAGGAAAAAGGACGCAGAGAGAGTTGGGAGAGGAAGCGCTTTGCTTTGTGTGGCTTTCCACGTGAGCCTCTGTTTTAAGAACCAAAGTGGGAGTTGGCCTCTGCTTTTGTTCTGAGGTGTCACCACAACCCTTTGATAATTTTACACCTCAGGCTTAACTCTTGCTGTCATTCGAAATTGTGGGATGGTCGAGCTGGAGCGAAGACAGCTTTACGAGTCTTTCTCGATGTAAATGATTCCCCCTCCCTCTCAGACAATGTCTTTTTCTCCAATTGAGTATCTCAAATTACAGGCTGTGGATTTATTGATTTAATTTTCTTTAGTGCTTACAATAACATGAAATATGCTCCCTGTAAAGAGCAGAGCTCCGGAATCAGTTACATTTTTACAAATTGTATAAATACATTAAACTTGCTTTTAGCAAATCAGAAACACTGGGTGAATATCAAGCGGAGTAATCCATGTATCCACTTTCTTCCGAATTCTGCTCTTAATGTTTTCCCTCCCAGAGGCAACCGATGTCTTCTGTCAGTAGTGCTATGCATTTAGAGATCTTCATGAGTATATATGAGGCAAAAGATCTGAACAGGGTTTGCACGGCAGGCAGGGGACAGGATCCTTCTTCTCTCTCCTCTGCTATCCCCCCGAATCCTAAAGCTATCTTCATTCTATTCGAGATCCGTAAACTGCCATAGCCCTTATGATTTGGAATTTCTGACTCTAAGGGGGATGAGGGTCACCTGACTTATGATAAAAGTGAGTGAGAAACTGTGGGTAAAGACCACAATGAAAAATCTCCCACTGCCTGGACCCCTGGACCACCACGTCTCCTTTGCTTTCCCCACAAGGAAGCTGTGAGCCCCAGATGCCTCCTCCATCGCGTTCATTTAGTCATCAGGACTGCACGGAAATCAGCCTAGAGTACCGTGTGAGGGTGACTCCAGCATGAGTTTTGCTAACACTCACTTTGCTGATGGAAACGGTGGAGTTTGGGTGGCTATTTTTGTTTGGTTTCTTTGCCATTTTGTTTTCTTTGATTGCTTTGTTTTCTAAAGGAAGCCTCTCTTCATGCTGTTACAGAATGGTTACAGCTTTGACAACACCAAATACTGTATATTCAACCGGATGAAGCACAGAAAACGGAGGGTGGGAATTTCTACTCCATCTTCTACGCCCATTGCCTTTCTTTGCTCAGAAGAAATGGGCAAGGTAGCAAAATGCAGAGTTCATGGTCAGCTCGGCACTCCACGATGTGAATATGGAGGCAGATGAAAAAAATGAGAGTGAAATCATTTTTCCTCCCCATTCCCAACTGCTCAAAAAAGAAATAAATATGTATATTAAAAAAGGAAACCCAGTATTGACCCTGGGATGTAGGCAAAGGTACTTGGAAAGAAATTCTGAGAACGTTCTAACAGATCTCATCCAGCCAGGACCGAACTAAAGAAGGGACCTACCCAACCTTTTGCTCTTCCCCACTGACAGTGGAAATCACTGGAAGGGTTCCAACAAGAAGCATCTAACACTCTTCAGTGTGGAGATACAAAGATTAAAGATTAATCAGCAACAGACTATGGGGTCAGGGTAAAAATGCGGTGTCCTGTATCAGGATTCTAACAGGCAGCCAACCACGAACACCATCACACCGAGGGAGAAAGCATGTATCAATGAGTCCTGGTCTATACCAGAGCCTGGTGGAGAGAGCTCTGGCATTTGTGATTCCCAAGAAGGGCAAACAGACCTGAAAAATTCCAGCTAGCTACTAAATGTATCAAAAACCATGGAAATTAACTCTTAGACACAGATGTACATGCTTCCAGCTCTACCTCTGATTCTCGCCACAGGTCGCCCAACCTAGTTAAGTCTCTGAATTGGCAAAACCAAGTATTCTTATCATCTATGTTAGTTCCAAGGCTTGAAAATTTCAGATAGGAACCCATGCAACTTCCCACAGTAGGGAAACCATCCCCCGCCATATAAAAAGAATTCTACAAATAAAGGAGGCAAACCATAGAACTAAGATTGAGTAGCTTCCTCTAAGACAAGAAACAAGAGGCATTTTTGGATAACTTCTAATTTAAGCTCTTTAAAGTCAAAAGGAAATAGCAACTGAGAATCTAGAGTAGGGAGTTATAAATAGGATAACATCTGAGATCAAGAAAACTGCCACTATGCAGGGGGAAGAAAAAAACAACGTAAGTGCTGAGTTAGAAATATACATATCATGAAGACGGTAAACAGCATTCTGAATACTGCAGAAAATCAAACTAGGGAGGATCCGGGCAGGAAATTTAAAAAGGCAAAGGGGGACAAGGGGGCCAAAAGGAAGAGTTTGGGGTAATGGAGCTGCACAGCTCTGGGTATTGGTGCTAGCACCTAAGGAACTTGGAAGAGGGAGCCAAGTCAAGACCCTGACTTCAGAAGAAAGACTGCCCATCACCTTGGTGCTGAAGCTTCTGTGGGGTCAGACAAAGCTGGCTCTGGAAGTACTGGGGGGAAATGGTAAGCTGGAAACAAGAAGTAACTGCCACTTCCAGGTTCCAGAATGAAGAAATTCTCCCAGGAGCAGGGGTGGTGGCTCGTGATACTGACCTAGGCAGAAAATTAACAAGCAGCAACCTTTCTTCCTCTTCCACTGTTCAGTCCCCTCTGGCACCTCCTGCTGGTGAAACCTTGTAGGGAGCCGGGATCCAGCAAAGAAGTCCCCAGCCCCAGCTTTACAAACTGTAAAGCAGTGGTTTTAGAGGCAAGAGATAAAAGCTCTGTAACCAATAAAATTCCTATAGCAGAGCTTTTGTAACTGCTTACTCCTATCTGCTTTGCTCACTAGATCATCAGTTCTCAGAAGGGGGGCTTTATTTCTGGGACAGTCACCCACAGGTTCCCAGTGCCTACTAAACATCTGATACACAGCACGTCCTTAATAAATATATGTTGAATGAATGAGTGAAAGGGAAATGATAAAATGATAATAAATTTACCAGAAAATAAAATAAATAACATTGAGATAGAGAAATACATTAAGTATAATAGGAATTTTAGAAGGAAACAACAAGCTGAAAGAAAATACATAATCATCATTTTAATAATGATAATAGTTCTTCTCTGAGTTGTAGAAAGACTTGAGTTTGCAAAAGAGCTCACTGGATACAAGGTAAAATAGTCTTAAAAAGAAAAAAAGAAAGATCCTAAATATGTCATGGTTGAAATTTTGAATTTTAACAAAATTGAGAAAAACATACACATAATAATTTTCTAAGTATCTTAGGAGTAAATAAACAGATTAACTAATGATATCATGGACCTGAAGAATTCATATGTTAAAATTTCTGTACTAGCCAAAACCATCAATAGATTCAACACAAACCATATAAAAACTCCAATGGCATTTTTCACTGAAATAGAAAAAAAAAATTCCTGAAACTCTCATGGAACCACAAAAGACCTTGAAAAGTCAACGAAATCTTGAAACAAAAAAGAACAAAGCTACAGGCACCATACTTTGATTTCAAATTACATTGCAAAGCTACAGTTATCAAAACAATATAGTATCAGCACAGAAACAGACACACAGATCAATGAAACAGAATCAAGAGCCCAGAAATAAAACCTCAAGTATACAGATAACTAATATTTAACAAGGAAGCCAATTATACTAAATGAGGAGAGGAACTCTCTTCAATTACAGGTGGTGGGAAAATTGGAGAACTGCATGTGAAAGAATTATACTGGACTCCTATCTTTTAACACTCACAAAAATTAACTCAAAATGGATTAAAGACTTGGGGTGCCTAGGCAGCTGTCAGTTAAGTGCCTGCCTTCATCTCAAGTCATGATCTCAGGGTCCAGGGACTGAGCCACAAGACAGGCTTCCCTCTCAGCAGGAACTCTGCTTCTCTCTCTCCCTCTGCTGCTCCCCACCACTCATTCTTGAGCGAGCTCTCTCTCAAATAAAATCCCTAAAAAAAAAAAAAGAAGAAGAAGAAGAAGACGAAGACGACGACGACAAAGAAGAAGAAATCAATGAAAGACTTAAATGTATGACCAAAACCATCAATGACTAGAAGAAAACCTAGGAGGAAAAAACTTCTTGACCTCGGGCCTTGACAACAACTTTTGGCGACAACAAAAACACAAGCAACAAAAGGAAAAACAACCACTCAGTACTGCATTAAATGTAAACATTTTGTGCAGCAAACTAAAAGATCAACAAGGTAGAAAAGCAACTTACAGAATGGTAGAAAATATCTGCAAACCGTATGTCTGATATGGGGCTGATCTCCAAAAGACACAAAGAATTCATTCGACTCAACAACAAAATAAACAATCCATTTAAAAAGAGGGTAAAGGACTCAGAAAAACATTTTTCCAAAGAAGACATACCAATTGCCAACAGGTGTGTGAAAAGATGCTCAACATCATTAATCATTAGATAAATGCAAATCAAATCCACGGTGAGATATCGCCTCACTCCTGTTAGCATTGCTGTCACCAAAAAGACAAGAGATAAAGGTTGACTAGTATTTGGAGGAAAAGGAACCTTGCATACTGTTGGTGGGAATGTAAATTGGCACAGCCCCAGTGGAAAACAGTATGGATGTTCCTCCAAAACTTAAACACAGAACTACCATAGGATGCAGCAATGTCATTCCTAGATGTATATATCCGAAGGAAATAAAATTCACTATCTCAAAAAAGATGTTGACGCCCTATGCTCATTGCAACATTATTGGCAAAAACATGGAAACGACCTAAGTGTACATCAGCAGATGAATGGATAGAGTTTGTGTGTGTGTGTGTGTGTGTGTGATAGATATACTCCCATATACATATATATACATATATATACATACATATATATATACACATATATATGTATACATATATATACACATATATATGTATGTATATATGTGTATATATATATACATACATATATATACACATATATATGTATATATACATATGCATACATATATATACATATATATGTATATATGTGTATATATATGTATATGTATATATGTATATATGTATATATATGTATATATATTCATTTAGCCTTAAGAAAAGAACCAAATTCTGCCATTTGTGACAACACAGATGGACCTTAATGGCATTATCCTAAGTGAAATAAGTCAAAGAAAGATAAATACTGTATGATTTGGAAGACAAAAAAGCTAAACTCACAAATAAGGAGTAGATTAATGGTTGCCAAGGGCTGGGGAGTGAGGGAAATGCAAAATGGAGGTTAAAGTGTTACAACTTCTAGTTACAAGATGAGTAAATTCTGGGGACCTGACATACAACATGGTGAATATAGTTCATAATGCTGTACCAGACACTTGGAAGTTACTGAGAGAGTAAATTTTAAGTGTTCTTACTACTAAAGAAGGAAAAAAAAATGTAGCTATGTGAGGTGATGGATATATTAACTAACCTTATTGTGGTAATCATTTCACAATACAAACATGTATCAAATCATCACAAATCCTAAGTTATACAGTGATATTTGTCAGATATAGCTCAATACAACTACATAAATGTTTTTAAAAAAGTAACTGACAGGGTGCCTGGGTGGCTCAGTGGGTTAAAGCCTCTACCTTCGGCTCAGGGCATGATCCCAGGGTCCTGGGTTTGAGCCCCGGGTTGGGCTCCCTGCTCAGCTGGAAGCCTGCTTCTCTCTCTCCCATTCACCCTTCTTGTGTTCCCTCTCTCACTGTGTCTCTCTCTGTCAAATGAATGAATAAAACCTTAAAAAAAAAAAAAAGTAACTGACAATGAAACAAAAATCAGACTATGACTGAAACTTTTTCCTATATTAGCATATACCAGAGTATAATTAATCATATCTGTGTTTTTATTTTTGAGGACAAAAAGGCATGGGCACTAATTTTTTATTCCCAAACAAGTTATTATACGTGAGCAAACTAACAATTATATCGTCTCAGACATGACAGGGCCAAGAGAGATTGTAATCAGCCACATACCCTTCCTGGAAACATCACCTTCGTAGGCGAGGCTCAAAGCAATGAATTAAATATTCAGAAGTTGTGGTTTCAAAAAACTTGGCACTGGCCAAGAAAAACCACCTTAAAATGTTTACATCTAATTTTTTTTTAATATAGCAAGGAATATTCATGTAATTATCCCAAAACTATGGAAAGAGAAAGACGTAACACATCATAATCATGCGTGATAATAAAGGATAAGGATTTAAACTCCTAGGTCATTTCTTTCAGAACTCCAGCAGGGAAGACTGAACACTTTAGTGGAAGAAGGTGGGAGTGGAGACCGAGTATCTCTTTGAATTCTGGGTCTGTCACCTACAGAACATTGATTCCATAAATATCTTTAGCTCTCTCTGCCTTTGGCTCCTCATCTGTAAAATGAAGACAATAATTTCTATTACATATAGTTTTCGTGAGCATTAAATGTTAATATGTTCAACATCTTTTCAAGAGCAGGGTACATAATATGGGTTAGTCAAGGCCAGAGATATGACTAAATCCTATTATGAGGCCCTGACGATGAAAAGGGGTTGGCTTTTTCAGAAATCAGATATACATATTAATTATAAAATTTAGAGCATTTTTCAAAGACACTCAAATGAAAAGTTTAAGTTAGTATATGGCAAAACCACAGCAGTAGTAAAATACCTACTGGGTCTTACGATGGGGAAGACGATTCTAAACAAAATGAAAGGAAGAATGCTTGAGGAAATGATTGGCAAATAATTGTTTTGGCAGATACTGTTAAAATTAAATTGTTTCACTCTCAAACATTACAAGCAGCGTTACAGGCAGAGGTTTGATAGCCTTAATACATAAAGGGTACTTTTGAAAGAAGTGGGAAAGATAAATACCCTAATATAAAATGGCAAAGTGATATTTCAGCAAAATTTACCAAGAAGAGATATAAAGGGCTAATAAAGATAAATAGAAGACCCAACAGAACTCATTATAAAGAAATGTCCATTTAAAAAGCACCAACGGGTCTTTTTACTTTTCCAAACATGCTTTCTTTTGTCCATTTCTTTAAGTACTAATCCCTAGAATTAGTGTGAAGGGGCGCCTGGGTGGCTCAGTCAGTTAAGCGTCTGCGTTTGGCTCAGGTCATGATCCTATGCTTTGGAGATGGAGCCCTGGGGTTGGGTTGGCTCCTGCTCAGGGCTGCGGGGGGTCGGCTTCTCCTTCTGCTCCTAGCCCTGCTCCTGCTCTCTCTCTCTCAAACAAATAAGTAAAAGAAAGGGAAGGGAAGGGAAGAGAAAGTGTGGAAAACCAGATAGGCAATACTGCTAGAGGAAGTGAAAATAGGTCAGCATGAAAAGCTAGCTATAAAATGTGTCAAAATCACTTTACAAGTTCATTTATACGTTCAATTTCTTTTTTTTTTTTTAATATTTATTTATCAGAGAGAGCAAGCGCACAAGCAGGCAGAGTGGCAGGCAAAGGCGGAGAGAGAAGCAGGCTTCCTGCCGAGCAAGGATCCCAACTCAGGACTCAATCCCAGGACCCTGGGATCATGACCTGAGCCGAAGGCAGTGGCTCAACCAACTGAGCCACCCAGGCATCCCTTATATGTTCAACTTCTAATGAATAAATATGTAGCATATCCATACCATGGGATGTTATTTGGTAATAAGAAGAAATAAAATATTGAAGTACATATTGCAACACAGATGAATCTTGAAAATAATATGCTCAGTGAATGAAGCTGGACACCAAAGACCACATATTGTATGATTCCGTTTATATGAAATGTCCAGAATAGGCAAGTCCAGGGACTGAGAAAGACAAGTGATTGCCTAGCATTGCAGGCAGCTGTGGTGGGGGGTGGGGGAAATATCACAGTTAATGGGTACAGTTTTATTTTTTGGTGTGATGTAAGTTTCTAAAACAGACTCGTGATGGTTGCACAGCTCTGAGAACACGCTAAAAACTATTAAAATGTAGACTTTAAATAGAGGCACTGGTGGCAAGGTATTGGGGATTATATCTTAATAAAGTTATTATTTAAAAGGGTTCATTTACATAATTCAAGAAATCCTTTTCTAAGAAAAGGACAACAGAGCTACCTAGAAAAATATGGTATGGGAACATTGCTCAAATCATCAGTTATAATGCTGAACCTTTGCTAACATTTTAAATGTTCAATAATACAATACTGGCTAACATCTTCTGGTGCATTCATATAATGGAATACTATGCAGATGTTAAAAAACTCAAAGATTATTGTAAATTTCAACTAAATGTTTGAAAAAATTGCTACATGAGATAAAATAGCATGGAGCAAACGGTCTCTTTTATGTATTTTTTAACATGTGAGACCTGGCCTCCTCAAATGTAATAATTATGTTTTTATAGAATGTATCAACTTCCAAATAAAAGTAAGTACATCTACATACAAACTGGCTTTGGTAGGCACACCTCCTAATTTGCCTTCAGGTTTTCAGTGTATGTGCAATAGCATCCTTCACCCACTCACGCTGTGGACCATGGGCCAGGCACTTTTGTATCAGGCAGGGAGGGGCTTTACTGAACTTGACACACACCAACTCAGCCCTCCCACAGAATATATGACAGCAGAGAGAAGAGACATGAATCAAATTAAGATGTATATAAATGAATGAGGAGACAGATCTACCACAGTGGACCCTACATTAATCTAGTGATCCCAGGAAAGTTCCTTGAGAAAATTCTAGGTAAACAGAGGTAGAACATCACCCAGCCTACATAATGTACACTGTACCACTTTTACTGTTTCAATCAGGCATTTACTGGCTTTTTTTTTTTTTGCACATAGATGCTCTCGTTTCTTTTTTGCAAGTCTCTGCAAAATGCCTGCCTAGCTAGCTACCCCTCTTTCCATAAGTTATCACATCACATAAGGACACTCTTTTATTAGACTGGGTCTTCTATTCATATATATTGAGAGGGTGGAATATAAATAGATTTCCACTCTCCGATCTCACTTACAATCATGCTCACACGGCCTCTGGAAAGAAGAGAAATAATAATTTTCACGTTATTTTGTATAAGGGAACTGAACCAAACTACATCTATACACAGCAAGATTGAAGGTTTTAAATTTTTAAAATAGCAACTGGTGTGGGATTACTCTATGTGTTATAGGAAAAGCCCTAAAGAGAAACAATTCAACATGTCAGCGATCTGCTACTGGATGAGTCTGGGTGTACCAATTCTCTTCTTCATTGGTTTCTGCATTTTCTAAAATTTCTGCAATGAACATAGATTATTTTTATAGCCGGAAAAAATACTGTCCAAAAAAAGTCACTCTTTCCTAGGAGTTGTCAAGATTCTCTAAAGTAGATCAAAGTGAATCAGAAACCAGGGAAGAAGGACACTTTATTTCATTTTATTGTAGCAAGTTTCACTCTTACCATGTTCATTAAAGGAAACAAGGAGGACTCTATTTTTCAACCTTTTGTCAATTCTAAAATATTCTTTTTAAATTTGACTGACAGGAATCTGTGCACGAGGTCAAAATTTTTCATTTGTTGTGTTCACTGACTTGCCTCTAGTATCTAGCAGGGTATACAGTAGCCACTCAATAAGTACTCGTTGAATGAATGAATGAGTTTCCATTTCATTTCCTTCGAATGATTATGAACTTCTATACAACTAGATCTCCAACAGTTATGACTAGAAAAAACAAAACCATGAAGAGATAAATATACTATAATAATGTTAAAGTAACACTTACTCATTTCCCATGAGTATGCGCGTGCACACGCACACATGGGCACATGTGCTAACGATGCTAACAGGACTGGCACTGACCAACGTGGAGAATTTCCCTGGCTACTTCCGCTCCTTCTTCACCCCACCGCCCAGTCCCGCTCCACGGCAGAATGCCATCGAGGCACAAAGTGGCTGGAAACAAGGACAGCAGAAGTGAAGAGGAGAACAAGGTGATGAAGCCAGGTATTTGGCTAACCTATAAATCATCTCATCAGCACCAGGATCATCCCGAGTCAGCAGCACCTGCCAATAAGCAGTCCACCTGGGGCGAGGCCATGGGAAGCGGCAAGCCTCCCCTTCCTCACCCCATGCCCTCCTTGGCCTTTTTCTCATTTTCCTTTCATGCTACTATGTTAGAAAAGTCATTGTAGCACAAGAAAATCAATAAAAATTCAATTCCGAATAATAGTTCTTTGCGGCTCAGCAACACCAGGGACTTATCGGCTCATTCAATGTTCTGGCAGTTAATGCAATGAAATAAAAATAATTTACTCATTCAAACCAAATCAGCCAGTGAAAAATCATAGTCATTTTTTTAATAGTCATAGTCATAGTCATTTGTTAAGATTGCAGGAGGATGGTACCATGTCCCATTAGCGTCCAACCACACTGGTATGCAAATCGGCGCGGAATCTCTCCCACTCATATTTTTCGGAAGGAACAACAAACCCCATTTGTCATACATAAAAGAAATTTGTAACTTAGCCAAATACAGCTCATTTGTTGGGATAAAGGGGCAGGTTCAAAGGCAGAACAGATGGATGCCAGCAAAATGAAAAGTCAAGGCCCAGTGCCCCCACTTGGTTCTGCCTCAGCCCTCCAGCCTTTAGGTGGTTACAGCCTAAGATGTCAGCTCCTAACTCCAGTTCCCTGAGGAAGCATATAAAAGGCTTCCTGTCAGGTCCATGCCTTCCTCTGTATGTGCTTTCCTTGTAGGCCTGGCTAAAGCTCTCTGCCTTGCTGAGATCTACGCACTCTGCACATTTCTTGACTGCCGAACCACAGTGAAACCAGACTGTTCCTATCTTTCATTTCATGTCTTCACTGTGGATCTTTTAGATCTGATTTCACTGTGTGTCCCCAAAGGACAAGTGGCCCCAAAGTGTAATTCCACATCTATGTCTGTCTTTCCTAAGATCTGTGACTATTGTAGGCTTGCCTCCTGCCGAGTAAATCCTGCAGCACTAGTGAAGAAGGGACACCTCTGGCCATAGTTGAAGTGCATGGGCTTCTCTGTCCTCCCCCTAGCCCCACCCTGGTGCCAAGCCATGAGCGGGCTCTGTTTATGGGAACAAGAGGCATTTGGCTGATAAAAGGGGTCCTGTCATTCAGGGACTCCTCAAGGCTGTTTTTCAGGGACACGGAATAACTTTGGGACTTTGCTAGATCCCCCGTACTGAGCCATCCCTCTGCTGTTCAATAGCTGTTATCCATAAATCATTTTATAACCAGTCCTGTGTGTCACTACCCCTTGCACACTAAGTAGCCTAGTTTGTCAGGCACCAGTGGTGTTGCAAAAGCAGCATTCAGCAATAGGGACACATTACGGCGGGGAGAAACAGCTGCAGCTTTACAAACCACTCGGAGCACTAATTTAACCTGCTCTCTATCAAGCTATTATTCCCAAGTCAATCCATTCCATTGCATTGGGCCTCTTTTGTCGACAAGGATGCAAAACTTGGAGTCCATAAAAAATTGAGCATTTATTGAAAATCAGAAGGACAAGAATCTTCCTTTTGAGTCCGGGACTGATTGGAAACCAAGAAAGACCAGGCTTGAAAGAGAAAGTGTCATAAACAAGCAGGTCCTAAAGAGGCTGTAACATGACCAAGCAAGGGGATGAAAAGATCCAATGTGATTCTATGTGCTGGGTGACTGCACAGTCCTCTTAGCACAGAGGTGGGCTTAGTCACTTGCACCCGCTCTCATCAAAGGCCTCTGCTTCTCTGTTGCTTACACTCACGCATGTCTTCTTCTCCTGTCTCAGGCCACCACAACCTGCTTCTTTGTCGCTGTCTGTCCCTGTCTCTTGCCTTGGCCAACCACTGATTCTCTTTCAGGATCAAGTCATCCAAAAGAGCAAGAATCTAGAAATACATGATCATGTGAAGCCTTCTCGAAAGGGTATCTCGTACTGAATTTACTCCTATGCAGTCAACCTAAATATGCATTCTTGGTCCGATGGACATGCTAGCGGGCCTTGGAGGGACACAGCATGGCCACTTAGGCTTATCAACACTACCTCCCTCAACAAAGAGATATAGGCAAGACTCCATACAAGGGAACCATGCCTGTAGAAGGATTTCTGAGGTTTGCTTGGACTCCAAGCTCCATTAAAGGCACTTTCTGTGTATTGATTATATTGATTTGGCTCATAGAGGAGAGCTGAAGTTTGACCTAAATAGCAGATCTTCACAAGCTTCAAGAGGGAAAAGTTATTAGGTGAAAATACAGAAATTCTCAGCTCCCTTAGTTTTAAAGCATTCAATCATATTAGAAAAAGCTAATATCTTGCATATGGTTTCTTTACATCGTGAACGCTCTTGGGACAGGGCACCCCTAAGCTCCACGACTGGTCTCCCTGCTGTGCTAATGGGGACACAGAATCTGAGATGCGGGGAGAAGGAGACACCGAACCAAAGTGCTTTTGATGGAGGGGGGAAAAGCGCAGTCCCAGGAATCATCATTGACTGGACTGGGCTGCCCAGCTCTGAAGGAGTATAAAGAAAGGTCACACCGCTCCTCTTCCCACTGTCAGGATTCCCTCTCCCCAGTGTCCCTTAAGTCCCAGCTCCCCTCCCAGCTGCACGAGAGTTCCTACAGCTCATCATCCTGATGAACACTCGGATGCAAAACAGACCCCGTCGTTGATGAGACAGAGATTTAAGAGCAACAAAGACATGTTGAATCATTCCTGACTTTCCCGGCACCCTCACAGCCCTCTGCAGGAGATTAGAAGGATGAGAACCAGCAATGAGGTTCAAAAGAGATGACCTAAAAATAACCTGAAGTTTTCCAGAACCACTGTCTCATTAGAATTCAGTACTAGTGCTACTGAGATGTGGGCGGGGGCAGAGCAGGGAATAAAAAGTAGAGGAGAGTCCAAAAGAAAAAGCTACCCCAGCAGTAGGGAGTGTATCTTTTTTGTTGTTTTGTTTTTTGTTTTTTTGTTTTTCTTTTTTTTTACCTGCCTTGTTAGCTTTCTGATTCTTCCCCCGACTCCAGGCCTCCCTGAAGCCAGGAAGGTCGATCAGCACAGGATGTGGCCAGTGTCTTGAGCATGTCAACCAACCATATACCACCAAACATCTAGCGCCCCTGCCTCCTACTGGGCCCCATACGGCAATGGAGAGAAAGGAGGAAACACTGCATTCTGCTTTACTTTGAATCGATCTTGCCAGAACAAGAAGGATCTAAGAGATCACACCAACCAGAAGCTGTGCACCTTTCCGGAAGCAAACGCATTGTGGCTTCAGTGTGGAGAACGGATTTTAAGATGTTAAGAGTGAAAGCAGGGAGGAGAGCATCAGGGTAAAGGAATAACAATTATTAGTAGCACTGGAAAGAAGTGGGCTGGTTCCAGGTGTGTTCTGGAGATAACGCTGCTACTGGGTGGGATGTGGCTGGAAGAAACGCAGGCGTCAAGGATGACGCCCAGGTCTTGGCAGGAGCCCCTGAGGGGCCACTAACTGGGCCAGGAAAGACTGGAGGACAAACACAGATTTGCAGCAGTGTTGACGGCGTGAAAACCAACAGAATTCTCTTTGGCACATATTATGTTAATGATGCTTCCCAAATATCCAAGGATATACGAGGTGGGCCGTGGGTAAAGAAGTCAGGAGAAGAGGTGTAAGGTCAGGGCTGAGAGTCATCCACAGTCAACAGACAGAACCTGAAGCCATGGAGGGAGAGCTTTCACCTTGGGCAAGTCTGTGGCTTGAGGAGAGAAAAGGTTTCAGGAGGGAGGCGTAGAGCACCCCAACACTTAGAGGTGGCAAGAGAAGGAGAAACCTGCACAGCACATGGAGTTGTGGGTACTGAGAAGGAGGAAAGACAGCAACGGTCACTAAAAGCAAGCTTGGGCCCCACCCCCCAGAGAGCCCAATGCCGTGGCTCTCCAGCAAGGTCCAATCATCTTAATCTCGAAGCATCTCTCATGTGGATCTCATGTACAGTGGGATTGGGGGGTTCTATGCAGGAGTGCAAAGCTACGTAGTTGAACCCAAAATGCAAAGCCAGCGCCTGACCTCTCCACCATGCATTCTGCTGCTCCTGTTCCTTCTCCATCAGCTTTGAGTATAGGAAGCCTATTAATCTTCATGCTTATATTAAATCACTGTCCATTCCTCACATGGTTAACTCTAGTCATTGCTCTAACTTCTCTTTGTGGCCAGATTTTTGGAAAAGGCTGTTCAGACCACCTCTGGTTCCTCATCTCCTATGTATACCTAGATCCACCATGATCTCCTAACACCTCCTCTCAGTACACTGCTTTGCCCTGACCCAATGAAGCCTTGACATGATCACATCTCATGGACTCTTCTCACTTCTTACCTTCATCTTTGGATCACATGGACACTAACGACTGCTGACACCTTCATACAAGTCTACTCACTCTCTTGGGTCTCCCAGGACCTCTTCAACCTTTCTCCACCCCAACCCCGATCTCCTCTGTGTCTCTTTCTCCATTCACCCTTTAACCTTTTACAGAATTTCACTCCTGGACTGCTGTTGTCTTGTTCCCCTAAATCTCTCTGTCTCAAGGGAATGGGAGGGCATGGGATTTCGAAAACAAGGCTACAACACTGCCCTGTTCATGTCACTTCAGTGGCACCAGGCCACATTTTGGATGAGTCCAAACTCAACCAAGAATTCAAACACCCTCTTTGATGTGACCTGATCTACTCCTAGTGGCATCTCCTAATTTTCCTAAGTAGTTCATATCGTTCCATCTTTCTGCACTTTGGCCCTGTTCTTTAAATTGTTAACCCTCCTCTTTTCTCAGGAAGTAGCTCAGATATCAACTCAGGAAGTGTATCTAAGATCTTGAGAAGCTACAATGTGCCCCTCCTATGGGCTCCCAAAACACAATGAAGTTACTGACCACTAACCATGCTTCACTGAAAATACTTGTTCCTAACACAGCCCTTCCCTAGACTGTAAACTCTTCAAAGGAAGGGATGGAATTTGATTAATGGTTTGTGCCATCTAGAATATGACAGAATTATTCATGGTTGGCTAACACTTCTACATCTAACTTAGCTTTTCTTTGCTACTTATCATCTAGAATGTCCTCGTTCTTGTGGAGGGATGCAAGACTAATTTAATACTATCACTAAGCTCAGAGTCCTTGAAGATTAACAAAGGTTTATTTTTGTTTTGCTTAACAGCTGCTTGCATTATCTGTCAGAAGGTTTCCTTAGTTGAGATCAGTGAAATCTGTATCCTCTTCCCCGCTACACTAAAGTGTTTACAGAAACGGCCATTTTCTAGGAAGTCGAAGGTTTATCGTTACCACAAGAAGAGCAGCCTGGTGGTGCTAAAAAGGTGGTGGCCATATTTTTGCCAATTCTTCTTGGTCAAATAATGGTCAGTAAAAGTAGCACAAAGGAATATTATTTGAGGAATCTGGTGTACTCAACTGGGCACAAGTGAAGCCAAGGTAGCACCATTTCCATCAATTCCATCCCAACCATTCTACTCTGTTCACAGATTTACAACATCTTATTGTTCTCCTATGGGCAGAGGAGAACAAATTCATATCTCCCCTGCATTGATGGCCAGAGCGTAGAAAGATGGGACACAATATGGCTTTAAAGTTTCAAGTTGCATATTCACACAATTTAAGAAAAATTTACCTTCTACTCCTTGAATCCATGTTTATATCTGACTGACCTAAAAGGGAAATATAGCTGATGCTACAGAGAGGCAGCTTGTCCACTGGAGGCTTCTCATCTCCCCAGAACATCCCTGTGTTGTTACACACAGGGCTAGCATTTTGAAAGACACGTGAAGTTAAAAATGACCTATTATGTAAAACATTCCTCAATTTAGGCTTGGTCCAATGTTTTCCTATGGTTAAATACAGATTAGACATTTCTGGAGGAAACATCAATAAGTGATTCAATCTGCTCTGTCCCTCACATCGAGAGACATACACTGTAGACAGGTCCCATTACTGTGAGGTCAACACCCATCACTTGATAAAGATGGTAGATGGCAGGATTTTCCACTGAAAAGCTATATATTTCCCTTTGGTAATCATTAAGTATCTTGTGGAGAGATACTTCAAGGTTATATCAATATCCTGTTACTCCTGAAACTTTTCTCTAGTTTAAGCATCCGTGATACTTGTCTAAATCAATGAATATTATGATGGTGCTAAGTAATGATTTTCCATTTATCCATTTACTCTACTCTAAGGAAGAGCTCTCACTTTGCACCCATTTATTTATATGTTCATTCAGTCATTTTTCAAAACACCAGTATGGATTTTTGGATTATGGACTGAGTTGTCATCTGTCATTACCAATTATTTTGAAACTCAAATTGTCCCAGATTTGGCCAGTGGGAGTCCTTTCTAGTTGGCTGAGATCTCCTCTTTACATGTTCAAATTGAGGGACGTTATACAAAATAACTGACATTCACGCTTCACTCAAGGTCATGCATGACAAAGGAAGACTGAGGAATTATCTGGATTAAAAAAAGCTAAAGTGACCTTTTAACTGAACATAATCCATGATGTAGGTTTTTTGTTATTGTTTGAAAGGATGTTACTGAGCCATTGATGCACCATGAACCAGGTTTCAGGATTAGATGCCAGCATTGTATCCATGTTAATTTCTTCCTAATTGTACTATATCTAATTATTCTTCATAATTTTACTACTAGTTAGGTCAGAAAATATCCTTGCTCTTTAAAAACAGACACAATGAAGTATTTAAGGGAAAGGGGGCATGACGTCTACAGTTGAATCTTAAACATGTCAGAAAATAAACGATAATAGTCTACATGCAAAACCATACATAAACACAGAAGGAGACAGAACGCCAAAGCAAAGGTGGTAAAATGTTAACATTTCAAGATTCTCAGTCAAAGACTTAGGGAGACTCTTTGTACTATATTGTAACTTTCCTGAAGTCTGAAATTACGTCAACATAGAAAAAAACATTAAAAACCTCTATGAGTGCATACTTCACTATCCACCAAATGCAGTAATTCCTTCTAGAGAACCCCCGGCAGACTTGTACCCCTTGCTGGCCTGTGCACAGTTCACAAGAGAACAGGACCTGTTCTCCAAAAGAAAAACGCTTTGTCAACGAACATTTCCAGGTACCAACTTGACCCCAATCATGCATTTGAAAACTTAGAGCCTATGATGCTTCCTCTGTCTTTGGAATAAAACAGAATGATCCTGTTCCCAATTCTACATGGAATCAATGTGAATGGGTCCCTGATCTTTCTAGGCCAATTATTCCCTTTTTATATCAACATTACTTATATGCAGTGATTTCTTGAACCATCACATTACTGCCAGTCACAGCCAGCTTCTCGGGCATGGGGCCAGGGGCTTGCCCGGGGCCCCCTGAAAGATCCCATGTGGGTGGCTTCAAAATTTTAATTTTGGAACAAGGGGCCCACACCATCATTTTGCACCCAGTCCCGCAAATTATGTACCTAGTCCTACTGCCACAAGGCTATGTGTAAATCAGACAAATATGAACAGGAGCCTTGGAAAAAAAAATCACCTCTGTGCCGAGAAAAAACAGTCCCTGACTTCAGGTGACTGCAGTCATGTTTCAGGTACCTGTCCTGGCTGGTGGGGTGCTGGCTGCATTTCAACCCCCATTCCCTTCCCTGGATAGATGCTCCCATACAGTGCCCAGCTTTGTGAGGAGGCCCCGACTCTCATGTCTTCGATGATATTCATAGAACACTGACCTTCGACACCACCGGTTTGAACTGCACAGGTCCATTTACGTGTGTATTTTTTTCTGTATATACAGTACAGAACTATAAATGGATTTTCCCTTTGTGATTTTCTTAATAGCATTTCCCTTTCCCCAGCATGCTTAAACTATAAGAATACAGTTTATGATACACAAAACATACAAAATATTTGTTAGTTGATTTTGTTATCTGTAAGGCTTCCTGTCAACAGGCTATAACAGGTAAGTTACTGGGAGTCATAAGTTCTAAAGGGTGGATTTTCTTACTGCATGGGATGGGGGTGGGGGTCAGTGCCCCTAATTCCCACAGTGTTCAAGGGTCCACTATAAATTAATTTCAGTGTAAAGGAAATGACCGGCCTTTGGTAAAATAATATTTTTAAATATTATTATAATATTATAAATATTAAAAATTATTATAATATTGTAATAATAAATAAATAATAATAATATTACAATATTATAATATTGTAATAATAAATAAATGTAATAATAAATAATATTTAAATAAATAAATAATAGTAAAATATTTTCTCTTCACTTTGGCCATGTTCTCCCATGAAGAGGGGGAGGAAGGCTTCCAGCTTCTGTGGAATTTTGACCAAGTACTGAGAGGTCTTAACAATTTTTTCCCCATGACTTGGGAGCAAATTCCCTGCGCTGAAAAGAGAGAAAGGAAAACAGTGCGCGCAGAGCTGGTGGACTTGGCCTCCTTTGGAGCCACGCGCTGCCTATCAGAGTTGCCTGGTTGTAATGTTTCACCTACTTGACCCTTTCTTTATGGCAGTAAAGATCATTAGGAGTATGCACGAGGCAGGGAGGCCAGACGTGATCCTTATAATAACGTCCTGCCGTGCTACGGCTTTGCTGAGAAGCCAGATGTCCCGTTAGTACCACGGCACAATTGTGACAAACCACTAACAAATGTCCTTGCATAGAATCAGACCTGACACTGATGAGGTCGCCTTTTCAAACCAAACGGTCATTCCGAATACCAGGAATGTGACATCGCAGGAGGTTCACAGGTCAGGACAAATGAGGGTGATACACTTGAATCTTAAAGCAGGTTCCATCCTAGGAAGGGAAATAAATCCACAAATAACTTCAAAATAACTATGATTCTGGGCAAATTATAAGAAGTACCGTGGGACAAGTACTAAAGAAATTGCTAGGAGAACTCAGAAGTGGATATTTAGATCTTATTATTAATTTTGAAGCTGGAGATGCTACTGGGCAGGGTGGTGTAGTTTGGGGGAGGTATCTTTGTCAATGGCTCAGCTGGCTTGTCGGGTGCTGAGGTCGGCTAGCATTAAGGGATTAGTTAACTGGGTTTCAGAGAGGAGACAGCATACAAGATGGGCCTTGGATGTGGGAATTCGGTGGGAAGTGGTAGGAGTGCAAAGTGGGGCTGAAAATACACTCCAGGGAGGACAAAGAATATGAGCACGTCACAGAGGGGAAGAATGGGTCTCACGTCCCAGAATTGGAGCTGGGCTAACTTAGTGGGAGCTCCGCACAGCTGCATGACTTGAGGTGGGAGACAAGGCTGGAAATGTAGGTTAAGGCTGCATCTGCATGCCAGGCAGACGGGCCTCTATTTATTCCCACATCTAATGTGCTGTCAGGAGGGGGGTGGTCACTGACAGTTTTGAGCAGGTGAAATTGTCAGAGCCATGAAGCTGAGATCCATAATGCAGGTTTAATTAGATGTCTCTCTTCTACAGTTTTCAAAAAGAAACCACCACCCACCAAAAAGAAACAAATAAAAATAATACCATTTTCACGGTGTGCCTATAAAATTAGGTAGAGAGAGTTCCCTGGCTTTACAAGAGGTTCTCCTTTAAACTCTCCACTCATTCTTGGCACAACAGCACTGATATTTTAGGAGAGGATCAAATAAGCAGCTTGTTTAAATTATATTCAGGATGTATATTTTATAGATCTTTCAAAAAAAAAAAATGAACAAAACAGTGGTATCCTGCTGTGTTTCATTCCAGGGGGCCAACTTGTTATGGGACTATGAGAGCCACAGGCTTCCCCTCTTTCGAGCCCCAGCTAGAATCTTCTAGCCCAGTAAAGGCTCAAGTCTCAAGCAGCATTTGACCGACCAAGGGTTAATGATAAAGGCAAAACATTTTGTAAGCAGATGAAGAAGAGGGAGAAAAATAGGAAAGAAAAGCAACAGCTAGGCAGCCAAATGTTCACTCATGAAAGTAAACAACTACGAATAATTGAATATTCTCAGTTTTGACAACCGTCCAGCAGCAGAAGTAACAGATGCCACAGCGGCCCGGCTACCTCCAGCTGGATTGAATCAGACCAGCGAGAGAAGGCCCGTGGGAGTCCCTCCCTGGAGATGGGCTTCTGCCAGGCCGGTGGGGGTGGCGTGGGGGGGTGGCTTTATTTATTTATTTTTACCTTTAGAAAATCACTTTTGAAACGGGGCCTCAGCTATTTCCAGCCCCAGGCATTTGGAAGGTGGCCAACATGTCCCTGACACAGTGTGGAATTATTAAGGAAAATACAATAGTTTAAGATGACAGGCACTTTGGCTACTAAAACAAAGGCCGTCCTGTTTTCTAGAGGCTGGGTTGTGGCTTCATGTGTGTGCGTGTGTGTGCGCATGTGCATATGTGTACACACACACACACACACACACACATATATATGCCTGTGTGCATATATAATACATACAACTTATATGCATTGAAGTATATTCAATAAATGCAATAACATTACCATGAGGAGGAATTTACTCAGAAACAGAATAGAAAAGCAATCACTGCTTTCCTTAAGGAAACACTTCAGTGCGTGTGAACTTTTCTATGTTGGTTCTCAAATTCCATCCGATAGAGAGGAATCGACAGGGCTTAGTAGCAAGAGTACTGAGGAGGGGGAAAAGAGTATCCTATCTGGTTCCACGTCTGCCATCTGCTGGGTGGACCCCCGGTCAAGCCAACCTAACCTTCCTGAACATCACTTATTCAGCTATTGAAGGAGGCAGTTGGACGAATGGGTTAAATCAACATTTCCCAAAGAGTGCTTCATAAAGGGGCACCTGGGCGGCTCAGTGGGTTAAAGCCTCTGCCTTTGGATCAGGTCATGATCCCAGGGTCCTGGGATCGAGCCCCACATTGGGCTCCCTGCTCAGTGGGGAGTGTGCTTCCTCCTCTCTCTCTCTCTCCCTGCCTCTCTGCCTACTTGTGATCTGTCAAATAAATAAAATCTTTAAAAAAAAAAAAGAGTGCTTCATAAAGGTGTTTTTGGTTTTTGTGTTTGTTTTGTTTGTTTGTGGGGGCTCTTGCTACTCAAAGTATGGTCCACTGGCAGCATCCTCTAGGAACTCTTACAAATAATAGAACCTTAGACCTCGAACCGGACTTTCGGAGTCATTTTATTTGAATCACTTGTATTTTAATAGGATCCCAATTGATTTTCATGCATGTTAAAAAAGTTTGAGAAGCACTGTCCCTGGGCAGGATGTCCCAAGGTTACCGGATCACAGAATCGTCCGGGTAACATTGTACAAACACAGCTTTCCTGGTCCCTCCTCCAGAATTGGGTCCAACAGGCCGGGGGCAGATGCCAGGAATCTACACATCTAATTGATAACCGATGTGGGTCCATGTCAAAAAAATTACGTGTTAAATAAATTTTTAAAATTGTATTTATTCGGTTTCCCTTTAAGATCAAATCATGTCTAAATGGTATCATGCCAGTGAGTTTCCTGATATTCTTGATTACCTAATATGACCACGTCAAGGCACGCCAGTCCCTTGGCTGAAGGCCCCAACTGCCATGAAGGTTTTGCCTGCTGCAGTTTCAAAACTGTTAAATTGTGAATGCATCATCGGTTAAATGTAGGAAACATACGGAGCTCTGATGTTGAACGACAATAACTTAATGAATAATATAAAAATGATACTAATTTTGCAAAGTCCCCTCAAGACAATTGTCATCAGATTCATAAGCTACATTCATCTATCAAAATCCTTATTTAGCACATTAAGATGTCTTTAGTACTTCAAAAACCAATCTTAAAAAGAAGAAACACAGTGACAATTATATCCAATTTGGCTTTTCATTTATTGGGAATAAAGACTATCCTCATGTGCAATGTGTTATTTGCTGGGAAGTACTTGCAAATAGCAGCCAGAAATCTTATTTCAATAAAACATGAAAGTTATTAAAAAAAAAGAGAGAGAGAGAGAGAGCGCCTTCCCCTCCACCCTGCCACGAGCAAATGAGAAGAATTTCAAGCAAGGTCCTAAAGGCAGTTTTTCCCTCCACTTTTGATGCCATTAAACATAGTTAAATTTCAATTTACATTTTAATGTACACTGGTCTCCAAGTCAAATGCAATATTTAATGACAAATCATATCTTGACTTGCATAAATAATTTTAAATTAAAGGATGTGTCACTTGATACACACAAAAAATTAAAAATACGTTTAAATATGGGAGATTGTCTTAACTGTACAACATAGGTTTAATGATCAATTTTTTAAACTTAGAAATCACATGCTTATCATATTCTCATGTGCATAGCATATACAAGAATGACAAAATGATATTTTTTAATCCCTGAAGAGACTGGGAAGATTATTACCACAAAAGTATCAGATGATGCAAAAAAGGCAGGAAATGATAGAACAGGGTTTTCCATTTGTCGTGTTCCTCGGTCCTATTCTGCTTGGCAGAGCTGGATCCTAGGGCTGCCTGAGAATCGGATTTTTAGAGTCTGTAAAGCCACAACCTGCAGAAAATTTGCTAAGACACTACAATTATAATTCTGTGCAATTAGTTTCAGTAAGTAGTAAGACACCTACTGAGAAGTGATTCCATTTCTCAAGTACGTCTTAAAACAATAGCTAATGACTGAGAAGGGCCAACTCTCTGTGCCAAGTAGAGATTTATACACTTTCTAGTTATTGATACTTGTAACCCTCGCAATAACTCAATGAACTAGGTGCCCTTTTTTCACTGGAGACATTAAGACACAGGGAGATGAATAACTTGCCCACCATCACAAAACCGACTATGAGAACCGGAAACCGAGAGGAATGCAGCACCTGGCTTCAGTGACAGGTGACACTGGAATTGCAGGTGCAACGTCCCATGTCAGAGTGAGGCTGACATGCAGAACAGCCAAGTGCCTGGACGGATGCGGTGTACACGATCAAAGGTTACGGGACATGAACAAAGGAGAGATAGAGCCATTCTTTGCCAAACTTTGTGAGTGAGGGGAAGCTCCCTGAAGGAGCTTTCTAGCAAGCAGGCAACAATCAGAAATGAAGGGAGCACGTGTGGAGGTGAGAGAGCCTGGAGGGGACAGATCAGTGAGAGGCAAATCAAAAAGAATAGGCCATGGGGGCCTCGGAGACATGGAGGAAGAAGAGGACTGGGAAAAGTGGTGCAGAGAAGCCGCACAAGGAGGGAAGCCATGTTGAAAACGCCTGCGCTGTTTGGCCTTTTTTTCAGAGACACAGAGAGAGCCTGGAAGATAATCTGCATCCCCCTGACGAGGGTCAAAGATGGCGACTAGCCTAGCCGAAGCCAGGTGGAGATCACAGAGCTGGTGCTGTTAAGGAAGGAAGAGTAAAAATTGAACATCCTCTTCCCTCTCAGCTGACCTCCACTTCAGCATCATAAAATACTTGTTGGCTAAAACTAACTAAATAACTATAGGAAAATGGTTTCCCGTGGCTCTTACATCAAGAGCACAGCTCATGCAATGACCTCTTCTCCTTGGCCTACCAGGGCCCCGTCAACACTCAGGAAAGGGCCTCCCAAATTGCCAGTATAGTGAAGGTGAAATGCATATTTTGAGAAGAAGATTTCATTTCCCAAGAAACATAAATGTCTCTGCAAATAGCAATGCATTCCTATTCTCAATCCCTAAACCATCGACATCTGCTATGAATTCCTTGAGTCCTCAAATAAATCCCCCTTGTCCCGTATTCTTTATGGCACTCTCAAAAGGCAGCATTTGAATAAAACAACAATAACCAAGTCTGCCTTCCTTCTCTCAATTTCTTTCCAGAGGAGCTTTTACACTCCTGGGCTCACAAAGGAGGTTTTATGGGGACTCGTCGGGGTGGGATAATGGGGGTAGGGGAATGAAGACATCTTAAAGGAAGAGAAAGGAGTTCCTGTACTTCTAAATACGTTTGAGATGTTAAAAACACTGATGCTGGAATATGATGAAGAAATCGTGGACTCTCCTGAAAAGCAATTTTCTTTTCTTTTCTTTTTTTCTTTTTTTAAATTTTCCCTTCTTCAAGTGTCTTTTTTTTTTCTTCTTCTTTTTTTCCTTTTTTGGAGTTCTCCATGGGTCAAACACATGCAGTTTTAAACCCCATTTCCATGTTTTAAGATTCAGAAACAAGAGATTTAATAGTAGGCTATAAAAATCCCAATCTTTAATGTCTTATTTTTGCAGGTTTGCTGGAAAGAGCAGTAAACAGTCACTGCTCACCTCTTTCCATCAATGCCCCTTGAACTTCGTCACTGATAACAAACAGCAGAACCCATTCACCTGAGGTTTTTTTCCTCCCAGGAACCGATTTTCCTGGCATTGTGGAGACACCTGCACTCTGAAGGTCTAGGCAGAATCTCTTCACCTACCTGATTGGCTGATTGTACTCCAGAGGAAATTATCAAACATTTAAAATATAAACATTTAAAATACTTTAAAAGAGTAAATTTAACAGAGATAGCAATCGTTGATCGTTTCTTGACGTCTGCTAATCTCTATTCTACAGAAGCGCCCAATGCATCCCAAGCCCGTCTGGCGGCACTGAACTCTGGCCCGCGGTCCTACCAGACAAGGCCATCCCCCACAGATGTACTCACAAGCTATGCGCACGGAGGCCTTCCTGCTTTTGGAGGTCCCCAGGTGGCTCCAGGCCACGCACTGGCACCAGTAGTCCTCCGGCCCATGGAAATCCTCTACCTGCTGCCTGGTGACGTTGATGAACACCTCCCGGACCTTCAAGCCTGGTGGGGAGACAGAGCACATCCACTGAGGCCGCTGCCGTTTCCGATCGGAAAGTTAAGGCTAGCCAAACATTTTCTTGTTAATTACACAATTCTGTTTTTAATCAAGGCGAGGTTTTAATTACTCTGACAATAATATATTGCTGCTAATTAAATTCCAACAGCTGAGTAGGCTGGAAAGCTGGAGTGTGAAGTATTACCCACCAACGTGGGTCTAATACAATATAATAATTTTCACAGGATCTCAATTGGTGCTTCTTCTTGGTCTTTCTTAGGATGAAACCCACGATGAGGAATGTAGTATCACTAACTTCTGGGATTCTAAAACGTAAAGAGGCAACACACGGACCCCAGAGATGTAGTTCCAGGTAGTTCTAAATGGCCCTCCCCCTGGACACATCAGCGGGCAGGGGTCTAGCAGTGTGGCTTAGGAGGAAGAGGGAACCGTGATCATGTGCAAACGGGCAGGGAAGCCCAGTTAAGGCCAAGCCTTGGTATCAAAAGCTTTGGACAACAAATGCGACACAGACAAATTAAACTATGTTAGTCTCAAAGCTCTGTCATGAGAGCCCAGGAAGCCCCTCTAGCAGGGGCCATCCTGTAGGGAGAGAAGGAAAGGCTCTTACAGGAAAAGGAGCTGAGGCTACGTGTGCAAAATAAGATAAAACTAAGACAGCCTTCATGTTTATTATTATAATCTTAATGTTTATTATTATAATTCATTACTTTGCATCCTCCTGAGAAGTTAGAAAACATGCTGGGTCTTTCTTACAAGGGAGTGTGAGTTTCTTCCAACCCCCTGACCCAGGACGATCATCAGCCTTCCTTGCTCTGGGCAGCACAGTCACCTTGCACAGACTGCCAAGGATGAAAGAGGACACTCCTTACTACTCGTACCAGTCCCGTCATCACAAGCCACAGAGCAGCCCTGACAGTCCGTGTGCTCGCTCCGTCCGGCCAGCATGCTAAGGCTGTAACTTGCCCTGGGATAGGCGGTGCGGGAGAAAAAGAGTCCACGCCGCCAACTGAATTCCGCAGACATACTTAGCATCAGCATAAGCCTTTAACCTCGTCACTCACTACATTTTCACAACACACAGACGCAGGAGAAACCCTCGCATCCCCACTAGGCAGACCGAAGAACCGTCTTAGACAAATTCATTTGTTCGCAGTTACACGGTCTGATAATGGCAGATCTGGGGTTAGAAGCTGGATCTGTCTTCCTGAAAATCCAGCACCACGTGCAGGTCTGTCTCAAAAATTAAAATTCTGTCCTTGTATTTTAGGTGCTTATACTTCATAACAGAAATAAGACTAATGCAGGGAACATTTAAAGAAAAATGAGGTGCACAATTGTGCTTTTCCCTTTAAATTCGCAAAAGGAATTCACGGGACAGAATCAACAGTGTAATTAAATGAGCCGGGGGCTCCTGATGTTGGAGGTGGAGTGTGATTCTATCCTGGGTGGTGACAGGATTTAAAGAAGAAGAAGACGGGTGTAGGATTGGTCCAGGCCGAGGAGACACTTCCGTCTCCCCGCACAGCATGTTTCTTACAATGTGTGATGAGAGAGTTTTATGACCACATAAATCACCATGGGGAATGGGAGTTAGACTCTCTCAATTCTGAGGAGGGACCACATACAGAAAATCATCCTGATGACCGTTGACAAGCCGTGTTTCCCAGTTTGGGCCAGTGTAGAAGTAGCCTTTTTTGCCTGCCAGAGAGGTGAGCGTCTCAAAAGCTGTGCCCCACACCAAAGAGGAAAGAAGCCTTAGAGGGGTTCTGAAGGGCGGGGGTGTTTTCGTCTTTGCACTTAAAGAAATACTAAGTATGAGAGGGAGGAAAAGGTGAGGAGGTGGTGGGCTTGGCGGGTGAAAGAGACCAGGAGAATCAAAACCACGCCATCGGACAAAGCAGGGTGGTTAGGACAGAAAGCAAATCGGAGCATGGCGGCACATGCTGGGACTTGAAAGTAAGTTGAAATAAGCAAAACTAAGGAGCTGGGCTTCGAACAGAGGGCTTGTGTCCTCTTTTTCTTTTTGATCTGAGGCAAACGGTGGATGATTTACTTTGACTCGCGCAAGGGAAGGGAGAGAACACCCAGTCACTGAACCCAGGTGTCAGAGGTCCTGTCACAGGGGAGACAAATTATGCCCACCATTTAGGAATCGGGGGGGGGGGGGGTCCTCTCAGAGAAGCATTCAGTTATAAGCTTGAGAAATCTGCTTGTCCTTCTGTCCCTCTCCCTGCTTGCTCGTACTCGCTCTTTTGCAAATAAATTTTAAAAAATCTAGAAATGTGTTTAAGCTAATGGGGACCTGTTCTATTCTATGTACTTATTCTTTCCCCATCTTATGAGAACATCTAAGTTACTAGCTTCATCTAGATTGGAAATGGAGACAAACACCCCCTTCAAAATGGTTCAGGATGATCCTGTTTATGAAGTAGGGAGTTTTGACATCGAAACATCAAAACTTGCTATGATTTCCTCTAGGCACACGGTGTTTTTTTTGTTTGTTTGTTGTTTTGTTTGTTTAAGATTTTATTTATTTATTTGACAGACAGAGATCACAGGTAGGCAGAAAGACAGGCAGAGAGAGAGAAGGAAGCAGGCTCCCTGCTGAGCAGACAGCCCGATGTGGGGCTCGATCCCAAGACCCTGGGCTCATGACCTGAGCCGAAGGCAGAGGCTTTAATCCATGGAGCCACCCAGGCGCCCCTAGGCACACGGTGTTTTAAGGGTACCCAGGATTTGTTTTACTGAGGTGTGGTAAGGTGCACATCAGATAGAAACAACCATCCTGAAAAGGAGACATTTACACTCAAAAATCCCTAGAGACAATAGGCAGAGCATACCATGCAGGACCACCGGAGGGCGCTAGGAGGCAGAGGGGTATGGGGGAAAGAGGGGCCAGAGCCTTTACTGTGGTTCCCATGGGAACTGGCTGGGCAAACAGGCTTAGAATTGGCTCCTTTGAAAATTTCAGTGGGCTCTGGCAGTCCTTAGCTGTCCGGTACCTGATGCTGAGGGCAAGGACGGGGACTATGGCCCTGGAGTCTAAGAGCTTAATACAAGAAGTGGTTAAGGGGACGGGCTTTAGATCGGTTGGTTTACACATGAAAGGCACTCTCCCAAGCCAGTTGTTGGCTTTCTCTGGGAATCAGCCAGCCCTCTGGCTGGACAATCCCTCCAGGAGCAGCACTACCCCAAGACGTCAAGGCATCAGATACAGAAACTAAACAGACACACAGACACAGAGACAGACAGCTGCACATTTGCTTTGGGAAACATAAACTGTAGACCACTGACGGTCCCCGCGAAGGTCTTCACTGATCCCACCACCATCTTAGGAGACTAACTGCTGGTGAACTCCCATGTGGAAGTCACAGTTTCAATGTCAGGATGGCTCCGTTACAAGTCCTTCTCAGAGGCTCTCCCAGAGGATCGGAGAAGACCAATGAATATAACCCAACTATTTCTAAACACAGTGCATTTCCCCTGCAGGGAGCATCGGGGCGACAAGCTTCTTTAAGAGGCCCCAAGTACATCATCACCCCCAGACCTCCAGATACACTGTCTGGATGAGACCTTCTTCCCACAGGAAGCCTCCAGTCTTGTCAAGTCATTCCCTCTATAAGAACTCATGGAAAACCATGAATACTTTCTATTATACTTATCTCTACCACGACAGAAATAATTCTACTGAATAAAAAAATTTTAAATAGTGTATTCTCTCTCAAATCTCCATTCTAGCTGTCTAGGGATATATATACACACACACGCACACACAACTGTATGCGTGACAAACATCCACGGGAAGCAGCTCTATTTCAGGACATCTCCACCCACTCCCCTCCACCGTGGTTCTTCCAGCAGGGGCTGCGGAGACGGCCATCCACTCCGAGACCTCCAGAGATGACAGCTAACTTGTCCGTGGAAAATGCTAGCAGGGAGCCAAAATCCCAGGCAGACAGAAGACGTCTCTTAAATAAGAGCCCCACTGTACCTGAGAACTCGTGCAACTCTAACAAGCCTAGAAAAGTCCAACCCTTTAAATTATTGTGTAAATTATAACCATCAGCCTTTGTTATGGACTAGAATCTTCCAGAATATAAAAATATGACTATGGGACTGATATGCTAATCAGCTTTCTCTGCCGTCGGATGGTTCAGCTGTACGGAGACTAACGTTGGCAGCGGATGAATAATTGCTCTGCATGTACTAAACATAACAGAGCAGCATAGAACTTCATCATTTGTCAGCTTTATTTGTTTAAATGAGAAAAATGCTGACAGCAGTTATTGCTGTAATCCCCTTATTTATCAGATAGAAAACACTAGTTACTCTTAGCAGGTCTAATCCTGTTGGGAGACTAAAAGTTACAGAATTTTCAAACTAATTGAAGGAAGACGCTTTGGTGTTCCAAGAAGAGAAATGCAGAAGACAGCGGGGAGGGCGATGTTGCGAGAAAAAGAAGAAAATCATTTCTTCCCGGCCAACTTCAATAAAAGGGGTCTGTAGCCTTCGTCTTATCTTGTGGCGTGGAAAAGAAAGAGGAGAACATTCAGCACCATGCCAACTGCAGCCTGGTACCTAACAGCTGTCTCACGCTTTTATCTACTGCTTGTTAGCGCACGTCCACAAAGCCCCGAGGCAGTGCCCTGCCGTGGGGACGGTGGTCAACCTGCTTTCACATACACCTGGTGATGGGCACTTGGGGAGGAATCGGACCCAGCTCTCTGACACTCGCCGCCCGTCATCGGTTCTTGTCCGTCAGTCTTTCGGCGGTCCCTCTGTAATGCTTGGCTTAACTACACTGGATAACCGGATTCAAGACGGGAAGTTAAGGACCCCACTTCCCCCTCGGAGATATCGTTCATATCTGAAAACCACACGCAGGATGTCAGAAGCTAGCAAACCAGGTTTGGGTGAATTGTTTTTTCATCCAAGGCTCTGAGGCCCTTTCCCTGAACCGGGTAGCTCAGCGTTTCTCCAACCCCGTGCTTTGTTTTCCACGTCGTAGTGTTTCACGATTGGGGATGGTTCACCAAGAGAATGAAGATATTGCTTTCTGTACACAAAGCTCAAAAACAAACAAAAACCAAACAAAAACCCACCAACCTATTTCCAGTATAGCTTCATGGGTAGCATAGGGCCTTGCTCAGTTCTTCAGAAGAGGAGAAGAAAAATATCAAACTCCTCCTCAAAAGCAACCATCTCTTATTCAGGAAAACACTTTAATGAACCATCATTTGTTGTCTCAGTCCCCTCTGAGACAGTCCCTCCTTTCTCCACGTGTCTTGAGAAGACAGGAAGCAACCCATTCTGCTGGAGGAAGGGAGTCTACCACTTCGACAAGGGCCTCGTCCATGTCCAGGGCTAGAGGCTGGAAAGCAGGCTTCCACAATGAGAAGCTTCCCCATATTTTGCATAACATCACTATTATCATTACTGATTATTATACCTTTCTACAGCCCTTGACTTTTACTAGTGCCATCACATGCATGACCTTATTTCTTCCTAACACCACGTTATTGTTTCTGTTCTTATCTTGCCACAAGTCCCCACACCATAGAAAACCTATCAAAGATGTTACATGGTTGGCGACATACATTATTTGAGAACAGTAACCCAGAGCATCAAAAGTGCCTGCCCCTCAGCCAGGAGCTGAGGATACTGTGACAAAGTAGATGCTTAAGATTCTTTTTTTTTTTTTTTAAAGGTTTTATTTATTTATCTGAGAGATAGCGAGAGATCAGAGGAGAAGCAGACTCCTCACTGAGCAGGGAGCCCAACTTGGGGCTCGATCCCAGGACCCTAGGATCATGGCCTGAGATGAAAGCAGATGCTTAACCCACTGAGCCACCAAGCACACCCCTCCCTATCCACTTTTTTTTTTTAAAGATTAGATGCTCAAGATTCTTGCCCTGGAGATGTTTACAGGCTAGAGGGGGAGACCTCTCAACCTGCCCCAACAATGGGGCAAGAAAACCACCACGGCAGGAGTGCAGACCGCTCAGGACCACATGGGAGTGGCTTCCCACTTCTTGGCAGCACTAGAAGTTCATTCCACCTGGGACTAGAAGTCTCTCCCCTTATCTAGTTAGAGCGACGTCTAAAGCAAGGTTCTCATAAGGACACATGAATCGGGACACGGAGTTGAAGTTTCAAAAGTCTGAGATATCAGGAAAGCATTTTCACAGAAGCATGCCTCCATTTCTTTGGGGACCGTAGATCTCTTCAGGCCAACACGCTATTGAAAATAGTATGTTAAATGTAGATAATTAAAAGGTAGAACCATATTTCATTTTACTGGCAGATGCTTAATTAGGGCTAAATGTCTTTTGCCACTTCATCCTAGCAACAAGATTAAAATGTATTTTGATAAAAAAAAATAGTAATCCTTTGAATGTGCACAATGCCTAATGAATACTCTTTAGTTCCCCCCAGATAATAACCACTCCACGGATTCCTCAGAAGCACCACAAGTTCAGTGTTAAGTACAGAAACTCAGAATACGCTCGAGCTCTCCAGTTTCTTCCACACCAGAGATTAGAATTAATCAGCACAGAGGTGTCTGGCAGACGAAAGCAAATTAACTTGATAGTGTTGTCTGATAGCAGAGAGAGGGAAACTCGGGAGCCCAGAGTAGACACAGTAGGGTTATTTAGAGGACAGCACCCCATGAAGGATCCCTCAGACATCACACTCACAGCTTCGTGGGCAACAGTCATGATTTCCAACCTTGCCGCCCCAATCAGTGACTTTTCCTTTCCAGCAGTCACTCTGATTACCTGCTGGGAGTAGATCATGCCCTGAGGCCAGGGTCTGTATCACACTTTTACCTCCCACAGTGCTACCATTGGCTCAGAGAATAACATAAAGCTTGGGCAAAACAAAGCAATGAAACGCAAGCCAAGAACAAATTCTTCCAAGAAAGACCAATATTTGCCTCTTAATATTATCAGTCCTTTTGTCTTTTTGGATTTATAAAAGTTCCCAATTTTCTATTTGTTTTTGGAAAAGTAATCAACAGCCACTTGCTCCACTAAAAAAGAAAGAAAGAAAGAGCCGCCATTTTAGATACACCCTTTTGAAAGCTAACCTTGACTGACTGCTTGCTAGATACCAGGCCCTCAGACTATGTAATCCTCATAACAGTTTCATGGGGTAGGAGCGCCTGGGTGGCTCAGTGGGTTAAAGCCTCTGCCTTCCACTCAGGTCATGATCCCAAACTCCTGGGATCGAGCCCTGCATGGAGCTATCTGCTCAACAGGAGCCTGCTTCCTCCTCTCTCTCTTGCCTGCCCCTCTGCCTGCTTGTGATCTCTGTCCGTCAAATAAATAAAATCTTTAAAAAACAAACAAACAACAACAACAAAAACAGTTCCATGGGGTAGATACAATTACAGCTATTTTACTCTTGGGGAAACTGAGGTACAAGGCAGCTAGGAAACATATGTACCAGAAAGACTCCATAAAGGGAGAGCCAGATTTCAAACAAACATGGTACCATCTAACACCGACAGCACATGCTCTTAACCACTATTGTCTTCAGGGTTTCTTTTAGATTCTTATCATTCCTACTTCAAACACACTTCTGAGTGCTGTATGAATAGAAAAAAATGGGAAAATTCCAAAGGCACTGGTAAAGAACTTAGTGTTTACAACAATGCCGGTCCCTCTCAGGAACTCTTATTAACAATTACATAAACAGGGGTGTCTGGGTGGCTCAGTCATTAAGCATCTGCCTTGGGCTCAGGTCATGATCCCGGGGTCCTGGGATCAAGCCCCCCAACGGGCTCTGCAAGAAGCCTGCTTTCCCTCTCCCATTCCCCCTGCTTGTGTTCCTGCTTTCACTGCCTCTGTCAAATAAATAAATACAATATTAAACAAAAAAACAAAAAACAGTTACATAAATGGTGAGCTGCTTTCCATCTCTGTTAAGGATGGAGTGAGTGCAAACGGACACCAACTCTTTGTATCTAAGGTCAAACTGGACACAAGAAACAAGGTCTTTATACTTTGTCACAAGTTTATGGGAAGAATTCATACTATTTTCCTGAAAACTTTGTAAGAATAGGTCAGTCGTCTCTGAGAAGCAGAGTGATGAACAAGATGAAATCTGGGTGGGATAGAAGAACATTTCTATAAAAGTGAGTTTTAAACCCACAAACTGTCAATGGAACACCTGAGAGATGGATTATTTCTGCGTTATGTGAACTAAAATATATGCTTCCCAAATGTACCTTGGTGATTTGTGAATCATCGAGGGTAACTTCAAAATTAATGGTTTTCTGGAAAAAGCTCTATTCAAATCCCCATCACTAGCACAGCAAAGTTCTTGGATACAAACTTTAAAGATTTAATACATTTTTATTTCTACTCTTCTCCCTTTTCTCAACACAATCCATTAACCTTTTATCCCCAGAGAGGGACTCCAGTTGTTTAAGAAGGAAATCACAAACAATGAAAGCTCTGAAATGATATTCTTTAAGAAGAAAAATATTAGTTTACCGGAGTTGAGACTTTTCCCATAACACATTGGAATATGCATTATTTCACTCATTAGAGTTCAATATCTCCAAGGTAGAATAAGATAAGAGCCATGGAGCGTTGTTAAGGGAACACCTGTTTTTATTGAACAATAAAGAAGTGGTTTTGCTTATTGATAACTTGAGCTTCCCACAGGCTGCATTAACTTGATTGCCAAAAACGTATTTTGCTGGTTCTTGTTGGTTGTTTTTCGGGGGTGCTTGTGTGTGTGTCTGCCTGTTTGTTACATTAAATATCTTAATTTCTCTGGTACTGAACACTCCCCACCTCCTTCTCAGGGGCACGATTCCCCGGGTTGGGATTACCTCTCAACTCCAGATGTTAACAGAGGAAAAACACCAGGAAGAAGAGTTCCCATATTTCCGAATGAAATGAGGCAGAACAAATGAAAGAGGACCCTTGGCTTGTGCACAGAACTGAAAGGGTACATTACTAAGAGGTATAGCCATGTCTGTGCAAACATAGTAACTCATGTCAAATAAATTGTGCCTTTTGCAGGAAAGAACTCTAGCTCTGGGTTTTCCAAGCTAAATTGCGTGAAAATACGCAATCCTTTTTCTTCTTATTTGAACTCTTAGATGACGGGGCCAAATTACCAGAAAGACCAAAGGCAGATTGCAGCCTTTAACAACTGCAAGGACTTATTGCTTCCAATTTGGAAATACAAAAGATTCCGTGTCTACTCCAAACACTCCTGGGTCTTATGCATTTCCCATTAGTACTTTGAAGGAAGAAAACCTTTAGCAAAAAGAATATCAAAATTTTCTGGAAGTGCTGAAACAGGGAACATGTTGGCCAAAGATACACAAGCAGTTACGACCAACTTCCTACAAGAACACAGACAATTCTCTACCTCTGCTCAAATGTGGTCCTACTGTCCTTCGTCTCTTGGCATCCTTCCCTCCTACTGGAGTGGCAGGAGTTATTTTGCAAACTCAATCAAAAGCCATTAAGTCAAGCCCTGTACTCGAGCTCAGCCTTGGAGAGCTCAAGGGAAGTAATGCATCTATTTTTCAATACCGGAGGCCATTTTGTTTCCAACCTTAATTGCCCTTATGTATTGGTCTGGCGTACACCATCTCCACTCATCTTGCTCTACTTTCCACTATTCCTCTATTAATACCGACCTTAGGAAACATAATTGCAGTGCGTAGTAGACAGCAATTTTCATTAAGTACAGAAGAAAACTGTTTAGGGAGAGACAGCTCCCCCCCCCCCCCATTGATTCAATCAAAATTACTTGGAAGAAAAGGTTGTGCTTATTAAGTTCTTTTCAGAAAGGTAGCTGCTAAAATATAAGTTCTTTCTCAACAAAAAATTGGTATATAATCTCTTCAGGTTTTGTCCTTTAGGAAGTTGTGTTCTTCCCAGTTCCTTTGAAATTTGTGACTTTTATTGGCCTTTTTGTTCTCCCAACCCCCCCCCTTTTTTTTAAGTAGAGAGGGGAGATTTTACATGGAAACAGAGAATGTAATCAGCGCTGCTATCTGCAAGACATGGAGTTGCCTAGCAATGCCAGGGGAGTTAAAAGGGGGAAGCAATAGCGAAACACAACACTGCAAAATTACAAGAGGGCACAGTGTTAAATTGGCTTGCAATACTTATCAAGAGGTCTTTCTAGGAGAATGGATATAGGATTTTCTAGGAGTGGTATCAAAAAATACCCAGCCATTTTTCAGTGTTCTTCCTAGCTTTCATTTAGAGTTTACCCAATGGGATTCCGCTATTTTGAGTTCATTACTGGACAAAATCTAGGCCAGAAGCATCTGACAATAAAACACACAGCCTCACTGTGCCCCTGGTACTTGAGTCCTTTCCAGTTGGACTAATTGAATATAAGATATATAAGCCTTTCATATTCTCCCATTGTTTTACGGGCTTTTGCTCCCATGGCAAATACTGTTCCCTTCATTGTCTTCTCCCAGATTTCAGAGACCTCCTTTGAAGTTTTCACATCAAGATAAATGGAGCTGCTTTGTTTGTGAACCAATCTCTCCCAACACAAGGAGTATCCAAGATCCCAACCCTGGGAACACAGAAGAGGAAACTTTGCTGACACCAAGATTTGATTGGTCTTCCTCCTTTGTCTTGATTATGCCAAATCCTTTTTTTTTTTTTTTGAAAGAGGGAGACTATACCTTGTGATGTATATCTCTATGTCTTCAGTTGCTATAAACTCGTCTTTAACAGTGCCAGAAATACGGTCTAGAATAAAGGATTAGCCCTCTAGAGATGGCAGAAATGATGAGGGATAAAGAAATCCCCATGGGATAGCTATGGGATTACCCACTTGAGAAACAGAAATATGAAACAGGCTCATGACGGAAAACGAGGAGCCATGTGCTCAAACCCATCCTCATGTCAGTAAGTGAATTTGTTAATATCCAGACTAGGAAGAAGAACAGGAAACTGTAGGTGAAGGTGGCTTCTAAGTATGGAGAAAGTATATCTGAAGTAGAAAGCAAGAGATCTGGGTTCTATTTTGTTTTTCTAAGATTTTATTTTAAAGTAATCTCTTCGCCCAACGTGGGGCTCAAACTCACAACCCTGAGATCGAGAGTTGTACGTTCTACTGACTAAGCCGGCCAGGCGCCCCAGGAGATCTGGGTTCTAGAAACAGCTGTGCCATCAACTCGTTGCAGCTCTTGGAACATAAGATTTTTATTGTATAAAATAGGGCTATTGGATTATCACTAAGGTTCCTTCCAGTTTGCACATTTAAATTCCAGAATTCTAAGCATGCTTTTGGTCTGAAGAACACCACCTCGAAAACAGGCATTTTTTTTTTTTTCCCCTTCCTCATACCAATTCCAAACTGCAACAGGGAATTGTGTGAGGTTTTAAGTGTCCCTCTGCCTTTTGAAGTTATGCATCTATAATGCAATCCCCAAAGAGTCCAGAACCGTATCATGTTTAGCACTATTTATGTAGGGTTAGTTCTTTATTGATTCCCAGGCAGAAACAGTATTGCCCAAAGATTTTTTTGAAACAAGTGTCACATTTTGCTTCGGAAAACAGCACACTCTTCCTCTGCTTGCTTCTTTGCTGACTGATATCCATCCTCCTGACTCCCAAGGAAGTAGCGCTCTAGACCCATTTCCCTTTCCTATTACTCATTCTCTCTGGACACCTCCTTTGCCTCCACGGCTTCCTCCTTTCCCGATGACTACCCAATTAACTCTTCTGTCTCTCAGCTCTACAAACCCCAGATCTACCCCTCTTCCTTACAACCTATAAATACTACAAATTCAGCTTGTCCCAGGATCTCAGCCTTCTCTCCTTGCTAACATAATTACTTATATCAATAGCATCCCCTTTCTGCTTCTGTTGAGATTGTTACTCCTCTGTCCCATTCACTCATTCATTCATTCATTCATTCATTCAGCTATTCAGTCCGATTTGCTAAGGTGCTTCTCATACCAGAAATCTAGTTCTTGTTTTTGTGACCACTGCCCTAGAGGCAGACTTTTCTTTCCCTCAACTGAAATACAGACATCTCCTAACTCATCCATTCCTGTTTCTTCTTGGCATCCCAAACACCTGCCCCAGATTCGTTCCCTGAAGCAGAGCTCCAGCCACTGCTTTCCCGTACATCAATAGAATCAATCCGCACTACCTCCAAGATTCATAAAATTAAGTAAAGAACTCCTCACTTCCTATTTGAGACCTTTTGAGCCAGAGTGAACTGAATTTGCCAGTTCCCACATACGTTTTCTATTTCACCAAATCACACCTCCTGTTGAACAGATACTAAGCTTTCTTTCATTTGCTAATATCGAAACCTCCAGGCCACAGAGATCCCTCTCTCTCTCTCTCTTTCTCCCATTTAGTGTAGCATCAATTAATAAATTAATTCAGTTACTTAATTTGAATTAAGTAGTCATTGATGTCCCTTTCAAATGCTACAGCTTCCACACTTTTCCTGATAATCTTAATTGGGCATAATCTTTTTTTTAATCCTCTACAGGTTAAGTGCACTATGGGTATACTGGACTTCTACCTATCAACAGGTGTAAAGTCCTAGAGATCACTGTTTGCATCTTAGCATTCCTGGAACACTCTGCAAGGCCTCCAGTAATCGAGTAGCAGTGGCATATAGTTAATAAACTAAGCTGACTTGAAACTTCCTAATTATACTCAGGCTTTTTGACTTCTTCAAAATCTGTTATCTAGACAGTGAGTGGGGACTAAGCGCAATAATCTAGGCTGAGAGCAGGCTGGTTTTAGGGTGAGGCTAAATTTTCAGTTAGTTTGAGGAGCCAAAGTTCAAAAGCATATACTGTTTCTGTTACACACTAAATTTTAACAAGTTATAAGTTTTGCAAGTTTTTTTTGGGGGGGGGGGGTTGTTTTTTTTTTCTTTTCAGATCTACTTATTAGATCTGAAAAAAGCCGGGGGAGGAGCAGAGGGAGAGGGAAGAAGCCAGCTCCTTGCTGAGCGTGGGGCTTGATTCCATGATCCTGAGATCATGACCTAAGCCGAAAGCAAGAGTCACATGCTTAACCCAACTGGGCCACCCAGGCGCTCCTAAATTTTGCTAATTTTTAGCACCTAATTGACTAAAGTATTAAGTCAAATGCTCTTGCTTTCAGATCCAGCACAAACCTGTAGTTTACTTAATGTGTCTGAGTCTCATTTCCTTATCCATAAGAAGGTAATGATAATGTCATTTACCCCAGAGGGCTGCTGGAAGGACAGTGAGATAAGGTCTGTCAAAAGCTTAGATGAGATCTGGCACACAGTAAGTGCTCAATAAACACTAGCAATATGATCATTATTCTCATCATCACCACTCATAAGCCCAAGTCAGCCACATTAATAAAGATGGTCCCTCAATTTTTTCATACTGGAGATACTATTCAAATTTGGCAATCAAATTTGGGCTCTATCATTACACAGTAACCAAAAGAACTTAAAGGAGGCTCAGAAACCACAACCACGGAGAACGATGTGCACAAGAATAACATCTAGGAGGAAAGATTAAAGAAACTGAAATTATGTTGCTTAAAAAGGTGTTTGGTGAAATAAAAAGGAAAAAAAAAGTTTGATGGAAGATTTGCCTTCCAAGATATTTAGAATTGAGACAATGAAAGCAGTGACTGGTAGGTTTTATTTCTTGTGAGGATACTAGCTTCCATACAAAATTGGGTGCTAAAGTTATATAGTGCAGGGAGATAAAAATGCCCCTTTACCCTCCAAGAATAGGCTAGCCAAAGAACTGTGCAGTCATTTAAACATACAGTAAGAAGCAAGCAAGGGGACCAGAGGGGAAGGGAGGGAAAACTGAATAGGAAGTCATCAGACAGGGAGAAAATCCATGAGAGACTCTTAATCTTAGGAAACAAACTGAGGGGTGCTGGAGGGGAGATGGGTTGGGGGGATGGGGTCACTGGGGGATGGGCATGAAGGAGGGCACATGATGTGATGAACGCTGGGTGTTTCACGAAACTGATAAATTATTGAGCACTCCATCTGAAACTGATTATGTACTGTAAGTTGGTTAATTGAATTAAAATAAATAAATAAATAATAAATAAGCAAGCGTATGGTAGCACCTTATATTTCCAGATGATGTTAATATTCATTCAATATTAATTATATTATGTTGTCTTACTATATTAATTAGATTAATTATGTTATTAATTTTCACTAGGAGTCATCCAAATAAATCACCGGTGGGGGGCCCACACAGCTTTCCCCAGCCATCCAACCACGGGAGGACACCAGGTGACGATCTAAGAATGGTTTCTCATCCTTACCTGAACTCTCGTCCAGGCTCTCCTCGGAGACATGCTCATTCTGATGGACCCACTCGCCATTGCACTTGAAGAATATCTGCATGGCTGGCCTTGCTTTGCACCTCAGCGCGATGGGGTTACTCTTGATGATGTAAGCGTCGTCTGGCTCCTCGATGAAGTGAGGCAGCGTCCCAGGAGCTGAGGGGATGGACTCCGGGAGGGCTTCACCATTGTCACTTCCTGCAAAATTGAAGAGGCCATGAGGACACCGCCTGGAGTGATGGCACATGCATCGGGGCGCAAAGCATAACCCGCCCTGGCTCCAAGGATCTGAGCTGGGCAATACCGCATCCTGTCCACACCACACGCTTGTAAGGCCCGTGTGGATACTTCTCTTTTAGAGGCTGAAGTAGTGTAGCATGGGACCCCTAGCTGGACACACCCTCAGGGTCACCAGACGGGGAAAATCAGGAATAGACTCCCTCAGACCGTGCGCTGGAGTCCGCAGGTCTTTGCTAAAGGAACGGAGACAACATCTGGGTGGGCGAGAGGCTGAACCTTCAGATTCAGTCTGGTGCGTGGTTATCTCCAGGTGTTCGATGGGAACCCCAAGCTGCCTCAGACTCTGAAATAATGGCGGAAACAGCTTCTATTCTCCCCTAAACGAGCGTGGGTAATGACCATGTTATCGGAGGATACGCAGTCTTACGACATGTGAAAAGAATTCCAAATTGTCTGCTTTTTCTACCGCTGAAACTGAAGATTGGCTGGTAGTCTATCTTAGAAAGAGTTTTCTCCAAAACCTCACCAACCTACTGACTCTTCTAAAAGGAATGCACATGTGTTCCGCGGGCTCACAGCTCCGTTCTCTGCCCCGACACTCCCCTTGATATACTGTGAATCTCACTTCCAAGGTGACAAACTAAAATGAATCCCTAAGATAGCCGTGAGCTTTTACTTTGGGACCTATAATTAGGTTTTTTCAAGATAAAAATAAATGGACATGATTCTCCCCTAAATTTAAGGAACTGATACGTAGAGAGAAGCAAAATAAAAAGGGAAAAGTAGAAGCCAAGACTTTGCTTCACTACCTCTTCACTACACTTAGCAGGGACTTAAGTCCCGGGAAACTACGGCAGAGTCAAGGGGAGCATGACCTGGGCACTAACTAAACACTTTGGAAATGACCAGAAGGAACAAGAGCAGCTTCCATGGCGACTCCAGAGAAAGATCAAAGAAAGCAAGAATTTCAGCGGTGAGATCAGCTATGCCCCGGAAAGGGTTATTCACATTCAAAGCAAACCCGTCTCCAGGAGGAAGCTGGGAAAAAGGACCTAAGGAAAGCACTGGAGGAACAATCCAGTTCATCCAGAGCGAGCCTAGATGACAGACAGGGTGCATCCCGTGATTTATGTGGCTCGCTGTGTGCCTCCAGTGTCATTTAGAACAACCAACCAAGCCTCTTACGTGTCACACTTAAGTCAGTCACCTATGTGAAGTAAGTACCATCAAAGGTAAACCTAAGTCACGATACTAGGGGGTAATATTTTAAGACTTGGGGCATTCTCAAATGCAAATCAAGGGGAAGGGACTAGGGCACAAGAAGTATGGCTGCCCCTAATTCTACTTTTGTGTGAGGAAATAAAAGACAACGAGTTATGAAAAACACGTCTAGCCATGGAAACACACAAGCACCCCACTGCCCCCGCAATAAGTTAAACGAAACAAGAGCTTGCATCTCTAAACTATTTCTTCCACTAAATACATCAGCATAAGGGGGAAAACCTTACACAATAAAGTATTTAAGGTACTGTAAGCTTTAAAATGCTATTGTAATATAGAAGTCATAGGGGCACCCGGTGGTTCAGTGGGTTAAGCCTCTGCCTTCAGCTCAGATCATGATCCCAGGATCCTGGGATCGAGCGCCACATCGGGCTCTCTGCTCAGCAGGGAGCCTGCTTCCCTCTCTCTCCCTGCCTGCCTCTCTGCCTTCTTGTGAACTCTGTGTCAAATAAATTTTTAAAAAAATCTTTAAAAAAAGTCATCATAAAGCAAAAATGCATCATAAAGCAAATGCTCTAAATAGCACGAGAATAAACAATTTATGTCCTAATATAGTACAACATAGTCACCCAGAAAATAAAATGTGTATATGCCATATGGAATAAGAGGGTTTCAGGACAGAATCGGAGAGGCTTCCTTTGAGTGTTTTAGATTACATTTCCAATGGACTTCATGAAATAGATCATGTATTAATTCATTTTGTTACTGACTGCTCATGCCCACTTTCGTCTTCAATAAATACCAAGTCCCCTCAGGCTTTTGTAAATCCATGCATTAGAGGAAACGACAAAGGTATGAAAAGATTTTATATGGACATCAAACAGCTCACACTCCCATCACGGGCTTGAGTTCTGTCCAAAGTAATTCTCTGCTGCAGAAGAGGGTCACCTGATAAAGGATATCCAAACCCTAAGGTGAGAGCCTGAATGAACAGCCACAGGCGTAGGCTCTGAAGGGTGCATCTTGCTTGACTAGTAACAGTGCGTGAATGTCCAAAGTAACTACTAAAACGGGGGCAGGGAGCATCATACACTTGATCTTAGCCAAAAGGCTGAGAAGCCATGCAGGGAGCATCATAAGTAACTACCCTTAAATAAATAATAAGGTCACATTTTTCAGAATAAATAAAATGACAAAAGGTACTAGATCAAAATCAAGTTTAAACCATCCAGTTCACAAAATGCTGTTCTAAAAGCAATGAGGCTACCCTCCTGTTTTTTTAAGAAATACCCTTTAAATAAAGTAACAGGTTCTGCGTTCACCTGAAACAGAGCAGGAGAGTGGAAGAGGAAAGTACGCAGGTAAGTGTCCTCGCCAACTCAAGGACCTCCAGTAAGAATCAATCAATCTTAATGCTCATAGAAGGGGGGAAAATGATAAGGCAAACTGTAACATTACATCTTAATTATTACTGAAGCCATGTCAAAGTCATGTGTGTATAGGAAAAGGGCCAGGACCCATGAAAACAAGAAACAAAGGAAAAAATCTACTTATCAAGGGTAGCAATGGGAATGTGAGATCATAGATATATCTGCATACATACCACCATTCATTTGTATCCTTTCAACAAAGAAATAAATGATTTTTTTGTTTGTTTGCTCCCCCCCCCCTTTGTATAGTAAAGTATTGGGAATGGTATTTACCTAACACCGTTCCCTAGCTCGACTCCTCCTCCCCTAAGTCCATTGGATCAAGTTCATGTTACAGTAATGCCCTGCCCTTCAGATGGCTTCAGCGCTGCAAGAAGGCTGGGTTCTCCCCCACAGGCCGACCTCCATGCTGATACCCCTTCCTTACCCCACGAGGCCGGAAGTCATCTGCCTCCATTTCCAAGGAAGCCCACTGTCCTCAACCCCACCTACTGCTTAGAACCTAATTGCTCATGGACATTCTCAGGGGATTCATCAAGCAAAAGGGAGGTGACAGAAAGAAAGGAGGTGACATGGGTACTTTTCAGGGGCTTAAAAGCTGCCAAGAGATTCTCTTCTCAGCGGTGGCAGGGGGCTGGGAGTTAGGGGTGGGAGAAAACAACTTACTTTAATAAATGGTTTTATGGAAGCCAGCATGAATACTTTTGGGCTTCAGGGCAAATGTTTCTAATGATCTCAGTACATCTGCCACTGGTTTGTAATTTAAAGAAAAGTTTTAAAGCTGGTGTGACGAATGCTGGCAACCAAACGACCCAGTCAACTGCCTTCTCCCACACCTGCTTGTACAGTAGAGGCTGGAGAAGTCATGGAGTTGGTTTACTCCTTTGCAGGTAGCAACGGTCATGTGACAGCCTCCTAGCAAAAGGGTCCTAAGCAGAAATTCTTGAGAAAACTTTTATTCTCCTGATAAAGGAAATAGGTATGGTACATTCTGTCCCTTCTCCCTTTCGTCCCTGCCTTAACTAGGGAAGATCAAGAGGAAAAAAGTCCCAAAGGAGCAGACAATATAGAGGCTGACATAACACCACAGGACATCCATCTCCAGACATTTTTTTAATCTTTACTTATTTCAGCTACTAATAGTCAGATTTTCTGTTGTTTTTTGCAGGCGAGTTTTCTCTGATACAACTAGATCTTCCTTCTTCAACAAAGCTAGAGCTCCAAGCTTCACTTTATTAAGTTCCAATGTTCTCAGTGTTACTGAATTTGGGACAGCTAAGAAACATGGAAACTAGGATAGCAGAGAATAAATGTAAGAGCGGCCATGTAGTGAATGATCACAGATTATGGTGATATGCCTTCTATGTGGATTAGGTCCTTAATCTCCCTATCCACTCTGTGGTGGGCACTCTGTCCTGTTTTGCATTTGACAAAATGCTTTCATTCTGTGCCTTGTCTAGGGTCATACAGCTAGTCAATGGGGCTGAGAATTTGAACGCAGGCCTCGGACTCCAATCACCTCGCAATTTCATTTTAGTTCTGATGAATGGACCCTTGGAAGTCTGGTACAGTAATTTAGTGAGTGCCTTATGGCAAGAGCGAGCAGTTCCTAAAACCAAAAGAAGATATAAACTGATACCTTACGTGTGTGGTACCTCACAGCCGACATTAAGTAGAATATTCTTAAAGATTGCTCACACAGTCACCCTATTAGCTAGACTGTGGTTCCAGGTATACTACGGACACATTCTAGACAAGGTCTTGAGAAAATATTTTTGAGAGAACAGCACAGCAAGTAGTCAACTAATTAGGATCAAATGACTGGGTCTCCTCACTAAAGTCAGAAAACAAAGACGTTGACGAATACGTGTTTGAGAATAACATAAGGAGAAAGCTTTTTAAGTATTTCATTTGGAAATAGTTTCACCTCTGAGCACAAATATTTAACTACTGTAACTCCAATTAAAAATAACAAGAAGTAGGGCACCCAGGGGGTGCAGTCCATTAAGAGTCAGACTCTTGATTTCAGCTCAGGTCATGATCTCAAGGTCATGAGATCAAGCCCCACACAAGGTTCCTCACTCAGCTGGGAGTCTGTTTAACTTCTCCCTTCTGCCCCTCCCCCTGTGCACTTGCATGCACACTTGTCTCTCTAAAAATAAAGAAATAAATCTAAAACAACAAATGACAACAACAGAAAAAAACAAGGAGTATTATAGGAGACAGTAAGAAAGAGGCTGCAGTCAAGGTAATGCTTTTCTATCATCTAATGTTTAACCATACAAAACTGTCACTATTCCACTGGTTGACTTGTTAAATATGTAACAGGATTGGGCACACTGGAGGCCAGAGTCATTCCAAAGTGGGATTCATAAGACCCTGGGCTATCAGCAAAGTACGCTGGTATTGCACAGGGTTAGAGTATAAATGAAGTTGAGCTTTAATAGGTTGTAAGAAATTCCAAATTATTTTCATATTTTTACTCACAAGAGTAATTCTTGTGGGTAAAATGTACCTCTTCTATCTCCCAAGTATGCTTGTACTCTTACTGGTACAAAACATTTCTATTTGTTTCAGTTGTTCCAACCAATAATTCTGCCATTAACCAAAGACTAAATCTAGTAGAAGTGAAGACCTTTAGAAACAAATAATCTGACTTAAACTCTGGGCTACCTCTGTGAACTTAGGTGAGTAACTTCACTACGTGGCTCCAAATTTCTCCTTCACAAAAATGAGCAATTGAAATGAGTCAGTGGTTTGTGACATTAAAATGAGATAATGTTTATAAAAAATACATGGTAAATGCCCAAATGTTACATAAATACAATCTGCCACCACGATGACCGCCAGTGCCTGGATAAAGGTGAGCAAACAAAAGAAAGATATTTATTTAATTATGATCTCTATGACTTCCATTCCCAAGCTTATTTTTCTAATATTTATATTTCAACTTTGTGTACAACTCTTAATTTCATCCTGGAGCCCTCGTGATATGAACTGCTGCTTGTAACACGTTTTTTACTATTTGCAACCCATATGTATGCTAGCATAATTTTGCTAGGTCAAAACCCATGAAAACATGCTGCTAAGCATTTATTTATTCAACAAACACGTAGCAAATGCTTATACCGTCCACCAGGCACGTGGTCATCCTGCAAAGCAAGAGGATGATACACAATGGATTTCCTGCTGGCCAGATCCCAAAACCATCGCCTTCAAGAGGCAAGCCGTTATTAACCATAGGAGATTTCCCAGTATTCCAGAGCCCATCTCACTGTAATATTTAAATGAAGCAAGGCACCTCAGAAAGAGCTCTTTAAATTCCGTTCAGTGTCTGGGAGCATATTGGTCCAAAGCAATATGCAAGTCGGAGCAGAAAACCATAGGAGGGAAAAAAAAAAAAAAAAAAAAAAAAAGAAAACCATAGGAGGGAAAACCAAGTTGCATAATCTAAAGACAACACAATAGAGCTGGGGTCTTTGCTTTTGTTTACAGAAATGTGGCTTGTCTCCATATGGTTATTTAATTAGCTAGGGGATGCACTGTTCCCACTGAATGCGGAGCAGCCCGAATTTTACATACCAAATATTTAATGCAATTTATGAAACACAGACACTTTCCTCAGGTCTCAGTAAGTTTCTTTCTTTTTTTTTTTTTTTAAACTCAAACTACTCTGCCTGCTTGCCAACATCTAATAAAAATGGAAATGTTTTATATATCACTGCATTTGCATAGTTCACCTCACCTGTGTCGATCTTCTATCTCGTCAGCCCAGGATATTATTCCATTGAGCAGATCTTAAATTTTGCAGAGTGGAAGATGGTAAACAATGCTTACAACACAGTCCAAGAAATATGAAGGGTCATTCTTTGTTCCTCAAACAAGAACCTTTAGATTTCAGCAGAGCTTATGAAAGCACATTCACTCTTCCCCAAATTATCATAACTCACCTTCATATGTTCTTTTTTTTAATTGACGTTTGTGTGCATGCCTACTACGGTTAGTCAATGTTCTCTGTACTAGAGATTCAAAGTTAACCAAGACCTAGTTAATTTATCCAAGGAGCTCACACACTAAATAAGAGACCAAAAAATTACCAAACAATGATAAATATGTCAACAGTATATTGGAAGTATACACAAAATGTCATAGGAGCTCTCTGAGGAGAAAGAGCCTGAATTTCCTTGGGAGGGTCCATGGCAAACACCACAAGGAAGAAACATTTCAGCACAGTCTGGCCACGAGAACTGAACAGAAGAACAGGAGAAGGCATTCCAGGTCATGGCAGGTGCCATCATGGAATACAAGTTGAAAACGTAGGGACAGATAAATTTATCTTCATTAGAACTCACATTTTAGAGTTTATTTGAATAGTTCTAATAAATCATTGGCCCTACTTGGCTCCAACGTCTGTTTCTAAGAATTTTTTTTTTTAAAGATTTTATTTGAGAGAGAGAGAGAGAGAGAGAGAAAGAGAGAGAGAGTAAGAAAACAGGAGTGGGGAGAGGGAGACACAGACTCCCTGCTAAGAAGGGAGCCAGATGCTAGACTCAATCCCAGGGCCCCAGGATCATGACCTGAGCCGAAGGCAGATGCTTAACTGACTGAGCCATCCAGGCATTCCCCCAACATCTGTTTCTATGTCCCTCTGACTAAGAGCTTTCTGAGGTGCAGACACAAAAAAACTACCAAACTACAGAGAGATAGCATTCTTGGTTTAACAACACAGGCCCCAAAGCCATGTTAAAGTGGTTCTTTGTGTATACTTTGAATGAGGAAGAAGCCATGTTTGTTCTGATCCCTGGGATGGAGTTACTCTTAGAACCACACCAGCACAAGTGGCATTATCTCCCAAGGTCACAGGGAAAGTTCTTTTTGTTTTCAAAATGACCAACATTTTGGTGCTCCCTTGACTTATACACAAAACAGACTTCTGACGTTGAGTCTAAGTCAGAGATTTTACTCTCTTTCTGACGGCAGGCCTTGTTCCTGAACATAAACAAGCACTATACAGTCAGATTTAGCAAGAAACACTTGTTCTCATGATAAGAGTTTCTCCAGTAGGACTCTGATATTAAGAGACCAGATTTAGTCCAATGGTTCTCTATGTGTGATGAGATTATTGAGGATTTAAATTTTTACTGTTTTGCTTTCACTATATTTTCAAAATGTGTTCCAAAAATAATCACTTAGAAGACAAATATATTCTATATATACCTATATATACACTGTGTTCGCGCGCGCGCGCGTGTGTGTGTGTGTGTGTGTGTATACACACACATACATACATACATAAACAGAATTATCTGTTGAGTGAAGGCATAAAAAAAAGCTCTGTAAACTACGGCAAATTCTAGATTTTACTTCATGGTGTCTACCTTCTATTAAAATTCCCTAATAGAAGAAAGACTAACAAACCTGTCCTAGGAAAAAATGTAAAGGATTAGACTAAGATGTATAAAAATTATTCATTCTAAAATGTAAAAAAAGAGAGAAATATTTGCTGAACATAGTAAATAAGATGAAGCTTAGACATTGTTTCTTAAAATTTTCCCCCAACAATGGATACATTTGTGTATGAATGTATACCACTGACTAGTTTTCAAATTCTTCTAAAAACCTCGTGGGATTTGGGAAAAGGTTTTGCTTTTCAAAGTGTTATCGCTTTTCATTTGTAACTGACAGTTTTTGAGAGTGAGACCATTCATAGTTATGGAAAAATGGCTGTTTTAATGCAACACTGAATGACAGAAAACCAAACAATCAAACACCATTCTCCTATTTTTCATTCTTGGAAAATTACCTTTCAGGAAGAGCTTCGTGTTTTATGTTCTGCACACGAATACAGCAGGGACTTTCAATCTTTTTATGACAAAAAGAAGAAACAAAAGGTGGGAAACAAAAGCATAAGGAACAAACACTAAATTCCCTTTGAAATAAACACACTTCCACTACATGTCGGGTCACATTTTAAAAACTCAGATGGTGACCCAGAAGTCGCAAAACTCAAAATTTTAATATGGGCCAATTTGATTGCAATGTGGTTTGATCCATTATTTTGTAGTGATCTGGACTCAAGCAAAACAGAGTGCAAGTCCACCTTAGATAAAATCTGGGCCAAATCTTATCTCAGGCCCTCAGAGGTTTAACAACTTGTCAGAGAGCTCCAAGGAGCAAGCTTAGGTTGAAATCTCTCTGTTGACACTTACAATAATATTTTCCCCATTATGCTGCTTTCATTTGGACAGGATACAAAAGACTGAATATACAACTAAGTCTTGTGTTATCATCTGAGATATTATACACAGAAAACCTTGTAAAATCTCCTATGATGGCCTTGTAACTTACAAACATTCTAGTAAAATCGAATACAACAAAAAATATAATCTTTAACTTTTATGATGATTTCTATTGCAAATTGTCTTATTATGAAATGTTAGAGAAAAATACAAATACGATTCTTGAAAACATTGTTATTCACTGTCACCAAATTCCCAAAGACTACTGCTATTCATCAGTGTATTTCATTCCCATATCCCTCTTTATCAGATACGTACTGAATACTGGGGTTTGCTGTGCATATTTGTGAGTTGTTGTTTCATCATTATGTCATGGTATTACTTTTCATTAGCCAGATTCTTTAATGATTGAGAGTAGGTATCAGTTTTGATCTTGCCATTGTCTCACTATTTGACAGTTATTTTCAAACTTTATTTTACATTGATATTATAACACTCTACTTACCTATATTCTGATTTGACACAAATATGTAGCTTCAACCCATTTCCCTCTCTGGACATTTAAATTTGTATAAGAAATTGCCTCCAGATACATTCACATAAATGTCCCTATTGGCCCTCATTCTCCTTCACCCTGATCATTACACCACCAGGAGGCTCCAGGGACCATCAGTTCACTCAGGGTTCCAGCGCTCTTGACCTGGGATCTGCCTGTACTAGGCTTTTCCTTCTGCCTAACTTACCAATTTCTCCCTGTTTGGCTTATAGCCTGTTCTCATCTTTCAGGCTTTATTTAGTTGACGCGTCATATGTAAAGCCCTACTGGGACAACAGAAATTCCGGGATACATTCTTTCTTTGTCCTTCCATAATACTTCGTACTACTATATAATTATTCATGTATACCAACGAACCTTCCTGGAGGCTATAGGTTCCATGAAGGCAAAGGACAAGCATATCTAAATAAACAGTTCAGTGAAGCCATGATGAAACTCTTTGACCATTCTCGGTTTCAAATATTTATTAAGCACATAGGAGGTCTGACTAAATTTATTTTCAAAATAACTTTGCAAATTGACATAGCCTCCAGCATTACAGAACGTCACCAATTTTCTTCATCCTCAGCATTATTAAATGTTTGGGGAGACTGGATAAATTGATGGCTAAAATGTATATTGTTTCACATATACTTCTAGGTTACCAGCCAAGTTGAATATTAAAACATGTTTATCGACTATTTTCATTTACCCTTTTACAAGTTGCAAACTCAGAGTTCTTACCATTTTGATTTTGTTTTCCACTTTTAAGAAAAATGTAGCTATAGAATCTCTAAAATTAAGTACAAACATAACTTAAATGCATAGATTCCACTGTTTCCGTATAAGGTGCTTAATCGTACCAATTATACCCTAATTTTACATTATTTCTATCAATCCATTAATTCCTTCATTCATCACTAATTTGGAATTACAGAAATTAAAAGATCAGTTCCATGATTCCAAAAGCAATAGAATTTTGACTAAAATGGTTGGCTCTAGAGAAAAGGTCTTAGGCAGAGAAGAACTTAGTTTAAAAAAAAATCAATACTTTATGAGGAGGATTCATAAAGAAAAGTAAGAGGAACAAGATTTGTCTTCTATTTCTTAATGAGATGACCTTTGCACAACAAAGTCCTTCTTCTGGAAATCACATGAGATGTTGATATGAGGATGAAGTTTGGATGCTCATAGGAAATCCTTTAATTCCTTTGTTATTTTTCCTAATACACAGATTTAGTTGATCCTGCTGAGATGTGGTATTTAGTAAAGACTGACAATATACCACACGGCACTAGTGACCAGCAACAGAAGCTGTGCCCTGACTTGATCTGACAGTCATCGGATTGGGAGGTGGAAAGTGTACAACTGAGGGGGCTTAATTTCCTTATCCTCCTTAGAGAGGATGTCAGACCCTGTCAGAAACAGATTTATTCCACATTGCATTAGAAACATGAAATACTGTTCCTCCTGATATCTTTTATCAAGAGGCAGTTGGATACAAGGGACCAAATTGGGGCTTGCCGTTAGAGCTTCAAATGCAGGTTCTCTCAAAATTAGTTATAAGATCTTAGGCAAGATATCTAACCTACTTTATCCTCTGAATTCTTCCACGTAGACAAAGAATACTGTAGTATTCTAGTACTGTAGTACTAGAAAACTGTTTTATACCTCCAAGGAGGTAAGTGTAAATTGACCAGGTTATTATATGGCATGTAATAAGCATTCACTGTATTATACAAATTATTATTAGCATATTATTAATTATTAAATGAAAATTAAGGGACCGATGGATGGGCAAAGGACAAAAGCAGATTTCCATCCAGCAGATTATCTTGTTTGTGAGGGAAAAAATGGCAACGTCAAGAACCCCCAGTACTCAGCACTCCAAAAAATGTCTAAAAATTTTACATATTTTTCCTTACAAAGTCAGGGGGAGGAGAATACAGGACCTGAGAACATGGCATGGTGGCATGTGGACTGTTTCAAGATGCGACAGTCAAGGCCAAGACTCGTTAAGAGCTTTCGACTTCTCCCTTAACTGTCTAAAACAACTTAGATCGAGTCTGAATCAAGAAGAGAGCTAATGCCAGAGTTAAATTTTTAAATCACAAAGACCAGTTCCTGGGACATGGCAAACATTTGCTTATTGAGCAGTGGCTTCTCTTATCTTCCTATAAATTATCTTCCTCTCCTGTGAAGTCCCACAACCTCACCTCTTCTCCTTCGCTCAGGGTGACATATAGGCCTCAACCGCCCGACTGTCTGGGAACCTCATCTCTCTGGGGTTCCCCTATGCAGGAAATCAATTTGTTGTCTCCTGTTAAACTGTTTAATATCAATTTAAATATTAGTCCAGGTCAGGGACTTAAATGGGAGAAGGAAAAAGTGTTCTTCCCTTGAAGATGTGGTGCCCCAACATGGAGCCCTCCACTCACTGGGACTGCGCGCTCCAGAGCTTCTGCGGCTGAGAGATCCCGGCACCTCTGACCGAAGCTGACGGATGGTAAAAATTCTTATCACGTCAGTTTTCCTGATCTCTGGCTGTGGGATCTGATGGAAATGAAAGTGGTGAAAGTCCTTCCCTCCCCTACAATGCAGACTAGCAAGAGAAAAATATTAGCGTGAGCTAGTTCCTTGGGTATAGCGACTCTGGCAAAAATCTAGTAAGAGTACTCTTGCTTCCTATTGATCCTTTTCCTTCAAGAGATGGCCATCGTTCTCCTCTTAGTCTTTTATGGCACTGTCGTAAGAGAGAAAACCATAGTCTAGAACCCAGACGGAGGTCCCATTAGCCTGTGTTTCCCGCTGGCGGCACAGACTCAAAGTTCTCGGCAGATCGGTGTCTGTTTAGACAACTTTGCTGTGGGTCATCTACGTAAAAACCAGAGGAAGTTTTCCTTTCATCTTCTTTCATGCACTGAGAGCCTGGCTTTGTGACCAGTGAGAATATTCTCTCAGGTCTCTGCCCGCCAGAAGGGGCAAGAACAGGTGCGTAGTGTGTGGCCAGTCGAATAGCCTGAGAGTCTGTGACACAGAGTCACAAGCAGCACTCTTTGTCCAGCCACGCCAGCTCTCAGGGAAATTTGTCATACAGGTCCCAGTCTGTGAAGGACCTTTGTCCCCTCAACCTCTGTTTCTTGTTGGTGCTGGAAAAGTCCCATTCCAGCAGTGCCTTCCCGTGTCACAAACCAGTGGTTCTAGGACTGGAGGCATCACATGATCCCATGGCAGACCACAGACATGGTTCCACTACACCATTCTTACCACCCATGACAACACAGGGCTTCACTTTCTTGGTCTAACTCAGGAGAGAATTTTCTGGATCTTCTGCGGGCCACACCTTGTGCACTTCCCTTTGGACTGCCTCTTGCATGCTTAGTTAAGCCATAAAAAGCCTTACCGGTTTGATTAGCTATTAGAATAATAAATCCTATTCATCAATGGATGAAACTGATGACAACAACAGATTCTTTGACTTAGGAAAACTATATGTGGGAAAAAAAAAATAGAAAGCTCTCATCACAAAAGCAATTGTCTTACTGGTTTCTATGGAAAGACCAAAGAAAAAGTAGAGATTCCCTTAATAAGATGAAAGAACAGAAATTAGAATAAAAACTAGAGCCCACATCCAACATAAATCCCCGCCCCCCTTTTTTTTAAAGATTTATTTATTTATTTGACAGACAGAAATCACAAGGAGGCAGAGAGGCAGGCAGAGAAAGACAGAGAGGAGGAAGCAGGCTCCCTGCTGAGCAGAGAGCCCGATGTGGGACTGGATCCCAGGACCCTGAGATCATGACCTGAGCCAAAGGCAGAGGCTTTAACCCACTGAGCCACCCAGGCATCCCATAAATTTCCCTTTTTAAGACCTGGCCTGATTGCCTCCCCAAATCCCTTAACCTCCCCAATGTTTTCCTCCACTTTCCCAGAAAATCAGTTAAACATTCAGCTACCTGTTTTAGCTTCTCTTTTCCTACAAGATTTAAAGAGCATTTCAGCCTCATCTCTAGGCCCCAAATGCAAAAGTTACTCATATAAATGCAGAAGGCCAGAAAGCAAATTTATGAGAAGCATCTGGGATAAACAAACCATAAGGCTGTTTTTTTGCTGGGCTATGTAATCAGGCTCTGAGTTTCAGGGCTTTTGTGGATATATCGTGGACCTCCATTCAAAGAATGCATGTCCTGTGAACGACAGCACATCTAAATTACTGAGCCCTTTACCCTTACTTTTAGAAGATCCTACCAGTTTTAAAGGGGAATTAAAAAGATTAGTGGCCGTTCACAAGCCCCCTCACCGGGAATATATTTGGCTGCTAAGGGGTGTTCTTCACAACCATGATAATACTGTAGTTGCCACACAAGCCAACCCCCACCCCCACCCCTGCCATAGAAAACCTCCCTCACAGAGGCAACAGTTGGCAGGAAAAAGCTCAAGACCCTCCTGTACACGACCAGGAAATGGTTTAGCTGGAGGCTGACACTCAGGGGTGAACAGAAACCTAAGTAGAGGATTTTCCCCCTCAGGTGAACTGATCTAAGGTTAAATTGGGCACTCAGAAAGCAGAAGAAGGTACAAAAGCCATTGCTGAACAGTTTGTACAGTCTTTTCAAAGGCATGCTCTAGGGGCACCTGGTGGTTCAGTGGGTTAATCCTCTCCCTTTGGCTCAGGTCATGAACTCAGGGTCCTGGGATGGAGCCCCATATCCAGCTCTCTGCTCAGCCGGGAGCCTGCTTCCTCCAACCCCATGCTTGCCTCTCTGTCTATTTGTGATCTCTCCTTGTCAAATAAATAAATAAAATCTTTAAAAAAAAAAAAAAGCTTACACTCTAAATCCTAAAGTTCCAGAACACAAAAAATCTTGTATTTTACATATTAATAGACAGTATTCTCTCTGACAAAAAGGCAAAATCAAAATAGTGTGCTTGGGTGAGCTAGTCAAACTCTTTAATAATAAAATTATTACAGTGGAAAAAACCCACCCAATTCTTTGAACACAGTTTGCAGAAATGTAGACCAAGAAACAACAAAACAACAAAACCACCAAAAAACAAAACAGAAAGAATCCGAATGAATAATTCTTGATTTGTACCTTGAATCTTTAGAGATACAAAATTATTGACTCTTAAGAGCAACTTCAAGTCCACTCACCCTTTCCTATTTGCCTTCTGATATTTGAAGACACCATAAAAATAATCAGGACATTGAAAGTACAATTGTTGTGCACTCAAGAAAAATGAGAAATTTGCCCCAGATTTCTGATAAACAAACACACTCCAAAAATCCCAGGAGAAAACTTGCATTCTTCCATCCAAGTACTAACCAGGCCCGACCCTGCTTAGGAAAACTTGCATTCTTATCTGTCATTGAAGATGTAAATCTTACCATGTCTTTGAAGTGCAAACACCCCAGGAGGAACAGAAGCTATACCATCTCTATGACCAAAAATAAGACAGGAGTTGCAAAAGCTCCTCTGCCCAATCTGGTCCACAGCCATCATAAAGACCACTTGTGGAGGACAAAGACAAATCCTAAAAGACTTCTCCACAAATATTAGCAAAAAACTAGAACCATCTAAGTGGGTAACTTTCTCCTGTTCCATCTGCACAGACACCAGGATTCATAAACTTGTGAATTTTGTACTGCGTTTGATTTACAGCTAAAATTTTAAGAATGGAAGATAGAAAGTCTCTGTGTCTGCCTTTTTATATTCCTCTATGGATGCAGTCATATATGGCATCTTTCTACCTCTAGATATTATTGCCAAATTAATTCATCAAGAACTCTATTTAACCGGCTTACAGATAAATAAGTACTTATCAAATTAAGTATTTCTAAATCTCAGAAATATAATGGAAGTGAACTCATACGTATATCAAGTTCACATGGTCTCCTATAATTCTTTGGCAAGAGCTAGTTTAATTTTGATGGTGTAATTTTAGAGTTATCAGTAGTAAGTATAACACATTCCACCTGTGTTTACTAAAAGTCAAATGAACTCATACAATCTCTGTTAAACAAACTTTGTCAGCTAGAAAGATAACTTAAAATGATGGCTAACTGCTTTAATGTCTCATGAAATCTTCATAAGGATCTAAAAATGGTTGCTCAAAAGGGGAGTTAAATAGAAATAGGAGGAGACTTTTTAGGTAATCATTCCAACTATGATTGTTCTATGGTATATCTACTAAAAGTAGCTAAATTTCTTTGACATCCACTGGTAAGAGTTGTGCTAGGTTAAGTGATGGCATTTGGTTGACTCTCTAGATCATTTCCAAATAATATGAAATACAGAAACATTGGTTATTTACAGAAGTTTATCTCCTTTTGGCTTACTACAGAGAAACTAAGGATACTTAGATCTTCCGGTATCCATGTCTGGTACCACATGCAAAATAAACTGTACTATGAGAAAGTGTATGCTTCTAAGAGATCATGAAATATTCACAACCAACTTAAAGAATGCTGGTATAACAAACAGTTCACAAGGACTTAGTTTTCACTAAAAATTAAGGTTTCTAAGGGTTAAGAATTCTATTCTATAGGGGTGCCTGGATGGCTCCATTGGTTAAGCCTCTGCCTTAGGCTCAGGTCAGGATCCCAGAGTCCTGGGATCAAGTCATCATTGGGCTCCCTGCTTAATGGAGAGTCTGCTTCTCCTTCTGCCTCTCCCTTTCCCTCTGCTCCTCCCCCCAGCTTCTGCTCCCTAGCTCTCTCTCAAATAAATAAATAAAATCTTAAAAAAAAAAAAAAACAATTCTAACATATAATTAAGGCTCATAGAAAGGACCAACTATGGGCAAAGAAAGTTGCCCGGGGGGTGGGGGAGTAGGGGGAGGAAACCTTGTATGGTCGAGTTGGCTAAAAACTGAATGATTATAATAGGAGTCTTAAAATCAAGCTTTAATACCACCCGTGTGCTTAATATAAATCTAAATCTGCTGAAAGGACAATGTTTTCTGGATGGTTGGTCTGCTCGTGATAAGATACTGTGAAAAATTTTTCTTTACCTCTTAAGTAATTCGCCTAGAAACAAATGTTTTATCAAATTAATTTTCTGCACTTCACATTATCTTTATCATCAGGTCTTGGGTTACTGAAGCAAACCCAAATCTTCCTGATACTGAAACCCCTAAGTTTTGCTCAGACTATGTACCCTTCTATACTTGTCTTTGAATTCTTTTTGTCAGTTTGGTTAAATGGATAATTAAGTTTTGCTTCATAATTATCTGTAATCTTAGTTAAATGCCTAAAGATTTTTGATATTTTTGACACAATTCCCAAAATTCAATTTCTAAATGAAGTCTTCTTGGCCTCAAACTATTTTTCAGGCTTGAGCAATTTCTAGAACATCTCAAAAGATTTGTTCTGTCTCCATACGAAAAAAGGAGGGGGGTGGAGAGAAAGAGAAAGAGGTAGGTTATACTAATTAGGCTTACTGGTAAATTAATTATATGGGAAAACTGTGAAATAAATGATAATATATCTTCTTAGGTTATAATTGGGCCACCTGGCTGGCTCAGTCAGAAGAGCATCTGACGGAGGGTATGTGCTATGGTGAGTGCTGTGAAGTGTGTAAACCTGGCGATTCACAGACCTGTACCCCTGGGGCTAATAATACATTATATGCTAACAAAAAATTAAAAATTTTTTTAAAAGAAAGAAGAGCATCTGACTCTTGATCTCAGGGTAGGGAGTTTGAGCCCCATGCTGGGGTTAGAGATTACTTAAACTGAAACATGCTTAGGTTATATTATATGGGTAAATGTCATTAATACAAATACTCCGCAGTTGCTTGAGAGTTCTAAAATATCTGGAATGTCCTGGTCTAATGTTATCTCTTGCAGTTCAAGTTATTATCTTAAATGTTGCGCATCACAGAAATAACCAAGTTTCCTTATCAATGGTGAGCGATTCCCTGATCTTCAATGACTGCCATTTTTATGTTTTTGGTCATTTACAGGAAGTTTATTGTTTTACTCAGATGCTTTTTCAACAGTGTTCCTGCCAGCGTCACTTTCATTTTTAGAGAAATTCATGGAAAGGACTGTGACAAGTACTAGAGAATACAGGTTTCTAAGAACTTTCAGGTTCTATCACTGAACTAGGTTAAGAAATTACAGAACTTTAATGAAAAAAACAAACACTGATCAGGCTTCATAAAATTGCTAATGAAAGACCAAAATCAACAAGAATTACAAGGGACGAGAAAAGTGATGAGAAAGATCATTGTTATGACTTTTTGTTTGAAATACTGCTGGCTCTTTAATATTTTGTTTTCCAGATAGAAGGAAACCTTTCTTCCTAAGCGAACAGCGACAGCAGTTTGGTAAAATATACCTTTACAAGCAGAATGGAAACATCTTTATCCACCCCACCTGATCCTCCAGAATTCAGAAACTCTTAGTATTCTTATTTCATGGCAATACAGTTATTTGTAGAAGTTCCCTTAGAATCTATTCTCCTTATAACAGCACACGAATGAAAACGTTAGGCTACCGAGGCTTCGATTAGAAGGTCACGTTGGAGAGAGTTGGGCACAGAGGCAGATATAACCAGGAAGCTTTAAGGAGCTCCCGTGGACTTTATGGAGTCAATAAATCCCCTTGAAAACAGGGATCCCCGCAGCCTTACCAGGGGAGTAAGAAGGTCACTCCTGATAGGTACGAGCAGCTCAGGATATCCGCAAGCCTTGAAAGGTTTTTTAAAATCTGAGATTCTTTCTAAAAATTTCCAGCACAACAGATTAAAAGATTCTCTACAATCACTATTCTTGCTGGACTTACGTAAACAATCAAGCCAACTTTATTGAAACTCGACGTTAGTTTTACTTTGGTTATCTTCGATGGAAATGGGGGTGGTTGTAGAGAGAAAACTAATAATGTTTCAGTAGAATACACACTTATAAAGATTAGATTCTAAGCTCTGTTCATTGTCTTTGAGATTTTGTTTCTTTCCGTAAGCTGGGCTAGATCCAAAATTATTCGCTACCACTCTCCGAACTAACACTTCCAATTTCTCTCCAACCTTCTAACTTGAAATCCTTGAGAACAGGACAGTGTCGTTTTACTGAAGCCATGTAAGCTGAACATGGACGCCGTGATATATATTCAAAGAAATCACCAACAGGTCATGTAGAGACAGTCCCTGTGCCTGTTGCCAGTCCCACTGCAAACCAGGAAACTCTGTCGAATTGCCACTGCCTGCCCTCACTCCATCTGGAGACGCCTTGAGCCTGACAGCTAGAAATCTTCTTGACTGGCTACCCTCCGAACTCTGAAACCAGGATTGGCCCTCCTCCAATCATTAACTGCTGTCCTTCTGTTTCTATAGCTCTGTCCCCTAATGCATACCTGACTGCTTGTGTAAAATGACTTTAACTGCACGGACCTATTGTCAGGACTGGAGCCTGGATCAGAGAGCAACTACCAACTCAGCATCTGGACTGTGAAATTTCGTGGGAAAGTTTCAAAGGCGGGATTCTTGGGAAGAATACATGAACCCGAAATATGGCACTATGACATGTGGATTATTTTGAGCCGAAGGCAATCAAAGACCCAACAGATTCAGTAAAAGGTTTTTGTGTTTTTACACCTCTCCCTCCCTTCTCTAAAAGAATGTGGATAGAGAGCTTGAACCATGAAGAGAAGTAAGACCAGAGATAACTTCTTATGTCAAACACACTTATCCCCATGGCACAGGGGGAAAAAAGTAAATGTGTGTGAGCCTGTGTGTGTGTATCTAAATAGCTAATTTTAACCAAACACCTGTTCCTCCCATCTTCCTATGAATTGTCTTTCCCCCGATTGTAGCTCCAACCCTAACCCCCTCTCTTTAACTCAGTATAGCATAGAAGCCTCAATTGCCTAACTGCCAGGTAGACTCAGACCTTTGGGGTTCCCATATGTTCTCCTCTAGGATTCTGATGGATTCCTGTCTCATGTTGAGGTCTTTTATCCATTTTGAGTTTATCTTTGTGTACGGTGTAAGAGAATGGTCGAGTTTCATTCTTCTACATATACCTGCCCAGTTTTCCCAGCACCATTTAATTGAAGAGACTGTCTTTTTCCCACTGTATAGTTTTTCCTGTTTTGTCGAAGATTATTTGATCATAGAGTTGAGGGTCCATATCTGGGCTCTCTACTCTCTTCCACTGGTCTGTGTCTGTTTTCATGCCAGTACCATGCTGTCTTGGTGATCACAGCTTTGTAGTAAAGCCTGAAATCAGGTAACGTGATGCCCCCAGTTTTATTTTTGTTTTTCAACATTTCCTTAGCGATTCGGGGTCTCTTCTGATCCCATATGTACAGAATCAATTGTGTATGTGTGTGTCTGTGTGTTTTACCTCCTGTAACTCTGCCCTCTGTCAGTTAAATGATTAGACCGGCCAAAACACCTAGAAGAGATAAGGAAAGATTTTCCTTCCCTAAGATCACAACCCACAATTCTGACGACCTGAATTTTCTTTGAGGATTAAGGCCACTAGACTCTGCTGTCATGTGTTTGGTAAAGGGCTTTAGGTACATCATTTAGAAACCTAAAGTTGTACGTGGAGAATCTAGCATTTGACTTATGAAGCTTATAAAAAAAAAAAAAAAAAAAAAAAAGACAACCACAAATGGAAACAACAGAAAAGCCCACTACACACTTGAGCAGCTTAGAATTACCTAATCAGCTTAACTGCACTGGGGTGAAACCTGGTCTACATGCTGTCAGCAAGACAATGGGAGGAGAGGAGCACTCTAACAGGAAGTTTAATTACACGATGTGATTTAATTATTTAGTGATCTCAGCACCTTACCTCCGTATACAAATGAGTATGAATCAGACAACATGTACCTATCGCTAGGGCCATTCCAGTTTGCTGTTCGTCATCAGGAGGCTGATACCT